>NC_133461.1:60802155-61157155 GCF_048565385.1 Saimiri boliviensis
ATAATCTAAGGAAATTAGTGAATTACGTGGTCTGAGAACAGGACACAGTAACTAAAAGCAGGCCTGTGCAGAAAACCTGGAAAAGGTACATTGCACATCATTTCTGCACCCTTCCCTCCCTCCTCCTCCTCTCTCCCACAGGGTAGTACAGCAAAGAAGGTAGAACTCAGGGCAGTGCTTGTGTCTGTTTTGTTCACTGGTATACCCCAATGTGTAGAATCCTTATCTAGATTGGAAGCTCAATAAATATTTGATAAACTGAATTAAATATTCAGAAAGAAAACAGACATGTTTTGGGACTTCATACCCTGTTTTTCCTGGAGTTCAGCAACAAAAATAAATATTTCTAACAAAAAAGTAAAGTCTTTAATTTTCTATCACAGAAAAAGGTATTAGATTAAATTAGATAAAGTATTCATTTTCCTCAAGCACATACCAAAAAAAAAAAAAAAATCCCCCCCAAACAAATAAACATCAATAAATGATTTATGGAAATGCAATGTAGCAATAGATTACAAATATAGAAAAGAGTGCCCCTGCTGAAACTGCTGTTTATCTTGCAAGGGCCCTCCAGGGTGCAGCTCTCTCACCCACTTCCAGTCCAGCCTTGAACTTCACTCTAAGTATGCAGAACACAGCTAGGTTCGAGAAGGTAGTTTATTTGCATAATACAAAGACTCCCAGGTGAATGGTTTGCCAGTTATCAATGTTTGCTTTGCTTATTAGTGAAACATTAAGTCTACCTAAAGCCTAATGTGCTATGCTTCTTTTTTTTTTTAACCAGAAAGTTGGTCAGTGGAGAAGGAGTCGATTGGAAATATTCAGTTCAACTAATTAATGATGCAGTTTGCTTTTCAAAAGCTGCTAGCAGACAGCATTAATCTTATCACTCTCGCTAAGCATAATCTGGTTGTGGAGAATCACTCAAATGCCTTAAGTTAGGCTGCAAAGTTCTGAGGGAAAATGTCAGAGATTTTGTTTTGTTTTGTGGGGGAGGAGACCCCATAAGTGCTGAGGCAGGAGTCAGAAGCCTCAGCCTATTCGCATACAAATAACGAAGAAGAAAATAACTAGAGATATACACATCGTAGTTAGTTATTCATAGGTGATCTTAGTTACTCATATGTGATCTTAGTTCTTTTACTAATGCCTCTCAGTAGTGGAAGTGTGAAACTGGGTAACACTGTGAAAGGAATAACCCTAAGGCAAGACGCTTTCAGTCCTCTGTCACCCTGTGTAAGGGCTGCTGGAGGGCGCTTTGGCTGTGCGGCAGTGCCAGCACTGGGAAAGCTCCTGCTGTTTAGCAAGCTGTGGAAGGAGATGGCAGAGATGTCTCTCTCCAGATAAGTTAGGAGAAAACTGCTCCTCCAAGCTCTCGCGGTAGGCCTGACGCTGTCAGGTACGCCCGCAGACATCCCAGGGCTTAATTGCCTCTATGTGGTGCTGTGCTTCAGTGGTCAGGTTCCAGGTCCACTCTCGTGTTCCGCTTCTGCACCTGGTTCCTTTTTCTTAGAAGAGATAATCAGTGAAAGTAATATAAATCTTAATGTCTTTGTTCTTTCTTGACAAGTAAGGAAAAGTATTGACGCATTATGCTTCTTACTTCATCTCGGCTACTAGAAAGTCTTGGGCCCCTACCTATATGACACCTGATGTACTTGACCCTATCACTGACCACCAATGCCACGCCCTACCTGCCCTGCCCCCAGCTTTGTATTCAATAAAAGTCAGAGTGTGCGGACCCTCGGGGCCACTGCCAGACTCCATGCTTTGGTTGGCAGTGGACCTCTGGGCCCAAACTCTCTTTTCTCTATCTGTGTCTTGTGTCTTTTATTTCTACAGTTTCTCGATCCACACCAGCAGAGAGGGGCTCAAAGGACCCTGTAGGGCTAGATCCTACATGGTTTTGGATGCCCGGCATCTGATAAGCAATGGATATTTTGGTAACCCAAAACAGCGTTTCTCTGGATACTAACAATGATTACATTAATAGAAATAGCAGGGACTGTGAAGATTGACTATGACCAGTGATGCTGTGGTTTACTCTGACTTCAGTTTGCTTCCATGGAGGTTTGATTGTGAGATGGAGATTTGTGGGGAGTTCCACTGGGGTGTGCTCTGGGAAAATCCACTATGACAGCAGTGAAGGAAGAAGGATCGCGTGGGAGGGGCAAGCCAGAGTCCCAGCTGGGGTGCCTTTCAGAACTGGCCCAAATTGAAGCATTGGAGACGAGACTTTGCGTCCCACTCAGTGGCCAGACATCGGATGTGGGCTGCCCATGGAGGAAGCATGACCTCGTGTGAGGCAGCTCCCTTTGGCCAAAGGCAATTTTCCAGAAGAGAAGCAGCTTAGAGTCATCAGTTGCCATGACTTCCAGCAGCTGATGGAACAAGTACCTTGGCTCTGAAGGGGTATCTGGGTGACCAACTACAGCATCCACTGAAACTGGCAAGTTTAAATAACAAAATATTTAGGAATGAGTACTTCCCATGTAACCTGCATATAAAGAATGCTTAACAAATATTTGTCGAATGAATAAATGAGAGGTTGTTAGGATGGAAGAATGATAAGCAATGGATTTGAACTCCATCTAATGGATTTAAATAAGGCTGAAGACAAATACAGAATTATAATAACAAACCACTCAGAGCAGAAGAACTTCTAGCCTAGATATCTGTATTATGACTTCATCATTAGATTTAGTTATTCAAATTCTGAATTTATTAAGCCTTATGGGAAAAGTAGAGGGAAAGGATAGAAAAGGGACTCTGATTTGGGGGATCAAGGTTCAACAAGTGAGGACCCCCCACTCACCTACAAAGGGTTATCATTCTACTGAAGAAGGAGGCCCAGGCATCTAGGATCACCTCCGCCTTGACTCCCACACTGCATTTCAATAGAAGAGAAGGCTAGCCAACTGGCGCCTCCTAAATCACCTTCCTGTAAATAGCAGGCATGGTGTGGCAGAATCTCTCTGGAAGACATTGCTTTTACTTAGACAAGATCAAACTGCCACTTACTCCTCCATCAACCAAGACCCTTTCATATGTGATTTCTAAAGCTGTAAACCCAAAACCCTTTCATGTGTGATTTCTAAAACTGTAAACGGAAGACCCTTTCACTTGCAATTTCTAAGGCTGTGAACCTAAGATTCTTTCATGTGTAATATCTAGAGTGTAAGCCTATATAAAGGCAGAGCTTGGTCATTTAGACAAACTGTTGCCTGGCTCCCAGCCACAATAATAATAATAATAATAATAATAATAATAATAATAATAATAAAATAAACACCTCTTCCTTCCCAGTTCGGTGTTCGAGAGGTCTGTTTCTCGTGGCCGATCCTGTTTCACTACTACATGAGTTTGACAGAAAAGCTCAAGGCTTTAAAAAGAAAATAATTAGTCTGTGTGAAGCAGCTGAAAGAAGTGAAAAACATCATGGATTGATTTTTTCCAAAATTAATGACTCTTCCTGCTTGGAGCCCTTTCAACTAAGGTAATCAGCCTCTAAAGTTCTTGCGAAGGCCATTTCTGAGCACAGCCTATTCTGCTCCATCTGGTGACCCAGTTCCCCTTCCTTTGGGTGTCTGGGCATGCTCATCTTGCAGCCAGCTATCTAATCACAAAGACATTTTTCCAACATTATGCATTAGAAGATGCCCCTTACTTTATAAAGTTATATAAATTAGAATCTATTTTATCCAGGGGCTAATTTCCAAGATGCTTTATCTCCTTTTCTCAGCGGTCTTCATACCAGGGTTGAGTCTAACACTTAGGCCATAAACATGTCTGTCGCTTAAGATTTATCTGATTAAAAGCTTATAAATACAATTTCCATATATTTTCAAGATATAATTTTTTTATGCAAGAGTTTTTTTTAAATGAAAAGTCCTTTTGGTTTTCATTATGCAAATTTGTATTTTCCAGACATGCCTTTTTAACTCTTCGATACTTTTGGGGAAAAATATTCTGTCCATGTAAGGCAAATATAACTTATTGGCCCCTCATGAGGGATTTATTTCTTTTGCTTAAGGTAGTCACGTTGTTTGGGGGAATTTTTTGTTCTAATGATTAAAATATTTTGTTCTAATCATTAAAAGATATCACTTAACTAGATGATTAAGTAGGATACTTCTGCTGTGTCGCAGGATTAATCTTTAACCAGAGTCCCTGGCTATGCCTGTCCAGGGAATCTAGGAATGGAGACACAAAGGCGCATGTACACACACAGAGACAAACACACCCCTCCCCAAACCTGAAATTTCACCAAGAGCAAATTATATCCCCTTTATATAGAGATTAGCTCTTTCCTTGGTCTCCCCTGTTAAAATATTCCTAAATAGGCCAGGCCCAGTGGCTCACGTCTGTAATCCCAGCACTTTGGGAGGCTGAGACAGGTGGATCACTTGAGGTCAGGAGTTCAAGAACAGCCTGGCCAACATAGTGAAACCCCATCTCCACTAGAAATAAAAAAAAAAAAAAATTAGCTGGGCGTGGTGGTGGGTGCCTGTAATCCCAGCTACTCAGAAGGCTGAGTGAGGCATGAGAATTTCTTGAACCCGGGAGGCAGAGGTTGCAGTGAGCTGAGATTGAGCCATTGCACCCAGCCTGGGTGACAGAGTGAGATTATTTTAGGAAGAAAAAAATCCCTAAATAGAGTGCTCTTAAGGTGATGGGGTGCCAGAGACTCAACAGCATGTGTATTTCCCAATGCCGATGTTAGAGATAAGGAGTGATAGTTTACCCAGATCTAAGCCTAATGCATGAATCAGCACTGGAAGAAATGTAACATAATTCAAGAATCATGATAGAACATTTATCAATCATAGTAAACAGTAAATAATATTTACTGGTGGACATGAATGAAGGCATAGATTCATTTTTAAGCCAGGAATAAGAGTTAATGGTAGACACAGCAGTGTGACTCTAATGAACAATTTTGTACCTTTTTTCCCCCTTTTCTGCTTTCGTCAATAACCTGAACCCTACTTTCAAGGCTGAGAAAGATAAAGACTTAAAATAGAACCATTCCTTTCATGCAACCATAAATTAGGTAACTATCTTGCTCTTATTCTAGCTTTCATCTAAAGAAGGAAAACCTTTGGATTCCTCTTCCGAAAGATTTGATCTACACTATAAATGAAGGCAAAAACAGCTCTGGTCTCTACTTGGGAGTGGGTATTACGATGATTCTGAATCTTATGTTCAGGACTGAGTCCCGGTGAAACACCTACTGTAAACCAAAAATAAAACTCTGAGTCGCCCAACTGACTGAATGAACCCTCCTCTTTGCCAAGTAGACCCAAATGAACCTGAAAAACTAGTTTAGGAGAGAATGTGGGGTGGGGCGGTCATGTCAGACATGTTTCATTACACTTGTCCTCCCTTTGGAATACAGGCAACCACTGACCAGCATTAACATTAAAACAGGCATCTTAAGGCTAACAGAACAGGCTCTTTGTAGCAATAAGACAACAAATCCAACTTGAGTCTGGAATAGCATCACATGACAGACAGCAGGCCCTAAAAAGAAATCAAAGTATTTTTACCCCCAAAATATATTTTTTGACATATTTTGAAATGACTCTGGCTGTCTCTTGAGGGGGAAATCTGCATTCTATAGAGAATCTCCTTCCCTTACTAGGTATCTCTGGAGAATCTGATACTTTTGATAAAACACATTCACATCTATTCCCTCTGAGGCCTGCTACCTGTAGGCTTCATCTACATAACAAGAACTTTGGCTTCTAGAAGCCTCCCCCTCCTTTCCTTAACTCAAGCTAATTTCAACTCTTCAGGTGGAGCTTAACCCTTTGAAACAATCTCCAATCAGGAAATCTTTAACCCATCTGTGACCTGGAAGCCCCCCTCCCTTCTTCCCTGCTTCAACAGGTCCTGCCTTTCCAGGTCAAACCAATGCACACCTTACATGTATTGATTTATGCCTTTCCTGTAATTTCTGTCTCCCTAAAATGCATAAAATGAAGCCGTAACACAATCACCTTAGGCACGTGTTTTCAGGACCTCCTGGGGCTGTGTCACAGGTTATGATCTTTAACTTTGGCAAAATAAACTTCTAAACTGATTGAGATCTGTCTCAGATACTCTTTTGTTTACACTAGTAACTTTTACTCAATGGAAAAATTTCTCTCGTATTTTCAGATTTGTCCTATAAACCAAAAAGTTTCTGAGACAAGTATGAATCAATATAGAAAGTTTATGTGGCCAAGGTAAAGAAGGAGCCCATGACACGGCCTCAGAAGGTCCTGATGATGAATGCTCAAGGTGGTTGGGTTACAGTTTGCTTTTATGCATTTCAGGGAGACATACTACATCAATCAATACATGTAAGGTTTACATTGATTTGATCTGGAAGGATGGGACAACTCAAAATTGACATGGAAGGAGAGGGGCGGAGCTTCCAGCTCATAGTAGTTTAAACATATTCTGATTGGCAACTGGTTGCATTATCTATAGAAAGGAATGTCTGGGTTACTTTAAGGGGTTGTGGAGACCTAGGTTTTATCATGCAGATGAAACCTCCAAGTAGCAGGCTTCAGAGGCAATAGATTGTAAATGTTTCTTACCAGACTTAAGGTCTGTATCAATGTTAATGGTGGAGGGTATAGTGAGGTGAGTCTGACCCCCACTTCCTACCATGGCCTGAACCAGTCTTTCAAGGTTAAATTTTAGAGTGCCCTGGCTGTCCATTAAGTGTGTGTGTGTGTGTTGGAGGGGTGGTCTTTGAATTTTATTTTTGGTTTATTGTCCTAAAAGTTAGTTATATGAATAGTAATTCTATGCTTTTAAAATGTAAATTCACTCATTCTACAGACTTCTTGAGTACTTATGTGCCAGGTCTTGGGCTGGGGAGGAGGACCTCAAATGAATTAGGACTTGGTACAGTTTGAATATACGTCCCTACCAAATCTCATGTTGAAATATAATCCTTGGTGTTGGAGGTGGAGCCTGTGAAACTGCCTTTGCAAAAATTATAACAGGAAATTATCACAGTGAAAGAGACTCGACCTAACCAACTCCATCTTGCTTCTACCCTCTCATCTGTCCTTGTTTATTCCTGGGTGTAGGTCAAATTAACCTTGGGAAGGAGTTTAGTAAATAGTTTAACTTTGAAACAAGATGATAATAAACCCCCTTCTTACCTGGGGACCAGTCTGCCTTTGTAGGACTAACAAATTAGTTAAAAGATTAGAACTTAACTTAAGAGCCATATAGCCTCTGGTTGCAAGAGTCTGAACCTCCCCAAATTGCTCCTTGGGAGAGCAATGCAGACTCATTACTGTTGTAACTCTAAGATCAGTGCTTGATTTTTTTGCAGATCCTGTGTTCTGTTCAGATGTTTGAGCTGGCGCCACTCAAACTGGTAATCTGTCTCAACCAGTTCTGTAATCCCACCCATGAATAGTAGACAGCAAGAGAAACTCACTTTGATGCCTCATGATTTCATCTCCAACCCAAGTAATTAGCACTCCCCACTTTCTGAGCCCCTACCTGCCAAATTATTCTTAAAAACTCTGATCTCCCCAAGTTTGGGGGGACACTGATTTGAGTAATAATAAAACTCCAGTCTACTGTATAGCTGGCTCTGCGTGAATTACTCTTTCTTTAACTGCCCTGTGTTGATAAATCAGCTCTGTCTAGGCAGTGGGCAAGGAGAATCCATCGAACTGCTATACCTGGTGGGAGGTACTTGGGTCATCAGGGCAAATCCTTCACAGCTTAGTGCTGTCCTCACCACAGTGAATAATTTCGTGAGATCTGCTTGCTTAAAAGTGTGTGACACCTCCCGCTGTCTCCCTTTCTCCCTCGCTCCTGCTTTTGCCATGTGACATGACTGCTCTTGTTTTACCTTCTGCCAAGAGTGAAAGCTCCCTGAGGCCTCCCCAGAAGCCAAGCAGATGCGGGTGCCATGCCTGTATAGCCTCAGAACTTCAAGAGATTTAAACTCCTCTTCTCTGTAAAGTTACCTAGTCTCAGGTTTTTTTGTGTGTGGTTCTTTCTTTCTTTTTTTGAGGCTGAGTCTTGCTCTGTCACCCAGGTTGGAGTGCAATGGCACGATCTTGGCTCAATGCAACCTCCGCCTCCCGAGTTCAAGCAATTATCCTACCTCAGCCTCCCAAGTAGCTGAAATTACAGGCATGCGCCACCACACCAGGCTAATTTTTGTATTTTTAGTAGAGACGGGGTTTCACCACGTTGGCTAGGCTGGTCTCAAACTCCAGACCTAAAGTAATCTGCCTGCCTCAGCCTCCCAAAGTGCTGGGATTACAAGTGTGAGCCACTGTGCTCGGCCTCTCACATATTTCTTTAAAGCAACAATACAACAGACTAACACAGAACTCAAATGAATGAGTTCTGTCCTCAACTTCCACTACCAAGGCAGTCCGCCATTACCGAGGCAGTCCACCATTACTGAGGCAGTCTACCATTACCGAGGCAATCTGCCATTACCGAGGCAGTCCGCCATTATGGTGGCAGTCTGGCATTACCGAGGCAGTCTGGCATTACCGAGGCAATTTGCCATTTCAGAGACAGTCCGCCATTACTGAGGAAGACCACCATTACCAAGGCAGTTCTAACGATACCTCTACAAACAAAACAGCAAGGAAGTTCACACAGCAGCTGGGCAGAGCCCATTGTAGAACAGCAACGCCTCTGCTGGCAGACTGTGACTAGGCTACCTCCTTGCTGGACAGGGCATCTCTGAAAAAAGGCAACAGCACATCAGGAACTTATAAATAAAGCCCCACCTTCCCACGACAGAGCACCTGGAAAAAAAGGGGGTTATGAGTTCCACTGCAGCAGACTTAAACATATGCCCCCAGCAGCTCTGAACAGAACAACGGAGCTCAAAGCTCAGCACTGAGCTCCTACAAGGGACAGATTGTCTCCTCAAGCAGCTCCCAGACCCCCATATATCCAAAGAGACACCTCATAATGGAGAGCTAAGGCTGACATCTGGCAGGTATCCTTCTGGGACAAAGACAACAGAAGAAGAAACTGGCAGCAACCCTTACTGTTCTGCATCTGCTGCAGGTGATCGCCAGGCAAGGAGGATCTGGAGTGGACCTCCAGCAGTCCGACAGCAGAGAGGCCTGACGGTTAGAAGGAAAATTATGAAACAGAAATAACTTCATCATCAACAAAAAGGACATCCACTCAGAGACCCCATCTGAAAGTCACCAACTACAAAGACCACAGGTAGACAAATACACAATGATGGGAAGAAACTAGTGCAAAAAGCATGAAAACACCCAAAACCAGATGCCTCTCCTCCTCCAAGGGATTACAACTCCTCAACAGCAAGGAACAAGGCTGGATGGAGAATGAGTCTGATGAATTGACAGAAACAGGCTTCAGAAGGTGTGTAATAACAAACTTTTCTCAAATAAAAGAACATGTTCTAACCCAATGCAAAGAAACTAAGAACCTAGAAAAAAGGTTTGACAAAATGCTAACAAGAATAAACAGCTTAGGGAGGAATATAAATGAATTGATGGAGCTGAAAAACACAGCATGAGAACTTTGCGAAGCATACACAAGTTTCAATAGCAGAATCGACCAAGCAGAAGAAAAGATATCAGAGACTGAAGATCATCTCAATGAAATATAAAATGAGAAGGCAAGATTAGAGAAGAAAAAGTAAAATGAAATGGACAAAGCCTCCAAGAAATATGAGATTATGTGAAAAGACCTAATCTATGTTTGGTAGATGTACCTGAATGTGACGGAGAGAATGCATCCAAGCTGGAAAACACTCTACAGGATATTACGCAGGAGAACTTCCCCAACCTAGCAAGGTAGGCCAATATTCAAGTCCAGGAAATACAGAGAACACCACAAAGATATTCCTCAAGAGGAGCAACCCCAAGGCACATAATCGTCAGATTCACCAGGGTTGAAATGAAGGAAAAAATGCTAAGGGCAGCCAGAGAGAAAGGTGGGGTTACCCACAAAGGGAAGCCCATCAGACTCACAGTGGCTCTCTCAGCAGAAACCCTATAAGCCAGCAGAGAGTGGGGGCCAATATTCAACATCCTTAAAGAAAAGAACTTTCAATTCAGAATTTCATATCCACCCCAACTAAGCTTCATAAGTGAAGGAGAAATAAAATCCTTTATGAACAAGCAATTACTCAGAGATTTCATCACCACCAGGCCTGCTTTACAAGAGCTCCTGAAAGAGGCACTAAACATAGAGAGGAACAACCAGTATCAGCCACTCCAAAAACATACCAAATGGTAAAAAGCATCAATACAATGAAGAAACTGCATCAACTAATGGGCAAAACAACCAGCTAGCATCAAAATGGCAGGATCAAATTCACAGATAACAATATTAACCCTTAATGTAAATGGGCTAAGTACCCCAATCAAAAGACACAGACTGGCAAATTGGATAAAAAGTCAAAACTCATTGGTGTGCTGTATCCAGGAAACCCATCTCACATGCAAGGATACATAAAGGCTCAAAATAAAGGGATGGAGGAAGATTTACCAACCAAATGGAGAGAGAAAAAAAAAAAGGAGTTGCAATCCTAATCTCTGATAAAATAGACTTTAAAACAATAAAGATCAAAACAGACATAATGGTAAAAGGATCAATGCAACAAGAAGAGCTAATGATCTTAAATATATATGCACTCAACACAGGAGCACCTGGATACATAAAGCAAGTTCTTAATGACCTACAAAGAGACTTAGACTCACACACAATAATAGTGGGAGACTTTAACGCTCCACTGTCAATACTAGACAGATTAACGAGACAGAAAATTAACAAGGATATCTAGGACTTGAACTCAGACTTGGACCAAGCAAACTTAATAGACATCTGCAGAAATCTCCACCCCAAATCCACAGAATATACATTCTTCTCAGCACTGCAGTGCACCTACTCTAAAATCGACCACATAATTGTAAGTAAATCATTCCTTAGCAAATGCAAAAAAATGGAAATAATAACAAACAGTATTTCAGACCACAGTGCAATCAAGTTAGAACTCAGAATTCAAAAACTAACTCAGAACCACACAACTTCATGGAAACTGAACAACTGGGTCCTGAATGTTGACTGGATAAACAATGAAATGAAGGCAGAAATAAAGATGTTCTTCAAAATCAACAAGAATGAAGACACAATGTACCAGAATCTCTGGGACACATTTAAAGCAGTGTCTAGAGGAAAATTTATAGCAATAAATGCCCACATGAGAAGCAAGGAAAGATCTAAAATCGACACCCTATCATTAAAATTGAAAGAGCTAGAGGAGCAAGATCAAACAAACTCAAAAGCTAGCAGAAGACAAGAAATAACTAAGATCAGGGCAGCACTGAAGGAGACAGAGACACAAAAAACCCTTAAAAAGTCAATAATTTCAGGAGCTGGTTCTTTGAAAAGGTTAACAAAATAGACCGCTAGTCACATTAATAAAAGAAAAAGAGAGAATAATCAAATATATGCAATAAAAAAAGATAAAGGGGATATCACCACAGATTCCACAGAAATACAAACTACCATCAGAGATTATTACAAATTCTCAATGCACATAAACCAGTAAACCTGGAAGAAATTGATAAATTCCTGGACATTTGCACCCTCCCAAGACTAAACCAGGAAGAAGTTGAAACCCTGAATAGACTGATAATAAGGGCTGAAGTTGAGGCAGCTATTAATAGCCTACCAAGTAAAAAAAGCCGAGGTCCACATGGGTTCACAGCCAAATTCTACTAGACGTACAAAGAGGAGCTGGTACCACTCATTCTGAAACTACTCCAAGCAATCCATAAAGAGGGAATCCTTCCCAAATCATTTTATGAGATCAATATAATCCTGATACCAAAACCCAGCAAAGGCTCAACAAGGAAATAACACTTCAGGCCAATATCCGTGATCAACATAGATGCAAAAATCTTCAATAAAATACTGGCAAACAGATTGCAATAGCACATCAAAAAGCTTATCCATCATGATCAAGTAGGTTTCATCCCAGGGATGCAAGGCTGGTTCAACATATGCAAGTCTATAAACGTAATTCAATACATAAACAGAACCAAAGACAAAAACCACATGATTATCTCAACAGATGCAGAGAAGGCCTTCAACAAAATTCAACAGCCTTTTCTGCTACAAATTCTCAGTAAACTAGGTATTGATGGAACATATCTCAAAATAATGAAAACTATTTACAACAAACCCACAGCCAGTATCACACTGAATGGGCAAAAACTGGAAGTATTCCCTTGAAAATCTGGCACTGGACAAGGATGCCCTCTGTCACCACTCCTATTCAATATAGTACTGGAAGTTCTAGCCAGATCAGTCATGCAAGAGAAAGAAATAAAGGGTATTCAATTAGGAAAGGAGGAAGTCAAATTGTCTCTATTTGCAGACGACATGATTGTATATTTAGAAGATTCCATCATCTCAGCCCAAAATCTCCTTAAGCTGATAAGCAACTTCAGCAAAGTCTCAGAATACAAAATAAACGTGCAGAAATCACAAGCATTCCTATACACCAATAACAGACAAACAGAGAGCCAAACCAAAAGGGAACACCCATTCCCAATTGCTACAGAGAGAATAAAACACCTAGGAATACAACTAACAAAGGATGTAAAGGACCTCTTCAAGGAGAACTACAAACTACTGCTCAAGGAAATAAGAGAGGACACAAACAGTTGGAAAAACATTCCATGCTCATGGTTAGAAAGAATCAATACTGTGAAAATGGTCATACTGCCTAAAGTAATTTATAGATTGAATGCTATCTCCATCAAGCTATCTACGACCCTCTTCACAGAACTGGGAAAAAACCACCTTTAACTTCATATGGAACCAAAAGAGAGCCCACATAGCCAAGACAATTGTAAGGAAAAAGAACAAAACTGGAGCTGTCACACTACCTGACTTCAAACTATACTACAAGGCTACAGCAATCAGAACAGCATGGTACTGGTACCAAAACAGAGATATAGACCAATGGTACAGAACAGAGGCCTTGGAAGGAACACCACATATCTACAACCATCTGATCTTTGCCATACCTGACAAAAACAAGCAACGGGGAAAGGATACTCTGTTTAATAAATGGTGTTGGGAAACTGGCTAGCCATGTGCAGAAAGCAGAAACTGGACCCCTTCCTGACACCTTACACTAAAATTAACTCCAAATGGATTAAAGACTTAAACAGAAGACCTAACACCATAAAAACCCTCAAAGAAAACCTAGGCAAAACCATTAAGGACGTAGGCATAGGCAAGGACTTCATGACTAAAACACCAAAAGCATTGGCAACAAAAGCCAAAATAGACAAATGGGATCTAATTAAACTCCACAGCTTCTGCACAGCAGAAGAAACAACTATTTGAGGGGACCACCAACCAACAGAATGGGAAAAAATTTTTGCAGTCTACCCATCTGACAAAGGGCTAATATCCAGAATCTACAAAGAACTAAAACAGATTTACAAGAAACAAACAAACAAACCCATTCAAAAGTGGATGAAGGATATGAACAGATACTTTTCAAAAGAAGACATATATGAGGCCAACAAAAATACGAAAAAATGTTCATCATCACTGGTCATTACAGAAATGTAAATCAAAACTACATTGAGATACCATCTCATGCCTGTTAGAATGGCAATCATTAAAAAATCAGGAGACAACAGATGCTAGAGAGGATGTGGAGAAATAGGAACACTTTTACACTGTTCGTGGGAGTGTAAATTAGTTCAACCATTGTGGAAAACAGTGTGGCGTTTCCTCAAGGACCTAGAAATAGAAATTTCATTTGATCCAGCAATCCCATTACTGGATATATATCCAAAGGAGTATAAATCATTCTGTTATAAAGACACATGCACACGTATATTAATTGTGGCACTGTTTACAATAGCAAAGACTTGTAACCAACCCAAATGCCCATCGACGATAGATTGTACAAGGAAAATGTGGCACATATACACCATGGAATACTATGCAGCCATAAAAAAACGATGAGTTTGTGTCCTTTGTAGGGTCGTGGATGAACCTGGAAACCATAATTCTCAGCAAACTGACACAAGAACAGAAAATCAAACACCACATGTTCTCACTCATAGGCAAGTGTTGAACAATGAGAATACATGGACACAGGGAGGGGAGCATCACACGTTGGGGTCTGTTGGGAGGGACAGTTGGGGGTAGGGAGCTGGGGAGGGATAACATGGGGAGAAATGCCAGATACAGGTGATGGGGATGGAGGCAGCAAACCACATTGCCATGTATGTACCTATGCAACAATCCTGAATGTTTTTCACATGTACCCCAGAACCTAAAGTGCAATAAAAACATATATATATAAATAAAAATAATTATCTTTCTAACTTTTCTTATTCAGCACTGTTGTAAAAAATCTAGTCATGATGCTACATATAGTCTAAGTGACTTTTCACATTCCATCCATATGCCATGCTATTCATACATTAGTAAGTCTGCTAACAGTAATAGTTCTGCCATAAACGTGAACATACCTTATCTTTGAGCACCTGAGTGATTTGTGGAGGGTATATTTAGCAGTAAAATTGTTGGATTGCTGGGTATATCCATCCTAAATGTCACCAAACTCAGTGAGATTATTTTCCAGATAGCTCTATTAGATTATATTCTCACTGGTAAGGTATCAGGGATACCATTTCCATATATCTTCACCAACATTTGATGCTATGTAACTTTTTAGTTTTTGTCAATCTGGTGATTATAGACTGACATTTTATCAATGATGTAATTAGTATTTTCCTGATTTTGAAAGAGTTTGGGCATCTTTTAATATTTACTGCCCATTTAGGTTTCTCTTTCTGTGAATGGCCTATTCAGAGGCATTGCTTATTGTTTTTTTTTCTTTAGGTTTAATTTCTTTCTCTCCTTTCTTTTCTTTTTTAAATGTACTGTATGGATAGTCTTTTTTGAAGGCCTTTAGTACTAGGAAAAATTTGGGCTTTTCTAAAAGCTATACAACCATCATGGGTAGACTTTTTTGCATTGACTTTGACTTTCAAGAAACCTATAGGTATATTTAACATATAATTACAGCTGTGTTTTCCCTTTCAGCAAGAGAATTTGCATTCTTGTACTTTCTTGGAACCTAATTTTTGCATTCAATGTTATTATTAACTTTATTTTTATGTCTCTTGTCCTAACCTAATTCAAAAGATGTTTTGAAGCAGTCAGGCATAAGTGAATCAATAAGCTTATTTTTTCAAAATGTTCCAGTTTAGTTTAAATTGGTCTTCTTACTAGAACAAAATGTGTTCCCACTCACATTAAAGTGACAATAGGCTTCTGAATTCCAAAGCTGTAGGTGTCATCTAGTTCAACAACATGCTTTTCAAATAGGAGATGCCAGGCCACAGAAGTCACCTGGAGCTGTTTAGGAGACACAGGCTGGGGCAAAATTGGAATGGCCTAGCATTTAATCTGGTTTTTCTTTTCTTTTTGTTAATTTAATTAAACTTTTTTTGATTTCTGTTTTGCTTAGTAGAAAACTTTATACATGGGTTACATGTCTGTGTGTGTATCTCTGTGTGAAAGTGTCTGTTTTTTGCAAAGCGCCCCTCTCCCATTGGCATTTATCTCGATGTAATTGACTTGAGGTTTCTGGTCTTAGTAAATTCATTATTATTTCTAAAGCTTTGAAAAAATTATTAAATCTAATTTAGAAGTGTAAAATTCCAACTCAAACTTTGGAAGTCAAATTAAAACTCCTCTCTTTGTTAATCTCTGAGACAGTATATAAAAATATCATCCTACTTATTAATTGTTCAGCTCTTTTCTTAAATCATACATATACGACTTGTCAGAGATAAAGTATTGGCATCAGTATGGTTCTCAACATCAGCACTTTAAGGCATGTTGAACTTGAGTCTGGAGCTTCCAAGAATGGACCCCTGATCTCCCATCCTGGTGAACCCTAAACAAGTAGCGGGCACCACAGCTGGGAAGAACCCCTTGTTCCTGACCTGGATCAAGGGCGTGCTACCCCAACAATGGCAATACTAATGCTTTTCACTGAAACTGGCTTCCAAGTTCAACAAGACAGGCAAAGCAGACATGGCAAATCCTCCTCTTAACATTTATGCTCAGAGTGACATCTCTGTTCATGCTCACAAGTTGGCGTTAAAGCAAATCACCTGGCCACATCTGTCTAGAAGGCGTCAGGGGAGTGCAACTCTTTTACATATTCAGAAGGGGAGAAATATTTGGTAAAAGACTACTAATGACTACCACTGTCTGCAACCCTCACTTTTTCTGGCTATGATGATAATGACACCTTTTGCCTTTACAGAGTATCACTGTGTCTCATCAAAGGGCTCACAGACCAGATCTAGAGATGGGAGTCACTTTTAAGGATCAAGGACTTTACCTGGGAGGGTGATGGGCTTGCTAGAGAGCTGTGGTATTTGACAGCCAGATACTGACTCATAAAACAGTAATTCAGGAGTGAAACAGAAGCCAAGTTCTAGGCAGGCAGTGTTACCAAGTCATCAATATGAAGGGACCAGGCAGAGAGCAGGAGACTCGGATACTGGGGAAAAACAAAAAACAAAAAACAAAAAACAAACAAAAGAAACTCACCTATACGCCCTCTGTCCTCCTGCCTCCCACAAATACTTCTGATGCACTTATGAAGTGGCACGTACTATTCTAAGTTCTAGGGATTTAGCAGTGAAAAGACATGTGGAGGAAGTAAAACATTTAAAAAGAGTGCCTGAGACCTTGAGTATGCACAAGAGGAGAGACCCTGTCCAAGGTCATGCGCGTGCACTCTACACTATTTCATGCACATGGCTCATTTGAATCATACAAGAACTCAAAGAGGTGAGTACCGCTGGTACAGGTTGAACATCCCAAATCCGAAAATCTGAAATCTGAAATACTCCAATTAGCATTTTCTTTTGAATGCCACATCAGAACTCAAACATTTTCAGATTTTGGATTTTCAGATTTGGGATGCTGAACTGGTAAGTGGAATGCAAATATTCCAAAATCCAAAAAAATCGGAAATCTGAAGCACTTATAGTCCCATGCACCTCAGATAAGGGATTCTCAACCTGTATAAACCATTTTTCCAGTGAGGAAACCATTTTTTGGGGTGGCAAAGTGATTGGCCCATGGTCATGCAATTGATTCAATTCCTGGTTTTCTGACTCTAAAGGCCCTTTTCATTTTATTTTTGGACAATAACATTGTGATTTTTAACAGAACAAACATATTAAATGTTTCCAGAGTTTAGATCTCTGTGTTACTGTATTCCATCTGAGTTCTATTTCCTGCAGATAATTACAAAGTTTTGAAAATAATTCAAGCCATATATATAATTTATAAATCATATATATGTATATATATAAAATAGTTTTACATAACTGCTAAGGGATTCTTCAAATTGACATTTTAAAAAGCCAAGCAAATATATTGAAGTTATTTTTTAAAAAGTTACTCTCATTTGAAACAATCTCGTTATAATAAAAGTAGTCTCATCTCTACAATAGCCAAATATAGACAGCCATATGATTATTAAATCAGAATCTGGTTTCTCTTTGCAGGAAATGAATCTAAGTATCAAGACAGTCCCCACTCTTTCCAGGCTTATGATATTAACAGCATCACATCACAAAATGTTGTCAGGTTCCTGTGGCAGCAATAAAGCTTTCATTTAAAAAGGCGATTACGGTTCTTAAATTGGTTACTCTTGACTTCTGTTATCTACACATACAAACACGAACAGTCACTAGTTAGGTTAAGTTGAATTTAGTTTAACAAGTGCTAGAAAAAGGCTTCAGAACTGTTGAAAACCATGCTAGAAGTCAGTAGATTTTTGACTCGAGGAGTCATACAGATGTCTAGGTTTTTTAGTGTGACGTAGCCATATTCTAAAGTGCCATTCTGAGCAGGAAGCAAGAAAGGATTTTACAAAGGCTACATCAAAAGTATAATTGAGCCAAATTCTCTGCTCCAGTTTAGAAGGGGTTTTGCACTATTCAGGGACGAGCACTTGAAACTCAAAATTCACAGACCAAACAGGAACACAGGTCACAGGCTCTTAGGGGTTGGATGTTACCAGAGAGTTAAAAAAAAGAAGTCAAGAGAATAGGAATTTTCTTTCTATAGCACTATCTGTGAGATGGAACTCTGAGTACAAGCAATCATTTCTAGTTCTCCAGATTGGAAAAATCATCAGGAGATCACACCGTAATCTGTTAGGTAGACAGCTATCCTTTAGTGGTGCCAAAGTTTCTATTTCTCATTCTTTGGTCACACAGTGACTTTCTGGGCTGTGAGATACAGTCTATTCGGTGAAACCAGTTATCATAAAAGAGATGCAAAAATCTTTTCAGAGTCTTTGTCCTGGAATATCTCACAAAATTAATTGTAAGTCGGCATGTCACTTTCTGATTTAGCTTGAGAGTATTGTTCCTTCCCAATATTTAAGCACTAGCTGCTGTTATTAAGATAGGAATTTTACAGGTGGTGACTCAGTCCAAGTGAGGCTTGGCCTAAATAATCTCAGTATGCAGGAGTTGTGAGCACCTGGGGAGAACAGACTGGCTCCCTGCATCCTGGATTACGCTGACTCTACTGCAGCCATAGTGCTGTTCTTGAGTTTTATGTCAGGTGAATATTAACAACAGCAGTAGAATAGGTTACTAGATAGTCTGCATGATTTTTAGGAACAAGTACAGAAATTTTGGAGGTTTCTGATACATCCTAACATATAATTTGTGTGATGTCTGTTAAGCTCGCTTCCCCATTTAAAAACAGAAATAATGTGGTCTGGCACAGTGGCTCATGCCTATAATCCCAGCACTATGGGAGGCCAAGGTGGGCTGATCACTTGAGGCCAGGAGTTTGAGACCAGCCTGGCCAACATGGCAAAAACCCAACTCTACTAAAAATACAAAAATTAGATGGGTGTGATGGTGCACACTTGTGATCCCAGCTACTCGGAAGGCTGAGGCAGGGAATTACTGCAACAGAGGTTGCAGTGAGCCAAGATTGTGCCACTGCACTCCAGCCTGGGTGACAGAGTGAGACTCTGTCTCAAAAGAAAAAAAAAGTTATAACGATAATGATATGCTGAAGTGAGATTAAATGAGACGGCACGCTTACCTAGTGAGCCCAGAATCTGGAGCATGGTAAGGCTGTAAATAATGTTAGTTCCCTCATGCTCCTTCCCTTCCGTGTAGGAAGAAGTGATTTAGATCATTTATGTTAATACAGATTCCCTCGTTATATAAAATCGTAATTTATCTGAGATCAATTTAGAATTTTGTTGTTACAAAAACAGAGCGATAGCAAAATGTAACACAAAAAAACGCTTCAGATTATGGTGACTCATCATTTGCTTTCCAGCTCAGCAGTGTTGGGAAGAGCCTGAGAAATGAGTGACCTCCAATTTTATTGACTTCACTTAAGTTGTTCCTTAAAACCATTCTTTGTGGTGCCTTCAAGATGGTTTTGCTTAAGGACATGTGATGGTGATGTCTTCCTCAGATGGCCTTGATAACCAGTTGCAGTGTCACCTGCCTCAACAGAAAAGAAAAAGCGTTTCCATCCGGAGAAAAATCAAGTGTGCCTCTTTGCTAGAAACAGCCATAAAATGCTACCAAGTAGAAATAATGAATGAATAAAGAAAATATGGTATCTATACATAGGAAATACCATTCAGCCTCAAAAAGAAGAAAATGTTGTGATTTGCAATATGGATGAACCTGCAGGACATTATGTTAAGCGAAACAAGCCAGGCACAGAAAAACAAATACTACATGATCTCACTTCTATGTAGAATCTAAAAAAGTCAGACTCTTAGAAGCAGAGAGTAAAAGAGTGGTTACCATGGAGAAGGCGAGGTTTAGGGAAACGATGATCAAAGGACACAAAATTTTTGTTGAATGGGAAGAATAAGTTCAAGACCCCTAATGTCCAACATGGGGACTATTATTAATGTACTGTATATGTAAAAAAAATTTAGGTAAAAACGCTACTTGCTTGGAAAAAAAAAAAGAGGTTAGGTGGCATTTAGCACATTTGATCACAGTGCAGGTAAATATGTCCAGATGAAACAAACCCAAGGTTGTTGATAAGATTCTAAAACTCAGTTCTTCCTTTCCCATATGAGGGGCTATTACTGCAAAGACAATCTGAGGCCTTGTGGCTGTTAGTCAACATAGGTTACCCAAAACATGTAAATATACAGGGAACTGTCTCTCTGTATTTATATAGCTATCCATTACTTTTATTTGTGACTCTATGCAAAGCATACTTACAAAAAATATAAAAGCACATAATAGACTATAAAATTAACATGTGAAAAGCAGCATTACCTTGCTCTGCTCTGAGAGGGTGTCAGCCTCCTGACTTGCTAGTGCATTCAGGCGGCAGGAAATACATTATTATCTGATCACGATTTTAAAAAAGCAGGCACAGAGCACATCACACCAAATGTTGAAGTGATCAAATTAAATAGAAACTTGCTTAATATGAATACTGCTACTAACCCTGACTTGATTATGCAATGTATACATGTGTTGTAACATCATACCTTATTTTATAAATATGTCCAAAAATATCAATTAAAAATAAAACTTAAAAGAAAAAAATAAAATCTGTTATCCTCACATCTCCTTTACCTTTATCACATCTAGTCACACCCCACTGATCAGTTTCAGGAAAATGAGGTATTGGTGTAATTACATTTTCCAGACTATTGAAGTTTAACATTTAAGCATAGAACCCTTTTATTGTAAGCATTTGTGATGGGAGGCTTTCTTAAATGCACAACATATTTCCCTGCTTTATGAATTAAATGTGCTAAATGCCATCTAACCTCTTTTTTTTTTTCTCCAAATATGTAGCATTTTTACTTAAAATTTTTTCAAGTATAAAACAATAGTCCCCATGTTGGACGTGGGCTCTTGAACTTATTTCTCCCATTCAACAAAAATTTTGTATCCTTTGATCATCATTTCTCTAAACCTTGCCTTCTCCATGGTAACCACTCTTACTCTCTGCTTCTAAGAGTTTGACTTTTAGATTTCACGTATAAGTGAGATCATGTAGTGTTAGTCTTTCTCTGCTTGGCTTATTTCACTTAACATAATGTCCTGTGAGTTCACCCATGTTGCAAATGACAAGATTGTCTTCTCTTTAAGGCTGAATGGTATTCCCTATGTGTATATACCATATTTTCTTTATTCATTCATTCACTGATGGATGCTTAGGTTGATTCCAGATCTTGGCTATTATGAATAGTGCTGCAATAATCATGAAAGCACAGATATCACTTTGACATACTGATTTCATTTCCTTTGAATATATATACACATACCCAGTAGTGGGACTGCTGGTGGTTCTATTTTTAATTTTTTGAGGACCTTCCACATTGCTCTCCATAATGACTGTACTAATTTACATTCCCACCAAGAATTTCCTTTCCTCCACATCCAACTGCCTCTTAATGACTCCATTTTTATTAAACAAATAGTTGAGTGGGTAAGAAACTCAGAAATGATTTCATTTCCCAGGCCCATCCTTGCATTTTATACTTGAATGCTAGAGATGCTAAGTGACTTGCTGATGCCCACACAGGTGGACATACCGGCAGCTCACCCTAATGCCTAGGTTTCCGAATTCCTAATTTCAGTGGTCTTCCTAGTAGACGTAATTCCCAATAATATCAAATTCTTGGTCCTTGCTGTTGTTCTCACCAACAGATTTTTCCCTTAAATGCAAGTGTGCCCTACTCTCTCTCCTACTTCAGGGTTTTCCTCATTTGTCACCTTCTCAGTAAGGTCCTCCTTGATGGCCCTATTTAAATTGGCAACCTCCTTTTACCATGGCATTCCTTTCAGTTTTCTCTGATTTATTCTTTTCTCTACAGCATCGATCACCTTTTCACATTTTATTTATTGCCTTTCTCCTTCCACTAGAATATAAACTCCATTAAGAAAATATTTTTGTCTGCTTTCTTCATGTCTGTATTTCTAGGGCTAGAATACTGCCTAGCAAATAATAGGTGCTCAATAAATATTTGTTAAGAAAATCATATATGGCAGATACACCTGACAGCAAAAACTTAACTTAAACACAACCTGAGAATGACCTTATGGGCTAAGAAGGCTCCGTGTCCAGAGTTCCAAGCTAAGGAATCCAGGAACAGCCAATCCAGAGATTAATTCTTTTCTGATGAGGAACATTTGAACCTCTAGCCTATCCCATGGAATGCAGGCCATACAGGTGATTGAGGCCCTTTGTTTTTGATTGAATGAAGGTTGCCAGGTGGAGGTAGCTAGTTGGAAGGTGTTAAATGCAAATGCCATGTAAACTGCATCCTTTTGGCTGGGGGCAGTGGCTCATGCCTGTAATCCCAGAACTCTGGGAGACTGAGGCGGGCACATCTTTTGGGTCTAGGAGTTTGAGACCAACCTGGGCAACATGGTGAAACCCCATGTCTACCAAAAATATAAACAATTAGCTGGTTGTGGTGGCACATTCCTGTAGTCCCAGCTAGTCAGGAGGCTGAGGTGGAAGGATTGCTTGATCCTCGGGAGGTGGAGGTTACAGTGAGCTGTGATTGCACCACTGTACTCCAGTCTGGGTGACAGAGCGAGACCCAGTCTCAAGACAACAAAAACAAAAAACTGCATCCTTTTCACAAACGGTAGCTGTTCTCCTACGCAGCCCATGGTTACTGGACCACTCTATGTAAATCCCCTCATTAAACTCTGTATCTTGTTCACTGGCTCTGGTCTCCAACCTCTCAAACACGGTGCCATCCCTATTGAAGTCAACATGGGTTCAGCATGACAAATCACCTTCTGAAGGACTAAAACTTGACAGAGTTTGATTTCTGAATAAGGCAGTTCAATAGCAAGGAGATTTATACGTTTTTTTTCCTGCTGGTAGAGAAGGTATACAAAATTATTTGTTGAGCAAAGTCTGGTTTGAAAAAAAAGTAAGGTGGAGTTTTAGCTGGTTAATCAGTATCAAAAGTTGGCTTCCTATGAGATGATATAATAAAATATATATTATATTTACGAATACATTTCTACCATACTGCTGAAAGCATTGGTGACTATACCATCAACTAAAGTTTTAGCTAAAATAATGGCCCACTTATGAAAATTCTCTGTAAGTGTACCCATGAAGGGCACCATCAATGTTTCATTTTCTTCACCTCAAAATGGTCTCCCTGATTCAATAGGGAGCTGATGCGGCCCCTTTAGAGTTAGTTGATGGGAAATTAACAACAGCGTTTGTCAAGGAACCATCTGTAAAAACCACGGGGGTGGCTGGGTAGTTTAAAGAGTAATCTTCAGTAACGTGCCTGAAAGAGCTTTACAATGGTCAGTTTCAAAGGAGGATGAGTCTTTGAAGAAACTGTATGATAACAATGAAAATATAATGAAGGTTAAGGTGTTATTTACAGTTTTTACCATAGGGGATGATTGGAAAGAAACTAATTCTTTTATAGTAAGAAAATGATTTATAAATTACTGACAGGAAAATAATCATTAAAATGATTATCATAAAGACCACAGACCAACTTAGAAAAATCATATGAAACAGTATTAAATTCTTTACACATATGAAACCACATGTGGTGGCTATGGTCATGCTAACATATGCACACAGATAAACTTAAAGATGACATTATGAGTAACATGCAAAATTTCCCCTTTTTCCCAGTTTTGGTACTTTACATTATAAGGAATAAAATAATAATAAAAACATTGATCACAGGGCATAGTTGATATTAATAGTAGTTTACCTAAAGTAACTGAGGAAAACTTGATTTAAATGGAAGGGGATTACTGATATTTTCATACCAATATTTGAAAATAATTTCTAAAACTGTACTTTCTGTATTTGCCAGATAATAGCTACATCACCCACAAACCCAAAGGTTGTGAGGCAAAACCAGCTTTGATGCCTTTTGGAGATTCATGACGCAGCTATTAATTAAAGGCTCTGAAAATTTCTGTAGTCTACCTGTTGATATTGTGAGAAAACCAGGGTTTTATAGCACACCATTAGGGAACAGTGCATTAAGGACACAGATACCTTGGTTTTTCCCCAATAAAGTTTTGAACATAAAAAATATAAGAAAACACGAAATAAAAAAGCTAGGTCCAGGTTGCTTTGTCCTCCAAAGCTGTCAGGACGACTGGCCTTATATCTAATTGTCGGGGTCAGGAGGTAAAGAGGACACCACTCTCCAACGAGAGAAACAGTTAAATCAAAGCCTGTCCCTAGAGAGTTTCCACAGCAGGGCTGACTAAAACCCAGGGATGGGTCATCACGCCACATCGTTTGGAAACAAGTCACTTGGAAGCCAAACTCTTAAGGTTTATAGAATGGAGTCAGAGGCTGCTAGGAAGGTTTCTGAGCCCACATACTCCCATCGTACCCTGTACTGCTCACTATAGGAGTGTTTAAATTATCTTAGGGATTGTTCTCAAGGAGAGCGAGCCTCTCTGTCTCTGTCTCTCCGTCTCTGCAAGCTTCTTGATGACAGCAACCATTAAGATCATCTTTGTATCCACAGTGTTTGGGTCTTAGTTGGTGTTGAATAAGTAAATACACATTTAATTAATGATAGAAAGCATGAATAAATGAATGAATGTCCTTGTAATCTACAGAATACTGATATTGGACCAGATGAACTAAAAATTCTTTTCAAGTGTAGCTCTTAAATAAAATAGTTCTTAATCAATAATGTATTTCCAATAGACGGGAAGGTACAAGAATAATAGTTTTCAACCTTTCCCTAGTTTCTGATCATTAGTTATTTAATTTTAATTTTTATTCATTATTTAATTTCATTCATTATTTTGAATTTCATATGATATGACATGTAAAACACTGAAGCAGCTCAGATAAAGCTGACATGTCTCCTGACTATCACCCACTAGTTCCTACTCACAGCTGTAAAATGTGGTATCTGTTTGGCACACAAGATTATTTTGTTCAAGGTCCTTCTATTTTAGGATATGTAAATTACTTAATATTTTGTCAGTGGCTGTAGAGGATTCCATAAAACGGTTGTACCATAAGTTATTTAGTTTTTCCCCCTTGATAGACATTTATGTGTTATCAAGGTTTGTGATTATGGGAAATGTATCAGTGAACATCTTTGCATCCTAGACCAGATACTGAGAAATAAAATTGTTGGAAAATAAATCTAAAAATTTAAATATTGTCAGACTGTCATCCCAAAAGAATGGTTCACCAGATTTACATTCCTTCCAGCAATACACAGCATATGCATTTTCTTTTCTTTTCTTTTTTTCTTTTTCTTTGAGATGGAGCTTTGCTCTTGTTACCCAGGCTGGAGTGCAATGGCGCGATCTCGGCTCACTGCAACCTCCACCTCCTGGGTTCAGGCAATTCTCCTGCCTCAGCCTCCTGAGTAGCTGGGATTGCAGGCACGCGCCACCGTGCCCAGCTAATGTTTTGTATTTTTAGTAGAGACAGGGTTTCACCATGTGGACCAGGATGGTCTCTATCTCTTGACCTCGTGATCCACCCGCCTCGGCCTCCCAAAGTGCTGGGATTACAGGCTTGGGCCACCACGCCCAGCTGCATTTTCTTTTCTATACTTCTGCCAAAATATTTCTACTACCAAATTTAAATTATTTTTTTCCAAATAATTCAGGCGAAAAATAGTATCTTCATTTATTTTGCACTTCCCTGATTACTACTAAAGTTTAGCAACTTTTATATAATATTTGTCACTGTATCCATCTTAGCCAGGATGTTTTTAATCACATTAAAATCATAAAAATCATTAAAAACCCACACAAGTCATCACTATAAATTATCTAGTTCCTGTTGCCTTATTGTAAGCAAAACCGTACCTTTAAACTACTCACAAATATACAGTTGTCTGTTTGGTGGCTCCCGAAAGATCTCTAGCACTACAGATTTTACAATCTTCCTCAGTAGGAACTTGTAATGCTTCCTACTTCTAACACCTTGACAGTAAAGTGGCTCACCTTTCTGGACAGACTTCACTTCAAGAGAACATCACTTATTTCACTTTGTAGGTGAACCTTGTCTCACTAACATTACCTTCTTGTGTACAGACATGAGGTTGATACTTTTGCAGCCTTTGTGCCCAGCACTGTGTGGGCCCATCAAAGAAACAAATATTATTACAAGTGTAATGAATTTAGCGATTTAGTCATAGTAAACTTTTAAATGTCAGAAATTACATACCCTCACTGCTTCCCCGACCCCGCAGTAAATGTTCATTCTACCATCATTTGAAAAAAAGTCTTTCTTGTCCTGTCAAGTAACATAATCATGATCAAAGTAGACAAGACTATAAGAACCTATTGGTAAAAAATTTACAACTGACTTATGTGCTATGCACACAAACATCTCCGTCTCTTCTAGCTCTTTAATATGAGCAAAACTGAATGCTACAGACAGTGTTTGGGTGAAAGAGAATAAATGGAGATATAAAAATATTATACACACACATGCACACACGCGCGCGCGCGCGCACACACACACACACACACACCCCTTTTAAATGGTAACTAAAAAATGTAATGCTAGATATTTTTTGAGCTAATGATTTTTTGGAACAGAGATTATTAAGGTAAACAAATTATTACAAAAAGAATAAACTTAGAGTTCTTTATTATTTTCAAACCATATTTATCATAAACTACAGATTTTTTTTGGGAAATGGGTTTGCTTTTATGTAAATAAAATGTCATTATCAAGGAAAAGGCAGATTTCCATTGTAGACAACTTAATGTTTAGACTCAAAAATAGTGTATGTTTCTATTTATGTTCTATGAAAGTGATTTTCAATTAGTAAGTATTAAAAAACCTCTCCCATATATCACTCATTATTCACTGATTTGGTGAAAATAATTGAGATAGTTTCAAATTCAAGGAAATTAAAATATTTGAGGTATTTTTAGAGAACTACATTTTCCTCTAGTTTAACAAATAATGTATCTTGAAATTCTTCCTCCCAGCCTACTTCACTTACAAACAACCTCCCTGAACTTTATAATCATGTATGAAAAAGACTAAACTGAGAATCAAGAGACTGCATTCTAGCCTAGGCTCTGACATGAAACATCTGTATGACGTGATTATTTTTCTAAACTTTTGTGACTTATTGAGTAAAACAAGAGATTTGGCTGGATCGAGGGGTGCAAACTCAATTTCCTTGATTCATCTTCAAATATTAAAAAAATAGAGATTTCACATAAAAATAATAAGTAGTTAAGTGTTTTTGAAACCCTGGGTAATCTGGCCACTTGGGTACTTTGTCCTCCATGTCACCCACCAGCTGGAGCCCATGCACAACTGTCTCCCTGCTGGTTACGGACTCCCCAGTTCACCCAAGTCTCACCTGGCCTGTTGGATTTCTTTTTATGCACAGTAGACAGACTCGTTCAAATGTGCAGCTAAGGACTAGACAAAAGTCTACAGAGACTTCATGTTCTAAAATTCAAAAATTTAAGCTCTCAAAGGACCATTGATTAGATATCAGGAAAGACTCAGGACTAACGTGTCCAAAACCACGCAGCATCTTGATGCTTTCTCCTTCTCTGTGAGAGACTCAGTTACAGGTTTCTCAGGAAGGCTGCTTTCTCCTCCCTCCCCAAATGCCTCATGGGTGTCTCCAGGCTTTGCCTTTTGCACCTACCCTATGATTCTAACCTTACCATCTTTAGATACTCTCCTCTGGTTTCCAGATTTTGTTTTCCACCTTCCTGGTGAACTTGATATTTCAGTAAAGTTTCTCTGCAAGGCTGCTTTGCCAAGGACAGAAAGTCTGGATTCTTCTTGGTTCAGACAGGCAGCTAAAGACAGTCCTGTCTAATCCCCTGTTTAGTCATGGATCCTTAAGACCCCAGCCTGGGACAATGCCCCAGCCCACTGCCCACAACGGGATGGCAGTGCTAGAAGTATGCAGTTGCTATTGGCCAGGGAAAATTTCAAACCTGTTTTTGGGATTCTTTCACAAAACTGTCTCTACTTTGCATAAAAGACAGAATTTACATAAAAGACAAAGATGCCCACAAGAATGAAATGATTTGCTTGGTTTCAAAGATAGATTTTCGACATAGGGGTTTTTTTTGGAGACAGATTCTTCCTCTGTCGCCCAGGCTGGAGTGCGCAATCTCGGGTAACTGCAACCTCCGCCTCTGCCTCCCTGGTTCAAGGGATTCTCCTGCCTTAACCGCTCAAGCTGGGAGGACAGGTGCCCGCCACCCTGCTTTTTTGTATTTTAGTAGAGATGCTGTTTCACCATGTTGGCTAGGCTGGTCTCGAGCTCCTGGTCTCTAGTGATCCGTCTGCTGTGGCCTCCCAAAGTGCTGAGATTATAGGAATAAGCCACTGCGCCCGGCCTTTTTTCTTTCTTTCTTTTTTCTTTTTCTTTTTTTTTTTTTTTTTTTGCTATTCTTGACAAGAGGACAAAGAACTTGAGCACGGCAAGCAGGATAATGGCCTGAAAGCAGGTGAAAAGTCACGATGTTTATAAAGGAATCAAGTGCCTGGGAAGAAATGAAGGAGGGAGGAGGTGGGCTGGGGGCTGAAAAACCCATCACCAGTGGATCATTACGCGTTTGCACCCACCTGAAGAAATTTATTATTTTATTAAATGCTAATGAGAATCTGTAAAATTCTCAACGGCTTTAGTTAGCTTAGCATGTTAAGTCAAAATGACTTTAAGAAGCTTTGGAAGCATAAATTATTAGACAGAAACAGCTCTCATATATTTAACATTAAAGCCACTAGAAGGAACACCGTATCTCTAGAAATCGATTAATTCTGGTCCCAACTCAAGAATTTTTTCAGCACAATCATGGAAACCTGTGCTTGAATAGCATAAAGCTAACTATTATTTTTTAGTGACTAGCCACATGGCCAATTAATATTTTCTAACCTCAGATTTCAAAGTATGTCAGCTTTTAGAAACCAGTTTATTAAGTCTAACTTCTATTAATAGTAATTATATTCCACTATTATTTCTTCTTTATCTTTGTATTTTTCCTGTCTCACTCACTTCAGGTATTCTTATTGGGATATGCAATATGACCAAATACCTACATTCAAAATTATACCTATAATTTCCAACATGTAATCGGTAGAAAAATATTTCTGTATAAATTTTTACTTAGCTGTCTTATTCCATTGAATTAAAATTTACTTTCTTTATGACTAAAAAGAGTGCCTATTAAATTACAGGACAGGAGTGACGGCTCATGTCTGTTATCCCAGCACTTTGGGAGGTTGAGGTGGGAGGATCCCTTGAGGCCAGGAGTTTGAGACCAGCCTGGGCAACGTAGGGAGATCCTGTCTCTACAAAAAAAATTTTTTAATTGCCAGGTGTGGTGACATGCATCGGTATTCCCAGCTACTAAGGAGGCTGAGGTGGGGGAGTTCAAGGCTGCAGGGAGCTGTGATGGTGCCACTGCACTCCAGCCTTAGGGACAGAACAAGACCCTGTCTTAAAACAAAAACAAAAACAAAAACAAAGTTTATAAGGTAAGATACCTGAGTGCGGATTAAAGGTACTGAAATAACATAAAATAAAATAAAATAATATAAGTCATATATAGTGTTTTGGGGGTGTTTTGCATTCCATGGCTATTGACGAAAAAAAGGATTTAAAAAAATCTGCAGGGATGAGAAGACACAAAAATTGATTATTTATCCCCAGAGAAAAAAATATCTGAAGTGAGAAGAGATCATATACCGTTACTTCTCTAGGATCTGAGCTTTAGGAATGTTCCTGAAATAAATCTATTGAGCTCAGAACAACAGGAAATTGCCACTTACGAACTTAAAACGCTTTCATGCTGCTACAAAGCCACCTACTCATTTGACACTCTATCGGCTGCTAATGGTTTCTGGCTAAGGATTTGATTTTCTCTGGCTTAATCATCAAGGGATCAACTCTTTCTAGATCAATCTCAGTCCACTGGCTAATCTGATTCTGTGATGCGGCACTCAGTTCTGTCTGTCTTGAAAGTTCCTAGGTACATAATAAGTCTAATTTTGGTGACATTTGATTCAATAGTTACAATTTATGTACACTTCTTGGACACTTAGTACTAAGAAATCTTAAAGGTAGTCACAGATATGTCTTTTGGTAATAGGCATAATTTAGCTATTTATTTTCAGGGATGGAAAGATGGAACAGACACCTTTAAAACTCGTACCATTTGCAAGTTCTATGACAGCACTTAATTAAGCTGATTACACACTACTGTACAAAGGAAGTCCTTGATATGAGGTAATACTAGGAGAAACACAGCTGTCCATCAATTTAAGCATCTTTTAAAAGCAGATGTGTTAAAACTCAAAGTGGGTGTGAAGAGGACGTGCAAATCAGTCTAAGGTGCAAGGTAATGCATTTTGAATGCAGAAGATGGGAATAATCTAGGAAAGCATTTAATTAAAACTCTTACTTTTAAAATGAAGAAACTAAGTCCTAACATTATTAAACATAGAACAGGTTTTTTAACCTGCAATTTGGCAGAGTGGTCCTTCCTCAAGTTTGACAGTTCATTTAACTTAAGTAGAATTTTTCTTGCTTTCGTATATTAGTATTTCTTTCTCAAGGATCCTTACAAAGGACTGGGGTGTTATTTCATAGATTCTTTGCCAAGACATGTGTTTACTTGCATCACTGAACATGTGTTCTAAATACTGTTTCAACAGACATTTAAGACTGTTATATTGACACTAAGAATGCATTTAGCTTGTCTGCTCTTTTAATAAAAAGTAAACATTTTAAGCCACAGCTGTATACCATTCAATCATGATTTAAGAATTTTTCAGGGGGTGAAAAGTCTGAAAGAGGGGGAGTTATAAATTTCTCATGCTTAAGAATGACAAGGAAAAAATGTCAGAATAGAATTCAGTAGCAAAACAATGCCCAATAAGGTAAGTATTCAATAAATAAAAGTAGCATTATTTTCTCTTTGGTATATTCTATCCTTCAAATTCTGGCCACTGTTTCTTAATATGGGTGAATTGCCATGAAATTGCTTTTGCATGATGAAATTTCTTTGAGTAGTATGAAAATTGTAAAGCCCATTTCTGTCTGTTCATTAATAAGACAGTTCATATTGTATAGTGCCACAGACTTTTTGCTCACTGATTGTGAGAGGTGATAATTGGCTGGCACTGAAACACTAGAAGGCAAAGATGTACTTCAAAAGCTGTAGAGAGTTGAGAGAAAGAGTAGCAATATATCAGTTATGACATATACTGTCAACACATAAGAAGGATAAAGAACACCAGTTTAAGGTTAACTTGAGAAGTATATCATTCCACTGGTGGCTATAGAAAGTTTATAATTGGCCGGGTGCGGTGGCTCATGCCTGTAATCCCAGCACTTTGGGAGGTCGAGGCGGGTGGATCACGAGGTCAAGAGATCGAGACCATCCCGGTCAACATGGTGAAACCCTGTCTCTACTAAAAATACAAAAAATTAGCTGGGCATGGTGGCACGTGCCTGTAATCCCAGCTACTCAGGAGGCTGAGGCAGGAGAATTGCCTGAACCCAGGAGGTGGAGGTTGCAGTGAGCCGAGATTGCACCATTGCACTCCAGCCTGGGTAACAAGAGTGAAACGCCGTCTCAAAAAAAAAAAAAAAGAAAGTTTATAATTAATATTATTAATAATGGATATATAGATATGGAGTCTATGCTAAGAAAAATGGCCAGCTTATGAGAATAAGTAGAGAAGGTGATATCTATTGTTTCAGTTCATTTACATAAACAATGAGTTCAACTTTTACTTACTTCTATGTCTGTATAATATGAAGCTTTCATTTTAAAACTTCTTAGACTTGGTTAAATCCACATCAATTGATACATATTACATTATTGTGTCAAATATTAACATGGCTTTTGTACTCAGTTGTAATTAAAGATGGGAACCATTGTCTTACTTTTCCATTTATTCTGAGTTGAGTCATGCCTTTTCTCTTGGAGGCTCTCTAGCAAAGATAAGGCCTCCCAGATTAAAACTCTGAATAAAACTTTTTAGACTCAGGGAACATAGATTAAACTGACCTTCTGGCTGGGTGTGGTGGCTCACACCTGTAACACTAGCACTTTGGGAAACTGAGGTGGGATGATCACCTAAGGACAGGAGTTTGAGACCAGCCAGGCCAACATGGCAAAACCTCACCTCTACTAAAGATACAAAAAACTGGCCTGGTGTGGTGGTGGGTGCCTGTAATCCTAGCTACTTGGGAGGCTGAGGCTGGAGAATCGCTTGAGCCTGGGAGGCAGTGAGCTGGTATTGCACCACTGCACTCCAGCCTGGGCAACAGAGTAAGACTCCGTCTCAAAGAAAAAATCAAAACAAAAAAGTCTTTTAACTGTCATGTGATCAGAGGCAAAAACATGACTGTGTTATCCATAAGTTTCTTTTGATAGTCCTTCTATAATCAATTTGCTCACTCTAGTAACTCTAGATCTATAATCATGAAATACAGGCATAATTCTCCATGGTTCTAAAGAGTGATTTCTTAATCCTAGATGCTACAGCTCCAGTGCAGAGAATCAGTCCTACATCAAGGCAAGAGACTTGATAACACATTTCAATCAACATTAAATAATGATTTAAGCATGTATTAAATTCACTCATTCGGTTGATTCTGCCTACTGCTTCATGACATCTTTCTGTTAGAATTGGTAACCTTTAGTAACCCACATTCATATACATTCAGATAAATGCAAACCTTTCAAGGTAAAATGTATGGGTTTCAGTGTGTGGGGCTTAGGGATGACCCATTTCATATTTCACAGTCAATAACAGAAGCCCATAGGAGAGCAGCCACAGAGGGGCAGGAATGAAAACAGCTTGCAGATAGTTCTGTGTTAATTTTTATCTCTCTCCATATTTCAAATCTTCTTTAAAGTAGGTTTATTTTTAACATCTCATTCTCTTCAATAGGAGGTAAAAGAGAAAAATGTGAGGGTGAAAAGAGAGAAGGAAAGCAGATCTAGATGGTCCACAAATGTTGAAGGAATAATCAAGACACACATGGAAAAATATTTTTGAAGTATGTTCTGGATTATTTTTTCTCTTGGTAATTCATTTTTCTTCATCTTTTTGCCATCCTGCCTCTGAGGCTGGACAGGGATCTTTGCCCCAGGGAAAGAAAGAAAGATATAGTTCAGAGATACACAAGTTCCAAAGAGTGAGTGTGTGCATTTCCTCTGGCTGTGGTACTGCAAATTACCACAAACTTGGTGCCTTAAAGCCTTGCACATTTATTCTCTGACAGTTCGGATGTCTGAAGTCTGAAATGCATTCCACTAAGTCAAAACCAAGGCACCACAAGGATTGCATTCCCTCTTCCTCCTTCCAGTCAAGCACACAAGCACACAAAGGAAAAGGGCAGCACAAGAAAGAAGGGGGTTTATTTGATCAATTACTCTAGGGCTTATGGCACTACCTTCGCTCTCAACCTCAAAAACAAGAAAGAAAAAAAAAATTCAGCTCACTTTTTAGAAATATATTTTTTATATGAATTGGAATGCAAATTATTTTTCTAAAGAATAAGAGAATATTCAACGTCAACATCCTTGAAGGTAGAGATGATAGCTTACTTATTTATAGGTATTCCCTATTTGACCCAGCCCCAATTATCCTCTGTACAGCCTGACACATGTCCTTCCCAACAGCAGACACCCAATTAATGTCTCTGAATGGCTACCTAGGGCTCAACAGTATAGCTGAAAATTTACTATTAATTGTTCAATCAAATCAATGCCTAGAAAGTTCTAAGAAAATATTAAGCAAATATAAAATTAAGCAAATATAAAAAATCAAACATCAATGGCAAAGCAGACAGAATAGAAAGGGAATATACATTGTGGCCAGAAGAATGAGAAGAATGTGGTACCCGCATGGTCTGCTTCATGACTATTTGTACAGTAAGCATGTGTTAATCTTTTACCTTTTTAGAATATGACTCTTTAAATATAAAATGGTGATGGTGATGACACTAACATCTTTGTTGAGATCGTTAAAGAATATGCAAATAGAAGCAGTGATAAAACAATTAAGAATGAATATTTTTCACCCCCATGCTATTTAGCGTGCATTTACTAAATCAAACTTCAAATAATTAAGAGAACTACATGTGAAAGTTCTTTTTACAACATTGCAAATGGTAGTTGTAATTATTACTTGAGATAAATTACCTTTGAGTCAGCATCATACATTTCCATGTTAAGGACACAGTAACAATTTGGAAAAATGCCTTCCTTCGCTTTAATTCCTTTCTGCTAATCTACAGAAGAGCCTTCTATTCAAGGACTCTCAATCTGGGCAAAACAGTATCTATTCTTGTTTTCTAAAGACATTTTAAAATAATATGCCTTTCAGAATAGCTATAGCCTAATGCTTAAGAGTTTGGACTCTCTAGGGTCAAATTATAACACTAACATTTATCTGCTGGGTGACCCTGGGTAAATTCCTTAGTTTCTCTTTGCTTTAAGCTCCTCATCTACCAAATGGAGGTAATAATATGACCTCATATATGGTTGCGAGGACTAAATAAGTTAATATATGTAAACAGCTTACACTAGTATACCAGTGAACACTCACTTAATGTTGGCTATTATAATTCCAGTCATTATAAAATAGTTATATTTTATTGTTGATAAACCTTATCATAGATAAAGTATAAATAAGAGGTTAAAAAAAAAGAGGTTTACTAAAATTTAATGAATGGCCCTTTCTTATACAATTCTCAAAACATTCATCCATAACAGAAGGTTTTCTATCTTTGTTCAAGTAAAGAGAGAAAAAAGAAACATTACATTTTCACAATGGGGTAGGAACTATGAAGTAAGCAATTAGCAGTTTCTTTTCTGTCTCTTTTTTTCCTTGTCACACAAATCTTGATATACCGTTAAAAAATCTGAGTGACAACTCATTCCAGTCAAGGTATCAGTTTGTTACTAAGTGGTGCTTATGGCAAATTATTTAGGAGATGAAGTTCTGGAAGACAATGTCTAGTGCCTTGGAAGCTGACATATGATGTGAAAAATCTGCTACAAGCATAGGACTAGAATCTCAAAGCAGGCTTGGGGTTTCGGCATTGTGTTCTTTTTAGGCAAGTTTCAACAAGACAAGGGGCCGCTTACTTCTCTATGTCAAGAAACAGCTTTATCATTGTGGCTAAACGTACTTACACACGGATGCTAGTGAGCAACCTGTCACAGGCCTGAACCTGAGAGACCTGTGACAGGCATTACCGTGATTCTCCCTAGGGAGGAGATCTAGCAATGCCTGAACAGACAGGGAGTCCTCATTTCTACGCCCTTGGTACAGACTCACACGCAGCAGCGTGAAGCAATAGCAGCAGCTAGAACAGAGAGCAGATGCAGCACCCGAAAGGTTCCTCCAACTATTATGTTGGTGCCATTACTTTTAATGGCAAGAACCACCGTTGCTTTTGCACTAATTTGATATACAGAAACTCAGTTTTGTGATGCAATAGTGGGGAGATGTCAGTGTAAAATATATTCTATTTCCTTGTAATTGTTTGATGCCTATTTATGTCATCAACACCATAGCAACATCATGATAGCCTGTTACACTACATTTACTCATTTTCTTCCATCTGAAGGATTTTACAGGATTATCATGGCAATCTGTAGAACACTTTTCGTAGATGAGGAATATGAGTAGAAAATATTCCTTGGCAGGCTACAGTTACAGAGGTCGGATTGTTACAAAATTAAGAAATATTTGCAACATCAACATGTGACCTCCTTACTGAATCCCTGGTCATGGTGTCTTCTTTAAGTAATGTTTCATGTTTGAGCATCTTTCTTTTAAAACTGGCCTATTTCTAACTTAAAATTATCTTCTGTATTTTACTGATACTCCCAAAAGAAACATGTTCATATTAGCATGATTATTATGGCAAAACCAAAGCAAAGAATAAGGATGGAACTATCCTGTTCTTCTACTCATACAACTTTCCTTATCCCACTCTTTGAATATCTCACTTTTGCTCCTGGACCAACAGCAAGAAAAAACTTACTAGTTCTGTTGTGGAGTGGGATTCATGGGAAAGTCCCCCAAACCCCATCTGTCTCCTACAAAAGATGGTGACAAATTGCTTTTCATCTCTGTTAAGGATTTAAACAATAAATTCTTAACATATAAAAGGGCATATAAGGTACAAAGAAATTAACAATAAAGGCTTTTAAATCTCATTTTGTGAATTTTTTTAAAAAAGAAAATACGAGAAATTCAGGGTTGATCTACGTGGGGCTGTGGGCAGAGGTTTGGAATGGCATAGACAATAACTTGAGCTGATTTTTATAAAGAATAATTTTCTCATTTCTTTGTGTTATAGAAATGTTTTGATGACATTTACATCTCTAAGAATTGTGTGTTCCTTTAAAGAGGAGCAGTGTAAGAAATACATAATCCTGTAATTGATGTGCCACATTTTATTTTCTTAGGGAGTTCCCATAATACTAGATTGGACAGTTTTGGGTTAATGCATTTTGCAGTGTACCATTACAATCATTCAGGTCACCTGGAAAGTTTGCAAAAATTTCATGTTTCAAGTGTGTTGATTAATGTAAGTAATATTTGTAATATTCTCTTTTTCATTCCCCATCAAATGTAACTTACTTCAACTTTGTGGTTTAATAAAGCACTTCAAACTTTCCTAAATTCCTTTTAAATATATTACATGATATTTTCTGATACTTTATCGAGTTTGTATCTGCAAGACTAGAATTCACAAGCAGTTACTTTTCATCAAGATGAAGATAGCCTTCAGGAGGCTGTATTACAAGAGCTTTGCAGTAACAGAATTCTAGAGATGGCCCCCAAGGTTTCCATTCCTTGGTTAGTCAATCAAGCACCATTCTGGATACTGCTGTGTGGGAATTTGGCAGTTGTAATTAAAGTCTAAAGTCAGGAGACTTTAAGCTATGGAGCTCATCATCTGGACTTGATCTAATTACAGGAGCCCTTTAAAAGGCACATGAGGAAGGCAGAGGGAAAGTTAGAGACAACAAGAGCATTGGAAGGGTTCTAGGTGTCCATGTGAGCTCTGAAGAAAGAAAGGGCCACAAACAAAGGAATGTAGCCGCCCTCCAGAAGCTGAGAACAGCACCTGGCCAACAGCGAGCAAGGAAACGGAACCTTAGCCTAATAACTACATAGAGCTAAACTATGCCTACCACATGAATTAGCTGGAAGCAGCTTCTTCCCAGCACATCCAGATAAGAGCAAGGCCAGCTGGCACCTTGATCTCAGCCATGCATTACACATGCCTATGCTTCTGACTGTAGAACTTAGAGATAATAAATGGATGCTATTTTAAAATTTTTTTAATTTTTATTTTTTATGGGTACATAGTAGGTATATCTACTTATGGGGTACATGAGATGTTTTTATAGAGGCATGCAATGTGAAATAAGCACATCATGAAGCTTGGGGTATCCATCCCCTTAGCCATTTATCTATTGAGTTGCAAACAATCCAATTACACTCCTTAAGTTATTTAAAAATGTACAGTTATTATTGACTATAGTCACCCTGTTGTGCTATCAAATAGTAGGTCTTATCCTTCCTACTTTTTGGTGCCCATTAGCCCTCCCCACCTCCTTGCAGTCCCCACTACCCTTCCCAGCCTCTGGGAACCACCCTTCTACTCTCTATGCCCATGAGTTCAATTGTATTGATTTTTAGATTCCACAAATCAGTGAGAGCATGCCGTGTTTGTCTTTCTGTGCCTGGCTTATTTTGCTTAACATAATGATCTCCAGTTCCAACCATGTTGTTGCAAATGACAAGATCTCATTATTTTTTTATGGTTGAGTAGTAGTCCATTGTATACATATACAGTTTCTTTATCCATTCATCTACAGGTGGACACTTAGGATGCTTTCAAATCTTCCCTATTGTAAACAGCGCTACAACAAACGTAGGAGTGGAGGTGTTTCTTTGATCTGATTTCCTTTCTTTTCGGTATATACCCAGCAGTGGGACGGCTTGCTCATGTGGTGGTTCAATTTTTAGTATGTGGCAATTTGTTATTCAGCAATAGAAAATGAATACATGTTCTGACACCCCTACAATTATTAGTTAATTTTTATAAATTATGGTTCTGGCTGGGTGTGGTGGTTCACACCTGTAATGCCAGCATTTTGGGAGGCCAAGGCCTGTGGATGACCTGAGGGCAGGAGTTTGAGACCAGCCTGGCCAACGTGGTGAAACCCCATCTCTACTAAAAATACAAAAAATTAGCTGGCCATGGTAGCACGTGCCTGTAGTCCCACCTACTAGGGAGGCTAAGGCAGGAGAACTGCTTGAACCTGGGAGGCGGAGGCTGCAGTGAGCCGAGATCACCCCACTGCACTCCAGCCTGGGTGACAAAGCGAGACTCCATCTCAATAAATAAATAAATTAAAATAAATAAATAAATAAAATTATGGTTCATAGTAACAATGTAGACCACTTCTTTTAAGTTCTAATAGTTTCCATGTTAAAACATCCAACTTTCTTCAAAAGATCATCATTTTGGCTAAACCAAATATTTTAAAATATTAAAAGCTTATATTTGATTAATAGTTAACAGCAGAAATAGGATGATTTTTTTCTTCTAAAAAAGATTCATTTTTATGATTTGAATTTACTTGAAACAAATATTTTATATTCCAACTACCAAAAAATATTTTTATATTTGTCATCGCGCAAAATTTAGGTTTTAAATTTTCTGTTGATCTCTTTTTTAGAAGCAGAGGGAAGAGTAGACCTTCTCATATGATTTTCACTACTGTAATAACATTTGCACATACTTAATTTCTATTGGAAATATTTATCGTAAATACAATTTCTATATCCAGTATAGGCAAAACAATCAAATTTAATTAACAAAAAGCATTTGCATAGCCAGTCTGGCTGGACCTTATGTAAATTTAGAAAATGACAAGCCTGAAATTAATCACCAAATGTCTGACATTAAAACAGAATTGTTAAGGCAGAAATGTATGAATCAAAATAGTATCTAATTCCATGGTTTCTGGGCAGATGTCTTTCTGTATTCTGGTGAAAACTAGCATTTATTTATATTAAAACCTCTTCAACAAACCATATGTTATATTTATCTCAGCCAAAATTCTCAGGTGGAGAATATTTGTGTGGAAGATTTCAAAAGGATGATCAGTTTAGATGTTACCTACATCTTATTTACTTATTTATTTTTGCCTTTCATCTCTGAAGACTGTGTTGGAAAGACAGACACATCTTTTCTTTTATACTTCAACATCCCCAGTTGGGTTTAATAAGTCAAGGAAGCAAGCACCTGAAGATTTTATGGATCACAGTTCTGATTTAGAATATCCACAGAAGTGATTTGTGTTTCCCTTGGTGTGTATCCTTCAAGGATACACTGGAGCAACAGGAACAGCAAATCTCAGCAGAAACTTATTGAGAACAACAACTAAAAAGCTGACTCAGACACCTGGCGTTGTGATATTATCATTTTCTCAAGTGTTAATAAATAAGAACTATATAGGGGGGAAATTGACAAAACTTTTGAATATCATCTTAGCATTGCATAATGAAGACTGACCAATGTCATAACTGTGCACTTAAAAAGCCTTTAAAATTAATACTAAATGCAAATTGGGTAATGTAAAACATTTCCTTTATTCTGTATATTGAATGTAGAAACTGCAAAGATAGCAACCAAGACATTTAGGAGGCATTATCAATAAAAGAGAAGAAAATATAAAGAATTGAGTAAAAAATGAGAAGAAACACAAAGTTTGCCTCTGGCAAACCTGAATTATTTTAAAAAATTTAGAAATCAAGGGATACAAAATGTCTTCCAGGACATAAGCACAAAATACAAAGGACTAGTAATATTAATATTTCATTAACAGTGTTTACAGAAGTCCAGGTTTCTCTTTCCTGGAAAGTTCAATTCATCTACCATTAATGTCTGAGTTTTGGGATATTTACAGAACTTATCGTCTCCATCTAAATGCTATTTATGGCTTCACATAAAAGGAGCGTAACTTCCAACAGTAAAAAGCCATGAGCAACATCTCTATACTCCTCCAGTTTGAACACTTGAATCAGCACACAAAACTAAGTAGATATTTCTCTAAATTGCCCATTGTTGAGAATCAATAGACACACTTGTTAAAAATACAAATACCAGTCAGGCACGGTGGCTCATGCCTATAATCCCAGCACTTTGGGAGTCCAAGGTGAGTGGATCACGAGGTTAGGAGTTCAAGGCCAGCCTGGCCAAGATGGGGAAACCCCATCTCTACTAAAAATACAAAAATTAGCCAGGCACGGTGGTGGGCACCTATAGTCCCAGCTACTCGGGGGGCTAAGGAAGAAGAATCCTTGAACCCGGGAGGCAGAGGTTGCAGTGAGCTGAGATTGTGCTACTGCACTCTAGCTTCGGTGACAGAGCAAGACTTCGTCTCAAAAAAAAAAAAATTCCTAGGTTGACCTCATGTAAAAGAAACAGTACTATAAAATCTCATGTCAATTGTGATCTTCAGTGTTAAAGATAGGGCCTGGGGGGAGGTGACTGGATCACGTTTATAAATGTCTTGTTGAATTTTTCATTGGTCAGGCTTAGGGAACAGTGCATATCACCACCTCCCCGCCCCCACCACGGAGGAAACAACTCAGCAAACAGCGAGGTAAACTAAAGAACAATGTCAATAAGAGATGAGTAACGAAAGACAAGTTATAATCGTAACTCACCCAAATTTATTGCTCAGGTCAACATAATATTTGTATCCCTTCTAAGAGATGGTCTGCTCTAATGGGCAGTAGTCCTCCACAGCTAGCCACTCTCATGTCTCACTAACTTACCTGCCCTCACTGTCCCTCGGCTTTCAGCGTTCTTGCCTTAGGAACCACCCATGAAACGCTTTCCTAATCATCTTACTTTCTCCACTAAAAAAATAGTTTCATATGTGCCCAAAATAAAAGGAAAAAGGAACCAATAACTCCTTGGTATCTTTTAATAATTCTTGATCATTGTCTTCCAATTTCCAGAATTATCTAAAATTAGAGTTTCCAAGAAGTAGAGATCACAGCCTGGGTAACACAGAAAGACCCCATCTCTACAGAAAAAAAATAGAAAAGTTAGTCGAGCATGGTGGCCTTCCCCTGTAGTCCCAGTTACTTGGGAGGGTGAGGCAGAAGGATTGCTTGAACCTGGGAGGTTGAGGCTGCGGTGAGCCATGATCATGTCACTACTGCACTCCAGTCTGGGTAACAGAGCAAGACCTTGGTCACAATCAAAACAAAACAAACCAAACAAAAAACTTGGTAAATCATATTGCTGGTTTTCTTTCCTACCGTTTAATAGATTAATAGAGGAATATAATGTTAATTAGATTTTTTTTTGTTGTCAATCATGCCAAGTATAGTATTTTACTATTATTTGGCATTCTTTGTTTAAAAGATTAATCTTTTAAACTTTTTTTTTTTTTTTTTTTTTTTTAATTAAAGTCAGTGGCTTCCTCTGTTCCCCAGGCTGGAGTGCAGTGGTATGATCATAGCTCCCTATGACCTCAAGCAATCCTTTTATCTCAGCCTCTCAAAGTGCTGGAATTATCTGGGCATTTGGGCATTATCTCCTTAGGTCTCTAGCTAGTATTTAGCTCAGTGTCTGAAGTGTTCTCAATAGATGTTTTCTGAAAGAAAAATAAAGAACTGATTAAAGTTTTATTACTAGTAATCGAAGCAGTGGATACATTGGGACCATTTATCCTTGGAGGTTGTGGGTTGATAGGAAGTTCTTCCTTGGAGAGGCTAAGTTTGAAGTGTCTGTGGAACACATATAGATGGAGATAGATACAGGGGTCTGAAGTTCACGTCTAGGGGCAACAGGGCCTTCATCCTTGCTTTCTAAACTGGCCTCAGGATAACGGTGCAGATCTACAGATGTGACAATTTTGGGATATCAGCTTGATAAGACCTGAGCGAGATGCTAATGACCCTTATTCTTTGCCTCCACATCCTGGAACAAGATATTTCTGTTACAGAATTATAGGAAAGTGTATTTTCCAGCCTACTCTAATAACTTACCTCAATGTTGAATTTTCATAAGAAAATTAGAGTCAAATCTTGCTTAACCCTACTTTGAATGCAGAACCATGCAAAAAGAACATTTATGTTGTCTATGTAACTGTTTCTAAATTCCACTCCAGGAGCTTCCTGTCTTTATGAGAAATTCTCAGACAATTTTCAGACAAATAAAATGGTTTGCTTTAACTATAATAACACATTCATAATTAGCATACCAATCTTTATGTGGTGAATAGTGAAATAATGATTTGCTTATTATGTAAAACATACTTTTGGAAAAATATTGTATAAATATTACTTGGGTAAATGTAATGAGACTTAGTTATAATAAAAAGTTGTATTGCACCATCTTGCTTGCATCATAATCAAGCTATATGTAAAGTAGCAATAGTAATAAATGGATACAAGAAACAGATCAGATATTTACAAAATAAAGAATAATTAGCTATGAAACATAATTTCAAAGGTTATACATGCTAAGCTGACAAACTAGAAACCAAGTCCCGTGTGACTTAGGTGTTGTAGCTAGGGGTGAACGCCAAAGTTGTCACTTTTAGTCTCTTTATATCAGATGTCTGAAGACACATATTACCTTTAGGAAAAAATCTTGGTCAGTCACCTTCATCCAGATCAAGAATCCAGCTGTTATATTGTGCATGAATCTGCTGATCACATATAAAATGGCTTCTTCCATTAGATTATTGAGGTTTAATGAGAAAGCAAAAACTTATTTTTATTTATCTATTTTTAAGAGATGGGGCTGCTCCGTTGCCCAGGTTGGAGTACAGTGGTTTGGTCATAACTCACTGCAGTCTGGTTCTCTCAGGCTTCAGTGATCCTCCCACCTCAGCCTCCCAGGTAGCTGTGGCTACAGATGCATGCTACCATGCCCAGCTAATTTTTTCTTTATTTTTTTCTAAAGACAGGGTCTTACTGCACTGCCGGGTTGGTCTCAAACTCTTGGGCTCAAGCAATCTTCCAGCCTTGGCCTCTCAAAGTGCTGAGATTACAGGCATCAGCCACAGCACCCAGTTTCAAAAACTTCTTTTTGAATTAGGAGACTATTGTTCATCTCAACCATCCCATGTTCATTTAAATAGATGATTAGAAAAACAAATTAAATGTAAAATTGTGAATTACATCATACAAGAGTATATAAAAACATTTATTTAGTCATTTAAAAAAAGTGTTAGTTTTCTAAGAAATGTAATTGCTCATATTTAAGATGAAGAATTGAAAGACTTATCTAAGCCATCAGAGCTCATTGCTGACATTTGAAAGTAATGAAATTCAAATTTTGCCTTTTATCTTTATCTTGTACCATATTGATTCTAAATTACAAGGAGTTTTTTCACAGCATGATCAAGCATGAAGCTTGCAGTTTGCCAAATCTTTTTTGGTCAGAAGAGGCATTTTCTTGACAAGGCCTGTCAGTCACTCAGTGCCTACTCACCCACCCAGTGTAATAATCTAAGCAAGACTTAAGAGGGATTTTGGTAATTTTTTTCTTTGACAAACAAATCCTACAATGTGGGTGGACTGAGAGAATCTGAAAACTGTGACCTGGCCAACTTGTTCCTGTGCTAGCTCAGGCTTTCACCAAACCTGGGGACGGTCTGGGACAATCCTGTCTCTAAGTGCCAGCAATTATGAAAAGTCTGAATATTAGTTGCCAGGGCAAAAGCAGTAGAAAAAGGCTGCTTTGGGATTGAAAAAGAAAAGCTGACTTTTGTTGCTACCTCTAAAACAACAATTTCTCAGTATAATACATTATTAACTGAGGACTACTTACATGTATGGTTCTTTCAAACGTTTCTATCTTTTGCAAGTTATTAGTTAACATGGAACCCTTATTCTTACTTCAGAATTAAAAATTTGAGGCTGGGCATGGTGGCTCACACCTGTTATCCCAGCACTTTGGGAGGCCAATGGAGGCAGATTGCTTGAGGTCAGGACTTCAAGACCAGCCTGGCCAACATGGTGAAACCATCTCTACTAAAAACACAAAAATTAGCTGGATGTGGTGACGCATCCCTTCAGTCCCAACTACTCAGGAGGCTAAGGCAAGAGAATTACTTAAACCTGAGAGGCAGAAGTTGCAGCGAGCCAAGATCACGCCACTACACTCCAGCCTGGGCAGCGGAGTAAGACTCTGTCTCAAAAATAATAATAAAAAAAATTGGCCGGGCGCGGTGGCTCAAGCCTGTAATCCCAGCACTTTGGGAGGCCGAGGCGGGTGTATCACGAGGTCAAGAGATCGAGACCTTCCTGGCCAACATGGTGAAACCCCGTCTCTACTAAAAATACAAATTAGCTGGGCATGGTGGCGCGTGCCTGTAATCCCAGCTACACGGGAGGCTGAGGCAGAAGAATTGCCTGAACCCAGGAGGCGGAGGTTGCGGTGAGCCGAGATCGTGCCATTGCACTCCAGCCTGGGTAACAAGAGTGAAACTCTGTCTCAAAAAAAAAAAAAAATTGATATGCTCGGGTATAGAACATCCCACCACACAGATGTCAGCCATGGCCTGGGCTACATTTGGCTCTGTGTGACTGCATTCATGGGTGCTGCCCTCCTGACATCTCGGCTCTGCCCTAGTACCTGAGCCAATCCTGTCTGAGGGGCTTCCCGTCTCCTCCTCCCATGCAGCCGAGGCACTCACCCTGGCCATCACACTGGAGCCTCAGTGCTCCTGAACGGCTCCGCTAAGTTCAGCCTGACACCATATCTCTGTTCTAAAAATTGTGCCCCAAACATGACTTCCCCTTATGCTCTAATTCATCAATATGGGATTTTTACCTCAGTTTCCTTATGGAATTCCTTTTCTGGTAAACTGCTAAGCCTTCCAGCTCCGTTCTGGGAGCCGGGCCATCTGCCTTAGTCCTTGCACTTGTCAGTTATTGTCTCTATCATGACACTCAAGGACAGACTCCTCAGATGTGGACTGCCTGGTGTACCACACTGCTTAGTATCAGCCCTGCACTCTGTGGACACCCCACTGTAATCATGCGCTTAGACTAGGTTTTGAGCTTATGCCTTACTATCATCATAATTGCCTCTGGGATTTTCCACTCTTCCATCTGTCCATCCATCAATACATCTACTCACCTACTCACACACCCACATATCCATTTATCCACCTATTCATGTATCTACCTATGTATCCATCTATCCATCCATCCATTCATCCATCCATCCATCCATCCATCCATCCGTCCGTCCATCTGTCCATCCGTCCATCCATCTATCATCCATCCTTTCATTCATTTATTCTTTCTTATTTATTAAGAGCTTACTCTACGCCAGCCTCTGTGCTTAGTGTTAGAAAAACAATGGTTTCTAAGACAGATATTATTCCTCCTCTAGGGGAGGAGACAGAAGTTAAAAAAGCATTTGCAACAAAGTGTGCTAAGTAGCTGTCCCATTCATTGGCCTAAGAGGATGGGTCCAATGCCAGCTTCCTATACTTCTGTCTTGCCCTATTTTTCTAAGTTCTTACAACTATACTCTGTGGAGGCAAAACAGACTAGTATTTTCAGTTCTCTTTTTGAGAACTTTAGGAGAAAAAAATGCTATCATTTCAAGTCAGGTGAGCAAGCATTAATATTACACGCATTAATATTACACACATATTTGCATACTAATCCCCTAGACTTGTACAGGGTTTTGAAATATGCAAATACTTTTATTTACAGATTTTATTTGTTCTTCACAGCATAGATGAAAGGTATATGCAGGATAGGTATTATTTTGATCCTCACTTAATGGAACAGAAACTAAGGCTGATAAAAGTTAAAATAGTTTTAGCAAAGTCTAATTTGAAACTAAAATTAAGCTTATCATTAATATAGAATTCTATCTACTGTATTAAAACTCAGTGGAAACTTGTACAGTTTCCAAAATCTTAGGAATGTCAGTTCCAGTTATTGCTATCTATATTTTTAAATAGATTAATGCTCACAGGATAGCCTTTTATATCACTTGTTTGAGAAAAATGACGAAAGATAACACAGAGAACTCTAAAGTATTGATTTAAAGTAATGGAAATTAACTGTTTATTACTTTAATCTACAAATCCAAGTGGGGAGGTAGAAAGATGAAATCAGTTGCCTCTTATCTTTGAAAGATGTAAGCTCATTACTAAACCCTGACAAAAACAGCAGGTAGCTCTGGAAACATTTTCCAAAGAACACTTAGAGACTTTGATTCATGACTGAAGTTCGACTGTGGCATTTTCCTCTCCATCGTCCTTCATGGGGAAGGCTCATCCTATTATCTTCTGTTGTCATATTTAATTAGGGTCATCAGAATGTGTTGTAATATTTCACTTGTTTCTTCTTCCTTTTTCTTTATATACCAGTATGACTTTTATTTTCTCAAACAGTTTGTGTCTTTGAAAGTGCAATTGTTTTTTTTGGGAGCCAGCCTCCTTAAGTCCACCATGGGGGTTAGTGTTAAGATGCCAACAAATAAGGCAAAATATAAAGGTGTATCACATTTCTGGATCTTAGCTAACCCATTTTTCTATTTACCTTGTGATATGGCTTGGCTCTGTGTCCCTACCTGTATTATCTGTTCTCCTGATGCTAATAAAGAAATACTCAAGACTGGGTTATTTATAAAGGAGAGAGGCTTAATTGACTCACAGCTCAGCATGGTTGGGGAGGTCTCGGGGAACTTACAGTTATGGCAGAAGGGGAAGCAAATACATCCTTCTTCACATGGCAGCAGCAAGAAGAAATGCAGAGTGAAGCTTGGGGAAAGCCCCTTATAAAACCATCAGATTTTGTGAGAACTCACTCACTATCATAGGAACAGCATGGAGAGTAAACGCTTCCATGATTAAGTTACTTCCTACTAAATCCCTCCCATGAAATGTGGGGATTATGGGAACTACAATTCAAGATGAGATTTGGGTGTGGACACAGTGAAACCATATCATTCTGCCACTGGCCCCTCCCAAATCCCAAATCCTCATGTTTCAACCAAAATCATGCCCTTCCAATAGTCTCTCAAAGTCTTAACTTATTCTAGCATAAACTCAAGAGCCCAAGTTCAAAGTCTCATCTGAGACAATGCAACTCCCTTCTGCCTATGGGCCTGTAAAATCAAAAGCAAGTTAGTTATTTCCTAGATACAATTGGGGTACAGACATTGGGTAAATACACCCATTCCAAGTAAGAGAAATTGGCCAAAACAAAGGGGCTATAGGCTGCATGCAAGTCCAAATCCAGTAGGTCAGTCACTAAACCTTAAAGTTCCAAAATGATCTCCTTTGACTCCATGTCTCAGATCCAGGTCACACTGATGAAAACGGTGAACTCCCATGGTCTTGGGTAGCTCTGCTCCTGTGGCTTTGCAGGGTACAGCTCCCCTCCTGCCTGCTTTCATGGGCTGTCATTGAGTGTCTGCAGCTTTTCCAGGCACACAATGCAAGCTGTTGGTGGATCTAACATTCTGGAGTCTGGAGGATGATGGCCTTCTTCTCACAGCTCCACTAGGCAGTGTCCCAGTGGAGACTGTGGGGACTCTAACCCCACATTTCCCTTCCATACTGTCATAGCAGAAGTTCTCCATGAGGGCTCTGCCCCTGCAGTGAAATTCTGCTTGGACATCCAGGCATTTCCATATAGTCTCTGAAATCTAGGCAGAGATTCCCAAACCTCAAGTCTTGTATTCTGTGCACCCACCGGATCAACAGTATGTGGAAGTTGCCAAGACTGGGGAGCTTGCACCCTCTGAATCAACATCCTTAGCTGTAACTTGGCCCCTTTTAGCCGTGGCTGGAGTGGCTAAGACAAAGTCCTGAGGCTGAACACAGCATGGGGGTCCTGGAGCCAGCCTATAAAACCATTTTTCTCTCCTAGTCCTCCAGGCCTGTGATGGGAGGGACTGCTGTGAATGTCTCTGACATGCCCTGTAGACATTTTCTCCATTGTCTCGATGATTAGCATTTGGCTCCTCATTATTTACATGAATTTCTGCAGCCAACTTGAATTTCTCCCTAGTAAATGGGTTTTTATTTTCTATTGCATTATCAGGCTACAAATTTTTCAAACTTTTATGTTCTGCTTCTTCTTGAATGCTTTGCCGCTTACAAGTTTCTTCTATCAGATACCCCAATCATCTCTCTAAAATTCGATGTTCCACATGTCTCTAGGGTGGGAACAAAAAGCCACCAGTCTCTTTGCTAAAGCATTGCTGGAGTCAGCATTGCTCCAGTTCCTAACAAGTTCCTCATCTCCATCTGAGACCACCTCAGCTTGGACTTCACTGTCCATATTATTATCAGCATTTTTTGGTCAAAGCCATTTAATAAGTCTCTAGGAAGTTCCAAACTTTCCCACATTTTCCTGTCTTCTGAGCCCTCTAAACTGTTTCAACCTTTGCCTGTTTCCCAGTTCCAACATCACTTCCACATTTTCAAGTAGCTTTACATCAATACCCCACTCTCTGTGGTACCAATTTACTGTATTAATCTGTTCTCATACTGCTAATAAAGACATATCTAAGACTGGTTAATTTATATAGGAAAGAGATTTAATTGACTCACAGTTCAGTATGGCTGATGAGGTCTCAGGAAACTTAGAATCATGGCAGATGGGGAAGCAAACATATCCTTCTTCCCATAGTGGCAACAGGAGAAGTACAGAATGAAAGGGGCCAAAGTCCCTTATATAACGATCAGGTCTTGTGAGAACTCACTATCACAGGCGTCCCCAAACTTTTTACACAGGAGGCCAGTTCACTGTCCCTCAGACCATTGGAGGGCCGCCACATACTGTGCTCCTCTCACTGACCACCAATGAAAGAGGCGCCCTTTCCTGAAGTGTGGCGGGGGGCCAGATAAATGGCCCCAGGGGGCCGCAGTTTGGGGATGCCCGCACTATCACAAGAACAGATTGAAGGGTAACCCCCCAATGATTTAATTACCTCCCATTGAATCCCTCTCATGACATGTGAAGATTATGGGAACAACAATTCAAGATGAGATTCAGGTGGGGACACAGCTAAACCATATCACTATCGGAAGCTCATGTTGAATTAGAGTTCTCATGAGATCTGTTTGTTTGGAAGTGTATAGCACCTGTCCCTTTGCTCTCTGTCTTCTGCTTTGCCATGTGAAGAGGTGCCTCCTTCCCCTTCCCCTTCCACCATGACTGAAAATTTCCTGAGGTCTCCCCAGCCATGTTTCCTGCACCATGAGCCAATTCAACCTCTTTTCTTTATAAATTACCCAGTCTCAGGTAGTTCTTTATACCAATGCAAGAAGGGACTAATACACCTTGCTTCTGGAATTATGGGTAAAATCCAGTATTTGGTATTATGTGATTAAAAATGGCTTAAAATATGAAATTTCTCATTTTTAAACTGTGGATTCTATTCGTGTAGATAAACCTTAACAGTGATTTTATAGTTTCTTGATTACTTTGAAGCAAGGGTATTCTAGAAATCTAAAAACTGGTCTTATAACTCTTTAATTCTATTAAACACAGAGCAACCTGGCAACCATTAGGGGTGAGGTCAAAGGCAGTGTGACTGCCACCTGGTACTTCTGTGCCATTTGCTGTCAGGTGATTTTGCCACTAGTTTTGTGGCAGAACTTTCTTTCATGATTCTCACTCGCTTCCTGAACTTTTAGGTATAAATATGTATTCTCTGAAGCTTTACTTGGTGGTAGCATTATGAACTTGTCACCATGGGAAGCCATGAGAAATACTATATAGGTATAGAGGAAAAATATCCCCAAATCTCTCACAATGAGGTCTCTTTGAAAATTAATTTTTTTTTCTCAAAAACTTTAATGAAAAGCCTTCTCAGGATGGCAAAGTAAACCATTAGTCTGTTTTGAAAGGTGCATATTTCTTCCACGTTGAAAAGAATCCTTGTTCTGTATGGATAAGATCACAGTTCACTTAATAGCCCCATGTAAATAGTTCTAGAAAATCCACAACTATAAACCATAACTGCACAACAGTATACACAGACAACAAGGGTGTACTATTCCTGTAGGAAGAGCAGGAAACACTGGTGTTAGTATTAAGGTGAATTTAATGAATGGAAAATTCCCTGTAACTTTATCAACTCTTTTCAACTGGAGTTTTTTTCCGAAATCATACTGAAGGTACAAGAAGACCCAAACACACCCAGCGTGATAATGCTACAGGTGCTAATCTAAACTGAGATTATTCATATTTGGTAACATTTAAAATGTGGTTAATTTTTTAGCCATAATATCGAATCTTTCATAACATTCTTTCTTTAATTACATGTTACTCACAGAAAATAACATTTTCTTCGGTGTATACTTGAGCACTGGCTTTGGAAAATGCATGCTCCTAGAATGGTTAAGAGAAAATTCCCTTTTCATATTTAGGAGGTAAGCACCAAAGCTTTGAATCAAGTTGAGATCATATTTTATGATTTAGATAATCTTCATTAAGTATTTAAACTGCAGTATTATTGTGGGTGCTTTGGGAGCAGAAAGGACGGTATGTTTTCTGTTTTCAAGGAGTTTTTTCATCAGAGAAGATATAGGTCTGTTTATGCTGTGACAAATAATTTCAAACACAAGTTTGGCTCCTGCTTATGTGACATGAGCAGTGACACTGGCACAGGGACCTGGTCACTGTGGTCACTGAGGGACACAAGCTGGCAAGGGTTTCACCTGGACATGCATTTCCAAGTTCACCACTGCAGCTGGGAGAGACTGGGGATTGTGCGTTGGCTCCTGACATTTCTTTTTCATTTTTTTAACTTTTTTATTTTAGGTTCAGGAGCACATGTGCAGGCTTGTCATATAGGTAAATTGCACATCGTGGGAGTTTGGTACAGATTATTTCATCATCCAGATGATAAGCACAGAACCTGATAGGTGGCTTTTTATCCTCATTGTCCTCCCACCCTCTACCTCAAGTAGGCCCCGGTGGCTGTTGTTCTCTTCTTTGTGTCCGTGTGTACTCAATGTTTTAGCTCCTACTCTTAAGTGAGAACACACAGTATTTGTTTTGTTTGTTTGTTCGGTTCATGCATTAGTTTGCTTATGATAATGGCCTCCAGCTATATCCACCTTGAGACTTCTGCTTACATACCGGCCAGTGCAAATCCCAGGATCATGACTATCTGTGAACAAGGCAGGGAAGCGTAATTCTGTGGTGTGCCGTGGGAATGACCTGGCATTATTTGGCGAACTGCACTAAATGCTGCCACAGAACGGTGAGATGTGCGTGTGCCACCCCCATATCCCCATGCCACAGAGGTGTGTGTTAAACGGGCTGCTATAAAAATTTAGGAAAAATATTAGAAAATCCCAGATTGCTTAGAATTAGACTGTCATAAGTAAGAAAGGTGAGATGTGTGGGTGGATGCCTCATCTTCACTCCACCGTTGCCAGGGCGGATTCTCTGAATGTTAATCAAAGACAACTACTCTCACAGAGGAGGTCTACGTTTTTACAAAGGATGTATGCATGAGGGGAAGGGGAAAAATAGAGGGTTGATCATCTTCCCTCTAATACAGATACATATTCATGTGGTATGTAAATTCAGGGCTGTCTTGAAGCAGATTCCTATGATGAGGTGAGAGAGGCAGGTGATCTAGGGGGATGGCGGCAGGAGAGGGCAGTGGAGGCTTCAGACTGAAGCTCAGGTCTGATCCTGTCATGAAGGAAGGAGGGAAGATAAGCGGAGCCTCGGGCTGCAAGGCATTTCTAAGAAAGGTTTGGGCAGGCTGATGGGTGGCCTGCAAGTCAGAGTCACTCGTAAGAGCGCTACCACCATGTGCTGGCTGTGTCTGTTTTCACAATTCTGATGCACTTAGGCACTGACCAGAAACGGCCTGGAGAAAACACAAAGCTTGAAACCAATGTGGTAGATTCAGAGTGGCCAGAAACTGGCCCTCAGAGTATTAGGATCCCACAGCATGAGATCTGGGTGGTACATTTTTATGGGTACAACACGTGGTTTTTAGATCCTGTCAATTACATATTAGCATTGATCTTCCTTGGATAGTACAATTCTGAAGGAAGCTAACAAGTAGTGAACTAATAAGCAAACAACTTCAAAAGTCAAGGAACGTTACTTCATCTCTGAAACCACAGTATGTCCTGTCCTCTCAGGCTGTGGTCTGAGGTCTTGTATGCTCTGGAGAATTCTAGAGAGGTTAAGACCCCAGGAGCCACCTAGGAATTGAGACATACACTAAAAAATATCTGGGGGACTGATTTGGTTTTAGATCTTCAGATTGACCTCAGGAGAGGACCTCCAATGAATCTACAGAGCCCTTTTATTTTCAAAGGATTTTCTAGATGAGTCTAAGTCCAACGCACTTTAGCATCTTTCTAATCCACATGCGTGTCCAGATGGGGTAAATTTGGTAGCAGATTGGAGAAGCTAACTAGAAGCTTTCTTTTTTTCTCATTTGCATTTATTACCAACTGACCATACAGACACACACACAGACACACACAGACACACACACACACACACACACACACACACACACACACTACAGTAGTTAGGAAGACATGAGCAGGGCAGAAGAGGGGTCCCTGCCACCAGCAATGTCAGGTGACCATCAGGTGATTGTCAGGCAGTTATTAAACTGTCTCTAAAATAATAATTGATTGTAGCCAGCACCAGGGAAAGGCAGTCTCCAAATAGACAGAAAACCCCTGAAACTGGTGATCAGCAACTTGTCGATAAGATCTCAGGAGATGAGCAAGTATGCTCAAGCATGTGCATTAAGAGGCACAATGGCAGGGTTTAACTGGTATATGACCTTGCAGGAACACTCTGTTGGTAAGGGAAAGGCACCTCGAGTGAGCGTGTGTACAACTCCAGTAAATGCACTGTGCATGCAGCCCCTCCCAAGTACTGGCAGGCCACTGTGCATATGACAGCCCACCCCAAGGAAAGAATCAGGGGAAAAGAATCGCAACCCCCCAGAAGCCTGCCAATGTATAAGACTCCAAGTCAAAGGTCAAAACATGCACTTGAATCTCTCAAGTTGCCCACAAGTGTACTTTACGTCCTTTGTTTCTTGCACTAAAACTTTTTAATAAACTCATTCCTGCTCTAAAATTTGTCTTGGTCTCTCTCTCTCTCTGCTTTACGCCCCTTGGTCAAATTCTTTATTTGGAGGAGGCAAGAATCAAGTTTGCTTCAGACCTGTATGGATTCACCGCTGCTAACATACTTTGGTGCCGTGACTTGGATATGTTACCCAGTGTTAAGACGCCTCTGTGACTTGCCTTCTTCAGTTGGAGATGTTCAATTCCTCCATGGTTTTCTCCTCCTCTTTTTCTCTCAGCCACAGTGGCTCTGCTCCCCTGGCTGATCTCTCAGTTCACTCTGATGGGTGGCTCGTGTGGGAAGGAAGAACCCTGGAGTCTGTATCGAGTAGCCCTGAGACACGTATGGCCCTTCTGGACAGGAGGCTCACATGAGTAGCAGGGCTAAAGCCTAAGACCGTGCAATGTCTGGGGCTTCCTCTGCTTTTTCAACCAAAATCAGCTCTTTTCCCCAAATCCACACAGTCTATTCTCCTGTTTTCTCTGTGTATGTTCTGAAATGGCCTTGCACACCTGCCAGACAGTCCATCGTAGAACAAGTCTGCCTCTTCTCTGTTTTCATTTCACGTGTAAACACACACTCACTGTTATTTATGTGCCCAGGGCTCTTGCTGTATTTATGCAGCAGCAAAGACATAGGCTCCCTTTCAGATGTCTGTTGGCTCACTGCCAGGATGTACACTAATTGGAACTCTGACTCTGCCAGCTCCTTATGACTTACCATATACTTTGTTCCCAGGGCTGTTTTTCAGTGGCTTTTGAAGTAGTTTTTCTGCCTGCACAGGGCCTCACTCTGTGGCCTTTTAAGGGTCCTACCTACTTGGTTTTTTAAAGTTAGCAGCCCTTTGGGAGGAGGGAAAATTCTTTATTGACCATTTGTAAGCACATACACCAAGCCCCAAGTCCTCCAGAAGTTCCTTCTTTATGTCAAGAGGGCAAATGAACATTCCTCTTTTGAATCCAACAGTAAAGCCTTTCCATGAGTATTTCTCTTGTTTCCTCCCGCTTCTTCCTGTAGCCTCCATTTCTCTAATCACATCCACGCCCTTCTTAATATGCATCAAGACCTTCAAGGTCTTATTCAAAGGGAGGGAAGTCCGGATTCTTGCAGCAGCTAGCTGTAAAACAGCCCTCCTGTCTACTTAAAGGACATGGGAAATGGGAATCTGAGAAAAGAGGTAATCATTCTGTTGCTAAAATGCTCCGAAGACAGCCTCACCATAAGGTCATGGAGACAAGGACATAGGCTGGCCCAAGGTCACAGGCTCCAGAGAGCCATAGGACAGAGAGGAAGGCTAGTCTGAGACTGACAGATTATCATGGGAACAGAGATGAAGGCAGGGTTAGGGGTGCATGGGTAAGGGCAGGGGTAACACCAGTACATTCCCAAATCCCAAGGATGAATAGGGGGCCCTCTGTTTGCTCTAGTGCCTCCTCTGTTCTAAAGTGGGTAATCGTGTCAAGATGGGAAGAAGGTTAAGGGTACACGGTAAGACTGGTTCATTACGGAATTCTAAGGATGAACGGGAACTGCCTTGTTCAGGATAGGAAAATAAGAGGCGATATTGTCTTTTTTCTTTTCCTTTTTTTTTTTTTCTCCCCTGTCTCTTTGCACATGGGTAACTGTGTTTCCATACTCAGGACACATGCCTTGGATGCATCCCCAAGAATTGTGCAAAGTTTGATTTCCCCAAACCTTAAAACACACAAAAAACTAGTTTTTCTTTATAATACTGTTTGGCCTAAAAATAAACTGGAAGGCAAGAGCCACCACACCTGGCACTTTGGAAGGCCGAGGTGGGCAGATTACCTGAAGTTGGGAGTTCGAGACAATTGGAGAAACTGATTATTTTACCAAGGTTTTGACTGGACTGGCATGCTTTCCTTTAAGTAATCAAATTTGACTTATTGAGCAATAAAAACCCCTTGGAAAAACTAGTCTCATACCTTATTTTCATAAGTCCGTGTACAGGGCACCTGATAGGTGGTAAGTAAAGAATGTCACTTTCTGACAGGCCTGGGAGCTCCAAGTTATCTTGGGACCATGAGGAGAGAAATTTACCCAACTCATACAGGTAGTTGATGGCACAAACATATGGCTGGGCTCAAGGCTTCAAAAGTTATTATCTCATATTTCTTATGGACTCAAGTTCCATCAAAGCCAATTTAAAAATGAGCTTACATGACAAATAGTTATTTTTGCAGTGCTTTATGCAAATGATCAGGCCAAGCATAATAAGGCTAAAGCTTATTTTGGAAAGAAATCAGTCTCATTATGATTTGTTTTTAATAAAAATGAGAATGGGAGAGAAAAATTATGTTTCAACAACTATGGTGCACCTGTTATTAGATTCTAGTCTCATCAGTTATGTTAACTTTCTCTTTTTTCCTGCAATTTAGACTGACCCTGTTTCTTGCTGTGAACCAACTAGCGATCTCTGGCTGCAGCTTAGAAGAAACAAGAGGGATGGGCCATCAAGCTCCAGGTGATCTTTAATGAGGGATGCCATGCTCTCAGTATTAAAGATTTCATTGCTGCTAACACACACACACACATACATGCATATATATTCCTTTGAAAATATCATCCAGGTATATTAATGTTTTTTCTATGTTTAGACAAAAAAATTGGCTAAAAATGTTAATAGAAAATTTGGGACTCAGAACCTATACCTTATGAAAAGCTTGGTATCCCAAAAGAGAGTTCTTCTTGGTAACATGGGAGGCAACACATGGCTAGCATATATAATACAGGAAAGTCACTGAGCAACGTTACACGTATTCTCCTCTCAATACATTCAATATTGGAGTTTGCTACAATCTATGAAGGGTTGTTTTTTTTGACATTGCTATCCAGGAATAAGTACATTTTGAGCTCAAAAGTCTCAGATAGGCCTGGCTAAGGCAATGAAGAAAGCATAGCAGGAAAGTCTCTTATTTATCTGACTATCTAAGATACAGAAGAGAGGATTTTTATATTCTGAAGGAAATTAAAATATTTTAACTCAAAATATATTTCTTTGACATATTTTGAAATGGCTATTGTTTGGCCACCCTGACAGAAGCGGCCTTACAATGTTGTCTTAAGTGAGAAAAATTTGCATGTTTAGAGAATCTCCATTAATGCAGCAATCCCCATTAAAGCATCACTTTCTATGCTTTTCCTCAGGTCTAGGAGAGATAGAGAGTCTTAGACCTATAAAAACCTGAAAAGAAACATTTACCGTCTATTCTCACTAAGGGAGCCTTCATCTGCATAACAAGGCCAGCTTGCTACCCAAGCTTCTTCCATCCTTTCTTTCTTAACCTGTGTTGCTACTGAAGCTGATTTACCTGTTTCTGGCCAGGCTCTGAGTCTGCATTCTTTACGTGGCCTCAGGGTGGTATACAAGTCTCTGTAACCCATTAGGCAGTTGGATCTTCATTCCGAAGGCTCCCATGTATGCATATTAAATAAATTTGTATGCCCTTTTTTCTATTCATCAATCCACCTCATGTTAGCAATTTTTAATGAATCTTTAGAGGGCTGAGAGCCTATGACCCCCACAATTCATTCTCAAATCCAAGTCTTTCCTAATGTAATTTCATCCACCTGGCATGTCCTCCCGGATCTAACACAGTCTTTTAGCATCAGAAATCATCAATCAAAAGCTTTGTGGTCCTTGATCTGATATTCTACAGAAATACTCTGTACCATGTAATCTACTGCTTAAGCTTTGTCTTTTTTTTTCCACTAAGTAATTCTCATTTAAATTAGAAGAACAGTGTCTTATTATATCTTTTACAGCCTCCAATCAGTTCTTATCACAAAACTATGTACATATGTAAATCAAAAATAAAATTCTAAGCCCCTCAACCAACTGACTGGACCCCTCTTCTCAGCTGAGGACATTCTAAAGTTAATTTGAAAAACAGTTCGGTGAAGGAGAGAGAGACATGAAAAACCATTCAAAAGATCAATGAATCCTGGAGCTGAGTTTTTGAAAAAATTAATGCAACAGATAGACTGCAAGCTAGACTAACAAAGAAGAAAAGAGAGATGATTCAAATGAACACAATCCAAGATAATAAGGGGGATATCACCACTGACCCCACAGAAACAGAAACTACCTTGAGAGAATATTATGAACACCTTTATGTGTATAACCTAGAAAATCTAGAAGAAATGGATAAATTCATAGACACATACACTCTTAAGTCTGAACCAGAAAGAAACTGAATCCCTGAACAGACTCATAATGAGTTCTGACTGAGGCAGTAGTAAATAGCCTACCAGTGAAAAAAATTCCAGGACTGGATAGATTCACAGCTGAATTCTAACAGATGTACAAAGAAGAGCTGGTACATTCCTGCTAAAACTGTTCCAAAAAACTGGTAATGAGGGATCCTTTCTAACTGAGGTGCACATCACCCTGATATCAAAACCTGGCAAAGATACAACAAAAAAAGAAAACTTCAGGAAAATATCCTTGATAAACACTGATGCCAACATTTTCAATGAAATACTGCGAAATCAAATCTAGAAGCACATCAAAAACTATCCAGTATGATAAAGTAGGCTTCATCTCCATGATGTGAGATTGGTTCAACACATGCAAATCAATAAATGTGATTCATCACATAAACAGAAATAAAGACAAAAACCACATGATTAACTCAATAGATGTAGAAATGTCTTTCGATAAAATTCAACATTCATTCATGTTAAAAAATCTCAATAAACTAGGTATTGAAGGAACATACCTCAAAATAATAAGATCCATATATAATAAACTCATAATTAACATTACACTAAGTGGGCAAAATTTAGAAGCATTTCCCTTAAAAACTGGCACAAGACAAGGATGCCCTCTCTCATCACTCCTATTCAACATAGTATTGAAAGTTCCGGCCAGGTCAATCAGGCAAGAGAGAGAAATAAAGGGCATTAAAATAGGAAGAGAAGAAGTCAAACTATCCCTGTTTGCAGATGACATGATCCTATTTCTAGAAAACCCCATAGTCTCAGCCCAAAAGCCTCTTAAGCTGGTAAATAACTTCAGTAAAGTCTCAGGATACAATCACTAGCATTTCTATACGCTAACAACAGCCACGCTGAAAGAAAAATCAGGAATGAACTCCCATTCACAGTTGCCACAAAAAAAAAAAAAATACCTGGGAATGCAGCTAACTTAGGAGGTGAAAATTTCTATAAGAAGAATTACAAAGAACTGCTCAAATAAATCAGAGATGAAACAAATAAATGGAAAAACATTCCATGCTCATGTATAGGAAGAATCAAAATCATTAAAATGGTCACACTGCCTAAAGCAATTTATAAATTCAATGCTGTTTCCATTAAACTACCACTGATATTCTTCACAGAACTAGAAAAAAAATTTTTTAATTCATATGGAACCAAAAAAGGGCCTGAACAGCCAAGCCAATCCCAAGCAAAAAGAACAAAGCTAAAGGCATCATGCTACCTGACTTCAAACTATACTACAAGGCTACAGTAACCAAAACAGCATGGACTGGCACACAAAAAAACAGACCAATAGAACAGAATAGAGAACTCAGAAATAAGATCAAACACCTACAAGTATCTGATCTTCTACAAACCTGATTTAAACAAACAAACAAACAAACAAACAAACAAGCAATGGGGAAAGGATTCTCTATTCAATAAATGGTGTTAGGATAACTGGCTAGCCATATGCAGAAGACTGAAACTAAGGCTCTTCCTTACACTGTACATAAAAATCATCTCAAGATGGATTAAAGGCTTAAATGTAAAATCCAAGATCATAAAAACCCTGGATGACAACCTACCATTCAGGACATAGGCACAGTAAAAAATTTCATGATGAAGAAGCCAAAAGCAATTGCAACAAAAGCAAAAATAGACAAATAGGATCAAAATAAACTAAAGAGCTTCTGTACAGCAAAAGAAACTATCAACAGAGTAAACAGGCAACCTACAGAATGGGAGAAAAGTTTCGCAATCTATGCATCTGACAAAGTTTAATATCCAGTGTGTATAAGGAACTTAAACAAATTTATAAGAAAAAAAACCAAATGACCCTATTAAAAAGTGGGTAAAAGATATGATCAGATACATTTCAAAAGAGGACATATATGTGACCAATGAGCATATGAGAAAAACCTCATTACTGATCATTAGAGGAATACAAACCAAATCAGAACCATGAGACACCATCTCACACCAATCAGAATGGCTACTATTAAAAAGTCAAAAAATAAGAGATGCTGGCAAGACTGTAGAGAAAAGAAACACTTTTACACTGTTGGGGGTGGTGGTAAATTAATGTAACCATTGTGGAAGACAGTGTGGCGATTCCTCAATGACCTAAGGACAGAAATGCCATTCAATCCAGCAATCCAATTACTAGGTATAAACTTAAAGGAATATAAATCATTCTATTATAAAAAACACATGCATATGAATATTCATTGCAGCACTATTCATGATAGCAAAGACATGGAATCAATCTAAATGCTCATCAATGACAGAATGGATAAAGAAAATGTGGTACATATATACTATGGAATACTATGCAGTCATACAAAAGAATGAGATCACGTCCTTTGCAGGAACATGGATGGAGCTAGGTGTCATTATCCTTAGCAAACTAACACAGGAAGAGAAAACCAAATATATGCTGTCACTTATAAGTGGGTGCTAAATGATGAGAAAACATAACACATAAATGGGAACAACAGACACTGAGCCCTACCTGAGAGTGAAGGCTGGGAGGAAGAAGAGGATCAAGAAAAACAATTAATGGGTACTGGGCTTAATACCTGAGTGATGAAATAATCTATACAACAGACACCCATGACACAAGTTTTCCTATGTAACAAACACGCACTTGTACCCTTGAACTTAAGTAAAATTAAAAAAGAAAGAAAGGAAGGGAGGAAGGGAGGAAGGAAAGAAGAGAGTAAAGAGGGAAGAAAGGAAGGAAGGAAGGAAGGAAGGAAGGGAAAAGCAGTGCAGGCCATAATGGGAAGTGGGAGTTAGGAGCTGGACATACCTCATCATATCCTTCTCCCTTTGGAATTCAGGCACAGTTGACCAGCATTAACATTAAAACAGATATCTTGAGACGGGCAAAGCAGACTCCTTGTAGCAATAAGATACCAACGTAGTCCAGGAGAGAATTAACTGAGAGTTTGGCTTTTTTTTAGTCTCATTAAGAAACTTTTACAACCGATTCTCTCTGAAGCCTGCTACCTGGAGGCTTCACCTGCATAACACAACCCCTTATCTTAACCCAGACATTCTCTTCTACTGATTCCAGGTCTTTAGATAATATTAATAACTTAACTCTTTCAAGCAATTGCCAATTAGAAAGTCTTTTAATCCACCTCTGACCCGGAACCTTCTCCCTTCACTCAAGTTGTCCCCCTTTCCTGATCGAATCGATGTACACCTTTCATGTATTGACTTATGTCTTACGTCTCTCTGCAATGTATAAAACTAAGCTATAGCCCAACTACCTCGGGTGTATTGTCTTAGGACCTCTTGAGACGGTGCCTTGGGCCATGGTCATTCATATTTGGCTGAGAACAAATCTCAAAGATTTTACAGAGTTTGACTCTTTTCATTAACACACATAGTATACATAATATGTATTATAGATACATATAAAATATGATAAAAGCACACCCTCCTTCTCATGTAGACATAGTCCTCTTCTCTATTTTTTTCTCTGCTGCATTTATTACTATGTGGCATAGTATATATACTCATCTTCTCTCTTTTTATTCAATCATTGCTTCCTCAGTGGAATATAGGCTTGGCGACGGGAGGATTAGTTGTTTACTACTGTATCTCTAGGCTTGTAATAGTGACTTCCTCAGCAGGTGCTCAGTAAATATTGAATGAATGAAAAAATAATAATCTTTGTGTTTTGGCATAAGTTTTAAACTATATTTTAACGTTACATATGTTTATATATGTGCATATTTATGCATATTCTATATAATATATACTATATATTAATGTCATACATTTTTATGTATGTTTACATTTGGAAACCATAACTTTAGTCTTCTGTTTTTCTGACACTTAAAATACCAACAATATCATAAACTGATTTAGATGTTTATTTTCACATATTGATAAGATTATTTTCAGATTATTTTCAGATATGCATTTTAACTCATAAGATAAAAATGCTTTACAGTATAAATTATTGTATAAAAATGTTTTTACATTTTTAGTGACTATATAATACCTAATAAAAAACAGAAATGAAGAGAAATCATTATTTTTGGAATCATAGGGACCTGAAGAGCAGCTAGGTTAGCCGGTTGTTGCTCTGTACTGCCATCTGCTGTGTGTTGGTAAAACTACAGTGAACCTGTCAAATGTGTAAAAGCCAGGAGCTGGGAAGCATCTTAGAAAACATCCAATCGGATGTCCACGCACAGTTGAGGAAACAGGGACAACAGAAATTAAATGACTTGTAAGCTTTCTGTCTCTCTGGTTATTAGCAGAGCTCAATGTGGAAGAAGTGCTGCTTAGTGGCAAGGCTACGTGTTCTGGAGTCAGACAGGCTAACTAGTATTTTGCTACATGGCCTTCATTGAGTTACTGAGCCTTTCCCAGTTTCAATGTCCTTTTGGGGTTAGTGATATTTACATTATATGATTGCTCTGAGAGCACAAAGACAGATAGATATTACCTGGCATGCAGCACATGCATGACTGTGCTTAAGAAGTGGTCATTATTTTTATCCTACTGGAGTGTAAGTTCTTCTACAGCAAGGGCATTTTTTTTTCTTCAAATTCTCAGTGATATAAAGTATCCAAAGCACTGGGTTCACAGTCAGTACTTAGTAAGTGTTTCTTGATTAAGTGAATGAGAATAAGGATGAGAATTGAGGTCCCTCACATGTCATTGTAAAAATTGTGCTGAAAATCATGTCTTGGGGATTGACGATACTTTATTGTAAAGTGCAAGTAATACTGACTGATATAGTTTGGATGTGTCCTCACAAAATCTCATGTCAGATTGTAATCCCCAGTGTTGAAGGTGGGCCTGATGGGAGGTAATTAAATCATGGCGGCAGATTTCTAAGAAATGGCTTAGCACCATCCCCCTTGGTATTGTCCTCCACATAGTGAGTGACTTTTCATGAAATCTGGTCATTTAAAAGTATGTGGCACCTACCCCTCATTCTCTCTTGCTCTGGCCATGTGACATGCCTGTGGCCTCTTCACTTTTTGCCATGACTGCAAGTTTCCTCAGGCTTCCCCAGAAGCTGAGCAGATGCCGGCATCATGCTTCCTGTGCTGTTTGCAGAACCATGAGCCAACTAAACCTCTTTTTAAAATAAATTACCCAGTCTCAGGTATTTCTTCACGGCAATGTGAGAACAGACTCATATGCTGGCCAATTTATCTCTTCATTCGTTTCTCCTGAGGTGCTCTAATCTGTGGCCTTGTTAGTGTGTTTGATTCAAATCAAAATTTCTAGCTCTCATGTTTCAGAATAGTTATCTTCACTACTTGTAATTCAAACTGAGACAACAGACATAGGCTTAATTCCATAGTTTCTTTTTCTTTTTTGAAACAGGATCTTGCTCTGTCATCTAGGCTGGAATGCAGTGGCATGATCTAATCTCACTGTAACCTCTGCCTCCCAGGTTCAAGCAATTCTCTTGCCTCAGCCTCCTGAGTAGCAGGGATTACAGGTGCCCACCATCACGCCCGGCTAATTTTTGTATTTTTAGTAGAGATAGGGTTTCACCATGTTGGCTTGGTTGGTCTTGACTCTTGACCTCAGATGATCCACCCACCTCAGCCTCCCAAAGTGCTGGGATTACAGGTGTGAGTCTCTGTACCTGGCCTAATTCCACATTTTCTACCCTATTTTCTTTCACAACAGCTAAATACTAGAGTGTTTCGGTACCTCCACAGAAATAATTTGTTTATGATTAATCAGCCTCTGGATTTATAGTCCAGAGTGCTCAGTATTACACCATGGAAACTCACACTGATTAATCAACATCTGAAAAGAGAATATTGGTTTTGGAAAATTCAGGTAAAAAAGAAGTTATATAAAAGTTACTTATAAAAATATATTTTTGCATAACAGTTTTTCCCATATATGGTAACTATAAAACAGTTATTCATTTTTCAAGATCTATGCTGAGACACAGCAGTGAGAAGAGCAACTCTCTTTATTGTATTAATTATGTATTAATATAAGACAAAATAGAATTCATGGCAAAGAGGCTTAAATGGGACTAAAAGAAATATTTTCATATGGATAAAAAGGTTTGATCCACAAAGATATAATAATCACAAATGTAAACAAGAACAGAGCTGTTTAATTATATGAAGCAAAAACAATATGTATAAGAAGTTAAAAGTCATGTTGAGAGAATGTAATACATGCCTCTCAGAAATCTATACTTTTTCTATTAAAAAATATTTAAAAAGTAACGATTAATGCACCATTTTTCAGATTTTAGTGGACATAAGAATCATCAGAAACTGGCCCCATCTCAAAAACTGGTGTTGTCTTAAGGCTGTAACCTATCCTCATCGCTCTTCAACTGAGATTTGCTTCTGTGGAGCCCCTAGTAACTTATGAGAAATGTGATTTTTCTTTTTCTTTTTCTTTTCTTTTTTTTTTCTGAGATGGAGTCTCGCTCTATCGCCCAGGCTAGAGTGCAGTGGCACGATCTTGGTTCACTGCAACCTCTGCCTCCCGGGTTCAAGGGATTCTCCTGTGTCAATCTCCTGAGTAGCTGGGACTACAGGCGCATGTCACCATGCCTAAGTTTTTGTATTTTTAGTAGAGATGAGGTTTCACTGTGTTAGCCAGGATGGTCTTGATCTCCTGATCTCCTGATCCGCTCGCCTCAGCCTCCCAAAGTGCTGGGATTACAGGCGTGAGCCACCCCACCCACCTGAGAAATGTGATTTTTTCAGAGATAATCTAAGCAAATGTAAGAGACTGACTAAATAATTATTTTTGTCTATTCAAGATATTTTAAATTTTCACTATTATACATAGTTCTATAACTGTGAATATTTGACTTGTTTCCTTAGAATTTTTAGAAATGAGAAAATATAAATTTAAATGCTAAAACTAAATATAAATATATATGTGTGTATGTATGTATTCAAATATCTGACTAAAATATTTATTGTAAAATCCAAATTATTGAGAAATCTGTGGTATCGATTGGAATCTTTCCTTGGGACAATTAAATGTTAATATAACCAACTTTTCATAGGAAACAATAATATGCTCATCAAAATGATAAATGTAATCATTTAAAGTTCTCCTGATTTAAAATGCTTTATAATTTCCTTTAATGATTTCAAGCACAGCTAACCAAATTTCTGACTTCCCAGGGCAGTGCCTTCTCCCACAGCTCTCAAGAAACATTTGTCACCGTTATCTCAATAAAACTACGCAGCCATCACCACATTCTAAGGTAGAATTACCTCTAATAATAGTCCCACTGTATTAGTGCTTACTCTTTCACAATGTACCCTAATGTCACTATTCTGAAATCCCTTACTGCAAGAAAAGTTTGTCTGTGACATTGTACTAGGTCCAAAAGGATGGGTCTGGTTGTTTGTGCTGTCTCGAAGGAGAAGAGGAAGAGACAATGATACTTGGAGCCTGTCATTATGATTTTCTAACTCTGTTCAAATACCTATTCATTGTTATAGAGAGAATTTCAACTTTGTCAATTCAAAATTCCCATTGTTCCCAAGTATACTGCAGCCCCATTCAAAGCTGTACTTCAAGAGAGGAGTTTCAGTTTGACTTACGGTCACTTCTCCCACTGAAAAGCACTTTTTAAATACAGAATATAATGAATGGGCTCACCTATGTGTGTCTAAATTTTAATTATCTCTTGGTCCCTGTAACTGCCTGTAGAGGCTGAGGACATACGCTGTGTGTGTCTGTGTTAGAGGCCCCAGTACTACTGATGGTGAATATTAAACAGGTAGCATCAGTTCCGTGTGGACGTTAAGCCGTGTAAAGAAAAGACTTGGAGTCTATGTTTATCTGAAGACTTGGTCTTAAGAAGAATTACTTTCAGAAGCCCAGATAGTTTAGAGGCACAAGAAGAGGACTTCACTGCATCTTTAGTTGAAATCTGACTCCACTGGGAATGCATCAATCCTAGTAGAAATCAGAGTCTTTCATCGTCACTGTCATCATCTTCACTATCATCATCATCATCATCAACATCGTCATCATTTTAAACATGATTTTTTTTTTTTTTTTTTTTTTTTGAGATGGAGTCTCAATCTGTTGCCCAGGCTGGAGTGCAGTGGTGTTATCTTAGCTCACTGCAACCTCCACCTCCCGGGTTCAAGCGATTCTTCTGAGTCAGCCTCCCAAGTAGCTGGAATCACAGGTACATGTCGCCACACATGGCTGATTTTTGTATTTTTAGTAGAGACAGTGTCTCACCATGTCGGCCAGGTTGCCCTCCAACTCCTGACCTCAGGTAATTCACCCACCTCAGCCTCTTGAAGTGCTGGGATTACAGGTGTGAGCCACCAAGCGTGGTCCCACCATTATCTTTTATGACTACTTTTAATGTTATGAGGTATAGATAAGTATTAACTCACATATCTCAACAACTTCATGAAGAAAGTATTATTATTACACCTTGATTTGACAAGTAAAGATGAGGGAATGTTCTCTTTCCGGGTCCACAAGGGGGCGTAGTTTTGTTTTGTTTTGTTTTGTTTTGTTTTGTTTTGGGGGGGGCGTAGTTTTAAGGGCAAGAATTTCCCAGTGCCATGCCCCCCTCCCATATCTCTCCATCTGGGAGATTTAATGGTTTATGTTTGAATTTCATAGGTGCGGAGGGGAAAAACTAAGAGTCAATCACCCCAGCGGAAGTTTAAAGGAACTCCTTTCATTGGCCAGAGGAACTTGGGGAGGTGGGAATTTGTCCCAGGATAAATTCCCCTTCTCCTTCACACACACTGGATTTCCCCTCTGGAATCCCCTTCCACACTTGTCATAGAAGCTTTTCTCTCTTCTCCTCCTTTTTTTTCTCTTTTCTCTGCCTCACTTCTGGGTTCAGTATTTCCTTTACAAGCTTACTGCGCACCTGCAGTGGTCCCTTTTCTTATTCTTAAGAGGGCGGAGACCAAGAACCAACAACATTCTCTCAGAGGAGCTGTGCCTCACCAGCACCCCAAAAAAGCCTGGTTACAAAGAGACAAAGGCAAGAGATTTTAAGTAGTTTGCATAGGGTCCCAGAGTTGGCAATATTGGAGTAAGAATGTGGACTTTGGAGTAAGTCTACTTGGATTTAAAATCTGGCCTCCCCATTACAAACGGTGTGACTACATGTAGGCTCCTCTTCCCTGATTCTCAGTTTCCTCATCTGAAACAGTGGCACATAATCGTGAACACACACCGAGGAGATTAAGATGGGATGGGGAAGAGGAGAGCTTAGAGTCTAGGCTAACGTCAGCTTGCTTACGAGGCTTCCTCCCTTACCTCTGTGCTGTTACCTACAGAGGTCTGAGTAACCAGGATCTTAGCCCATAACCAATTTTTTTTTTTTTTTTTTTTTTTTTTTTTTTTTTTTTAACAAAGAGCAGGGCTTGCTAAATCCCAGTTTGTGAGGCAAAATAGACTCTAAGGTAAAAATCTATGTGAGCCCTAGCACACACACAGCTGTTTATCTAAGAGGAAAAGAATTAGGAGTTCACACTTTAGTAAGAAGAGAACTAAGATATTAAAATGCTCTATCATCACCAACACAGCACATTCTTCCAGAGAGTACATGAATTCATTTTAATCCTCCGGCTTTACATTTTCAAATCAGGGGAGTCACCTTCAGGCAGGGCTATCTGAGGATAATGAAGGGGGCGGGGAAAGAGAGAAGCATATCTAAAAATTCTGATAAAGGTGGTTTAATGTATAAATCAAAGTGACCTTATTTTAACGCTAGGCAGAAATAAATAAGCAAAGAGTTTCTTTACCTACAAAAAACTAAGTGGATAGAAATCCTATTAATTTCCTATGAATTTTTTAAAAAAATAAAATATTAGCTGTGCAATGAGAAATAGAAAAAAAGTTTTTGACAGTGGAAGAAGAAGAAATTTGGATATCATCACCCTATTTTGGCTATCCTTAGTCAAATAAATCAATGAAAGTCAGATTATTCATAGTAAAGCTTTGTTTAGCTAACTATTTAAACTCTGATAACTTAAATATCACAAACAACGAACTAATTAAGACTTTTTATAGATAAAAATACAAGGAATGAAACAAGGTTAATGTTTTCAACAAAAAGTATAAAGTGAAGATGAGGACATGGGAGAACATTCTCCACAGCCTATTTATGAGCAGATAACCTTATTTATACGAATAGATGGTTTTGAAGAAGTGAAATTCATCTTTCGTCACAACTAATACCTTATAAAGCTTGACATATTCAAGAGATATGCATACAGTAGATGAAAATGTTTTATGTAAAATAAAGACCTACAAACCAGGAGGTGATATATATGGATTCCAGATTTAGTTCTACTAACTGCCTAAACTTGGGTAAGTATATTCATGTCTTTGTGCATCAGTAAATTTTTTGACATAGATTTTGGGATGGATATGTTATTTCTTAGATTCTCTCTACCTCTCATTCTCTAGCTAGACACACTATTTTGATTATGCAGCATCTAAAAGCTTGAAGGAGTTCAGCAAGTTGCTCTCACTTAAATTTTCATAAAAATAAATGGCTCTGTTTAGAAGAAAATGAGGGAGGGAGAATCTATTATTGCAGACATAATTCTGTTTTATATTTTTAAATTTTCTATAATTTCAGCATGACCCCTAGAAACTCATTTTAATGTTCGTTAGTCTTAATTTTGGAAGGCAAATCAATTGCCAAAAGCTTAAAAATGTTAATATAAGGAATTCAAAAATAGTTCAGCCACTTACGCTATCATACCAAGTGCCTTTTCTACCCTGGTCCAATGAGGCTTTTTTTTTTTAAACATTATATTTGAAGTGTCAACTCATAGCTCATCTACAGTCACAAAGTTTAATCAATACTGTAAACTCCTAACTGAACAAACGCAACATGCAGTTTTCTGAAAATCTCGGATGCAGACCAATGTCATCTCAAACTTGTTGTCCTTTCTTGTCCCGTAAATGTAAATGTAAGTTATCATTGCGGAATGAGTACGTGTCATACTGGAATACAGTCAGCACTCAGAAAGTGTTTACAGAAGAAATGGATGAATCACCATGCCTAACACACATAGGACAAATCAGAGTATTAAAACTTCCAGATTCTAGTAAACGAACTTTGTTTCTTGCTCACACTTCCCCCCCACCATTAATCTAACCTTTTGAAAGTCAAAGCTTTTGTCTCATTAGTCTTCTTGACAGTAAAATGACTTAGGCCCTTTTCCACTTTAGAATCACCAAAATTTACCAATAGGAATTTTCCTCTTGTTTACTTCATGGGGGCAGCCACTTGGCATTAAAACGCTTTCTTAGCATCACTACGTTTTAAAAAAACCAGTGGCAGTAGTTTCTCCAGATATGCATTCTTATTTCAATACCATCTGGTGCTGGTGAGTAACAACAAGAAATCTTCAAACATTTTAATACAGTGGCTAGTTCTTGTTGTCTGAGTTGTGACTGGGTCAACCTTCCTCTACTGTGTAAAAAAAATAGGCAGAAAGCAAACCAAACACTTGCTTTTCTTTCTTTTCTTAAACCCTGTGGGTAAACCCCCATATAGGCACCAAGGAAGAAGAACTAAGCAAAACCCTGGCACAATTAGTGCCTGAAGACTATCTCAGTTTATGGTGTTACTACTCAGTGATTTCCTTTTATATAATCCTTTATACAATCATATATTAGTTTATAGAATTAGGGCTTGAACGATCCCTTTATATTATCCTCTATATATAATCATATAACAGTTCGTAGTATGAATGCCTAAAGAATATTCTCTCTCTCTCTCTCTCTCTCTCTCTCTCTCTATATATATATATATATATATATATATATATATATCTTAGTTCATAATCGGAGGAATGCCTAGAGTGGACACAGTACAGAGCATGAATTAAGGAATAAGCAGCTTATAATCAGAGGAATGCCTAGAGCAGACACAGTGCAGAGCATGATTTAAGGGAAAAACATTTATATCAGGACAAGAATCCATGGCCCAGGCGGCAGCGTTAAGTATTGTAAAGATACCCGCTGTATGGCAGGCTTGGGGCGAGAGCCATTCCTCCTGATAAAGGAGTTGTAGGACCTTGCTCCAGTTCTTGTGGAAGGCTGCCCTCAGACCGGCAATCCACCTTGGTGACTGTGAACTTTATCAGCTCTTGCTACTGTGCTGCTCGAAAAGCATCTTCCCATAGAACCCATTGGAAGCTGCCAGCAGGTGGCGGTAACCCTGACATCTGTGTCACTTCTGTGTGACTTGAAGCATCCCCCCATAAATCTTCTTAGAAGTAGTTTGCCCATAGATAGAAGTACTGCACACTGCACCCTCTTCATTGCACATGGCCCACCTTCAAGCCTCGGTGACCTAATGGGGGTGGACCCCTTACTGCACACGGCCCTTGCCTTGATGGGAACAGGCCCCTTGCTGTGCACTGTCCACCTCCTGGCCTAGGTGACCTAATGGGGGTGGACCCCATGTTTTATTGCTCACGACTCTATCACTATCCTTAAAGATGATTTCCCTCACTGCCCTTCCCCCTAACCTATGCACAATAAATACTAACGCTTCTGGACATTCGGGCCTTGCCTGATTCCGCTCTTAGGTGTCGTGGCCCCTTGAGCCCAGCTGCATTTTCCTTGTACTTCTGTGTCCTGTCTCTTTATTTCTCAGATCCTGCAACTCGGCACAGCATAAGGGACACCCTACGACCCTGTGGGGTCTTCAGCCCTACAAAACCCAACAAAATTTAAAAAACATGCAACCACCTAGAAAAGAAAGAAATGGAATCTCTAACAACTAGAGAAGATTTTAGCTACTATGCCCCATTTGAAAGCACCCACATTTCCCTATGGCTACATTTACATAGGAAAAATGTGGTTGGGCCCCTTTAGTTTGATTATTTAAGTCACAGGTACACTTTGCCTAAAATATGGATAGTCAACATTAGTGACAAGACCTCATTGAACAAAACTTAGAGACAGCTGGTTTTGTCTCGCATCATTAGTCTAGAAAACAACAACAGGCAGAGAATGCTACTTAATTATCTAGAACATAAGTATTAATAATAACGATAAGTGAGACAACAATTCATTCAACTTTGGTTCCTTTCCAGCAACAAGGCAAGCACCGTTTCTCATGATAGAGCTGTTCTTTGTTCAGTTGTATTTAAATGCAGCATGAGTTTATTGCTTTACAAGAGAAATGCTGATTATTTAAAGGAGAATCTAAAGTTGTTGTTGTTGTTTTTAATCAGAATTTGCTGTCTGAAATCTAATCATGGAGCTTATTGTTAGTCCTGAACCCGTGACAGCTCTAGGGATCTTTTTGCCATTAACTCTGGGTTTCGCTCCCTCTCCTTCTCCCTTTCTCTGTCTCTCTCTGTCTGCCAATGCCTACTGCATTTTCTCAAAAATAAGCAGAAAACTCACTGAAGTGAAGCCATACAGCTTGGAAATGGAGAAGAGAGAGCTGAAACTTCATTTATTGGTTCTCAGCTCAGTTTAGTTTCCTCTCAATGTGCTGTTTTTCTTTTCTCCTTAGAAACACACCATACATTTTATTTTTTAAAAATTATATGTCATGGAAAGAGCTTACTGCAGTTAGTACAGTTCATTAGATCTGGCACGAACATGCTAGAACTGAGTTAACACAGGTAGAATAAAAGCTTCTTCTATGAAGGCATTCAACCCCTAATCCACGCCTTGTAAGTACAGGAACTATATTTTCATGTATGGAGTTGACTAAAATGAGATACTAATAAACAAAATTGAGAAAAATAAATGAAAATCCCTAATGCAAAAGAAGTAAATTTTGGAAAATAGAGGGTTTGCATCCCATACATGGAGGCAAACTGGCATTTAGGATCATTACCAAAGCCTAGAGCCCAGTGCTTCCATTTAAATACTTTCATCTCATCTTTATATAAACTGTTTTTCCATTTTTCTCACAATACTCTGTTTCCTTTCTTTATAGTATTTTTCTTTTTTAATTCTTGAGGCAGAGGCTTGCTCTGTTGCCCAGGCTGGAGTGCAGTGGTGTGATCTCGGCTCACTGCAACCTCCGCTTCCTGGGTTCAAGTGATTCTCCTGCCTCAATCTCTCAAGTAGCTGGGATTACAGGTGTGCACCACCACACCTGGCTAATTTTTATATTTTTAGTAGAGATGATGTTTCACCATGTTGGCCAGGCTAGTTTTGAACTCCTGACCTGAAATGATCCACTGGCCTCAGTCTCCCAAAGTTGCTAGCATTACAGGTGTGAGCCACCGCGCCTGGCCTCTTTACAGTGTTTATCACCATTTGTTATTGTATGTTAACTACTTATTGGCTCAATGTTTGTCGCTTTATAAGCCTGAGCTCTACTAGAACAGGGACCAGTTCGCTCCAGTGCATATCAGTTGAATTCATTTATAAATGAATTACCTTCACTCTATGCTACCCAAAGGGTCATGGTTAAATAATCAGATCTTGTCCTTTTAGTATTTTATCATCTAAATGCATAATTAATGTAAAGACATTAAGGAAAGAGATTAAATAAACAAATAAAATACCCAGTGATTTTTTCAGTGACACCAATTTAAAAGGTGCTCAACTCTTAAGTAGAGAAGAGCCATGTTTGAAATACATTTTCACTTTGATGTTTAACTTCCTAAATCTTGAAGTGATTGGGAGAAGTAGCCATTTAGGAGTTGCTATTGTTTGGATATGGTTTGTGTGTCCTCACCAAACCTCATACTGAAATTTGATCCCCAATGTTGAAGGTGGGGCCCAATGGAAGGTGTCTGGGCCATGAAGGTGGAGCCCATATGAATAGATTAATGGCCTTCCTTGTAGTGCGGAGGCTGTGAGTGAGTTCTCACTCTATTAGTTCCTATAAGAGTTGATTGTTAAAAAGATCCTACAGTCCTCCCACGCACCCACCCCCGCCCCACCCGGCTTCCTCTCTTGTAGTGTGATCTCTGCACATTACTGGCTTCTCTTCCCCTCTGCCACAAGCAGAAGCAGCCTGTGGCCCTCACCAGATGCAGATCTTGAACCTTCCCAGACATTAGCATTGTGGGTAAAGTAAACTGTTTTAAAAAATAAATTACCCAGCCTCAGGGATTCCTTCATAGCAACACCAAATGGATTAAGACAGGTGTATACAGGTCCCAAAGCCCTACGTACATTTAAACAATTAAGAAAATCTTTGCAGGCCATTCACGCATTCTGTGAAGGAAGGTACTAGGTATTCAAGAGCTCTGAACTATAGAAAGTGCTGGTTTTCTTCACAGGGATTTAAACAGGCGGTGTAAATAGGCAGAATGTTGAAGCCTGTGGTGGATGGAATACGGCCTAGACAACGAGCACCAGTCTGACTGCTGTGGAAATATCATGGGGTTTACCAGGTTAGGAGTTTTTTCTATTCATTGAAAAGAACAGATACTCCTGTCTGTAAATGGGATTTTTTCTCAGGGAAGTAAGTTATTAAAGCTTCAGAGACTTATCAGAGTTACAATGGGATCGAATCTTTACTATCCTCATACATATCCTTCTAGAAAGATTACTCTGTACAACCGATAACAATACCACTAAAGTATTGAGAGATTTACAATCAATAACTGAGACAGGTGGGACCACACTGGAACAGCCAATTTGGCTCAGAAAACACTTGACACATTTTCAAGCTTTTGGAAGTTACACACATTTATATTTAAATAGATATCACTGAATAGATAGCCGAGGGTAAGGCAAGTCACCATAAAGCACACACAGAATCTCCAGGGAGGGATGGGCATTTTCAATAGCTCTCCATGGTTACTCTTGAAATGAGTGCTGACCAAGTGCAGAGCAACTGAAAGAATCAATGTGAAATTAGGCACTAGACATTTCACACATAGGATAAGATTAAATCCTCAAAATTGCCATTGTTAAGATAAAAAATGAACAAAGAGGTTATATAAACATATGTCCATGTGAGTGCTACAATTTTACAAAACGCTGAACATCTAACTCACTTTGAAGTAACTTTACACAATCTGGAAACCTGGTATTCAATCATGTTTCCTGGATGGGAGAATGCAGGTTTCAAGGGAGGAAGATGGGAGGTATGAATGGATCTATCAATGAGTCCATGTTTCCTTGAAACTTGAGGATTCTTAAGTGAAACATGGTTTGCAACCCTGGGTTTATAGCCCTGTGTTATGATATAAAGATCACAGATGCAGTCTTCATATGGACTAGTTAGCATTTTTTTTTCTATTTTATGGCCACAGTTTATATTCCTAAACTTTGACTGTTTTACAAGTAGATACTCTTGTTCATAACCCTTAGATGAAGAAGTATGGTTTGATGAGAAAAAAGTTATTACCATTGGCAGAAGACACCTGAGATCCAGCCCATACTGGTGGTGGGTGATCAGAGCATGGATTACCCATGTAAATTGACAGACAGCTCAGCATAGATGGGGCAGACCTAAGCTGCTGGCCTCATCAGGCACATGCTGTCCACTCAGCATCTATTGGCTTGTGGAGAGCTGGGGACAGGAGAGAAAGAAAAGCAATACAAGCAATTTACAATTGCAAAGTGCCCATCAGCCAATGAGCAGATAAAGAAAATGTCATATATACATACACCACCACGGAATACTACTTAGCCATACAAAGAATGCAATAGTGTCTTTTGCAGCAATTTGGATGGAGATGGAGGCTATTATTCTAAGTGAAGTAACTCAGGAATGGAAAACCAAATACTGTATATTGTTACTTACAAGTAGGAGCTAAGCTACGGGTACACAAAGGCATAGTGAGTGGCATGATGGGCATTGGAGACTCAGAAATGGGGAGGGTCGGAGAAGGTAAGGGATAAAAAAACCTGCCTGTTGGGTACAATGCATACTACTTGGGTGACAGGTGTACCACAATCTCAGACTTCACCTCTATACAATTCATTCATGTGATCAAAAGCCACGTGCACACCAAAAGCTATTGAAATTTAAAAGTATACATACATTTAAAAGAAAATGAGTGTGTGTATGTGGAGGGTGAGTTCTTTCCATAGCTATAACCCCAGGCACCACTTCAGGTTTCATTTTCTCCGGGTTCAGGATCTGGTGCTTGAGCTAAGGAGGAAAAATCCTGCTTACATAGTGGAGTCCTGGGAGTAGCAATAGACCTGCCTTGTCAAGGACAGAGAAAAGAAGCAGAAAGCAAGCTGTTCTTTATACGTTTGGGATCTCACTAAGTCATTCATCTTTCATCTATTTCACATGAATAGATAGATGTTATATTGGTGTGGCTGTCCAACTTTAACGTGGATAAAAATCATTTGCTTGTTAACAGTGAGATTTCTGGGTTTCATCCCAGAGTCTCTGATTCAGTAATTCTAAAAGTAGAGCCAGGAATCTGTAGTTGAAACGATCTCACTTAAATGAGACTTAATGCACTCTTCGAGAAACAGTGACCCAAACCAGCCAATACCCAGCAGATGTACCTCTCATAATAAATCCCTGCCATAGTTCAATTCAGGATATTAAAGTGTTTGTTCATCAAGTTCTTACTCATTAAGGAGCCATCTCTCTTCCTTTTGCTAAGTAATCTCCAATTTTTGAGAACAACTCATGTTTAATTTTGTTCTATCAAAAATGCTTTATAACATCTAGTGAAAGAGCTATGTTCCTATTTACCAAGAATATGAAGTGAGGGAAGGAACAATAGATTCAGAGTTCTTTATGCCTAAAAATAGACATATTGCAGTGCTTTCCTTTATAAAATGTGCTTTTGGGAAACCACAATTTAATATTAAATTTTATTTCACTGTGTCACATGATGCCTCTTAATGAAATTTTATCAATGATAATTGATAATCATTTCTTAAGAATAATCATATCATTTCATTAGTGATAAAGTTAGATATAAATTAAGGAAATGAGCAGTACCTTTCAGAATGTTTGCTTTTCTTGTTTTCTGTTGGAGAAAATAAAAATATTTCATACCAAAATATATTTCTTTGACATATTTCAAGATGGCTATTCAGGAAGGGCTAGAAATATGAGAATAGCTGCAAAGCTCTCTTGTGGGGCAAAATATGCATCTGTAGAGAATCTGCATTGATACAGCCAGGCTTTCTCTGAGGCCTTGTTTGGATCTAGGAAAAGATGAAGAGTCTGATACCTTTACAGGTCTAAAAGAAACATTGACTATCTCTTCTCTCTGTGGGCTGCTCCCTGGGAAGTTTCATTTACAGAACAAGACTCCCTTTGCTAGCCAGGCCTCCTCTTCTTTCCATCCCATAACTTGTCTTGCCACAATAACCTGATTTACCACCATAACCTGTTTTTGGCCATCCTCTGTGAGCCACCATTCCTTCTGTAAACTCAAGGTGACATATAAGCTTCTGAACCACATGAGGGGAATTCATCACGCTGCACGCTGTTGTTCTCTGGTCTCCTCAATGCATGTTAATAGATTTGAATGCCTTTTTTTTTTTTTTTTTTTTTTTTTTTTTTTTTTTTTTGAGATGGAGTTTTGCTCTTGTTGCCTAGGCTGGAGTGCAGTGGCACAATCTTGGCTCACTGCAACCTTCGCCTCCCAGGTTCAAGTGAGTCTCCTGCCTTAGCCTCCTGAGTAGCTGGGGTTACAGTTGCCTGCCACTACGTCCAGCAAATTTTTGTATTTTCAGTAGAGACGGGGTTTCCCCATGTTGGCCAGGCTGGCCTCAAACTCCTGACCTCAGGTGATCCACCCGCCTCGGCCTCCCAAAGTGTTGGGATTACAGCCGTGAGCCACCACTGAATGTCTTTTTTTTTTTTTTTTTAATTCACCTGCCTTTGTCAGTTGATTTTCCAGCAAACCTTCAGAGGCATCAAGTGAAAAAGGGGAGGTTTCTTATGTTTCTTGCTCTGTTTGCATGAGAGTCCTATAGTGTGCCTCCTGTTGGGGCTCAGAAACTGACACCCCAAAATGTGGTGCTTTGCCATGCTGAACTAAAGAAGTCACAAGGTCTCTCTGACCTTTTCCCCACCCACTTCTCAATCCTCTTTCCCAAAGCAAGGGATGAAGTTGTCTCATCTGCTAAGAGTCTAGGTCTGCTGAAAAAGCAAACAATTACCTTGGTCCTTTCCCTGAGTTTTCATCAACTTAATTCACATTGTAGGAAGAAAGACTGAAGTCTGTCAATGCACCAGGACAAACTTTTGTCGTCAACCATTGCCTTCTATTTTGGCCCCATTCAGTATTTTAAAGAGAATCATTTACCAGCCATTGTCTGCTCTGGGGACCCAAGAGACTTTGTCCCAGGCCATTGGGTATTCTCCAAGTCGATTCATTTTTTCACTAAAAGTTGTTTACTATACCCTTAAAATCATTCACACTTTCTCATCTCCCTTTTCCTTAAGAAGGGTATATAGTCCTGGTGCGGTGGCTCACACCTGTAATCCCAGCACTATGGGAGGCCAAGGCGGGGGATCACCTGAGGTCAGATGTTTGAGACCAGCCTGGCCAACATGGTGAAATACGGTCTCTATTAAAAATACAAAAAGTTAGCCAGAGGTGGTGGCGAATGCCTGTAATCCCAGCTACTTGGGAGGCTGAAGCATGAGAATCACTTGAACTCCAGCCTGGGTAACAGAGTGAGACAGAGTCAAAAAGAGAAGGGGATATAACCATCAGTACCCCATTCCATGGCAGGATAATCATTCAGTGATCTACCCACCATGTATGCTAATAAGTTTGCATGTCTTTTCTCTTACTAACCTGCCTTTTTGAGTTGATTTTTAGTAACCCTTCAGAAGATGAAGGGGGAGTTTTCCTTTGGCCTTTCTACACTCCATTTTTGCAGATGGAGAAACTGAGGCACTGACAGACTAAGTTGGGAAATTCAGGCAACTGGTGTCAGAACAAGATTCCAACTGAGGTCTGGCCAAGGTCTTTCCTAAGGCTGGCTTCACTGACATGCCAACTGCTCAGTCACATGGGACCCCATATGTTTGCTGTAATGCACAGGGACCCCAAGCTTGGTTTCATGCTCTGCTGTAGCAATCCTGAAATTCATAATAATTTTTGAATAAGGAACTCCACATTTTCATTTTGCACAGGGCCTTACAAGTTATGTAGCTCCCTTCACTGTCAGGGCTGCTTCAGGCTACGATCCTCCAAAGCTTTCAAATGCAAAAGTCAGAAATTCTAATCATTTCTGCTAATCAAGAGATAAATGTACATGTGATTGCTACTATTGGTAGGGGGTAGAGTAGAAAGTTGTTCAGAGAAGGAACACCTGAATTATTCCACCTAAGTATTTGTAGGTTTTATGTGCTGACAGGGATTTGATCTTATTCTGCTGTTTTGGTTTATGACCAAATGACTTTGTTTTAATTTTGTTTTGTTTTGTAATATTTTGTTTTAATTTCTGCTGGTTGCATTAGGGACAAAGCACTTCCACTCCATGCTCATCTTTCTCTTTCTATGAAAATAGGGTGTCTTTTTTTATTATAAAAATAATGCATGTTTCCTGTAGAAATATGAAAAAAAATTACATGTAATTAACCAAGTAGAGAAAACATTTTGGTACACATCATTCAAAAATACATTTATATATGTATCAGTATATAGTTTTATTTCTACTCATATCTATCAACAATCTAATTGGAATCATAGTGAAGCCATTCTTACAGGGTTAACAAGAATTTGGACAGAAATATAATTACAATGAAGCATTGATCATGCTGTACTTTGATCTATTTCCTTGTTGCTGAAAGTCACCTAGTGAAACTGGAAAAGTTCCCTTATGCTCCTTGCAGGGCATGTGATAGGGGCATGGCTCGCTTCTTTGGTGCCCCGCAGTTCAAGTTCCTAGGGGAAGCATGCAGACAGGCAGGTGGTGGGAAGCGTGGGCCCTGACCCCATTGGCAGCATCTAGGGTTGATCCTTCACAGCTTTCGAAGCCCCAGAGGGCATGTGTTACAGGGTGCTCTTTCGGCTTGGCGATCCACAGGAGGCTTGAGTTAATTAGCTCGATTAGAGCATCTGCCTTATCTCAAGGGCTTTCTGTATCCTGGGTTCTTACCTTAGTGTATCAGAAAAATCAGATCACACGTGGGTTTAGAGAAGGACCACAAAATTTTATTGAGTGGTGGAAGTAGCTCCAGCAGATGGATGGGAGCCAGAAGAGGGAGGGAGTGGGAACAATCTTCACCCTTAAAAACACTAGCCCCAAATTCCTTGAAAAGATGGATTTGAGGTTTCCTCCCATCTCCTCTTTGAGCAGCCCTGTGATTAAACTTTCTTCTCTGCTGCAACCTGGTGTCTTGGTATAACGACTTGTAGCACACAATGGTTATAGCAGCATTCATAACTTCAGTTTAAATCCTGCAGGTTTTTACTCTTTTCATTTAACTATACTAAGGATTTTCCTTATAGGAAAAATGATTCTTTACCATAACTTATTTGACAATCATTCCATTGTTAAAAATTTAGATTTGTTTTTGACAGGGCTCAGAACAAGTGCCAGATTATGGCCCCTTGGCATACTTAGTGTAAGGCCAGTTGCCTCGCCAGGAGTCAGCAGGAGTCAAAGGGACACATCCATCCCTCTCCGTGCCTGATAACTAAGTCATCACCCAAGCTCATTATCTGGCCTTGCCACCTGGCTTCCCCACACCTGCCTCAGCATACCATACCCAAGCCCACGCTCAGCACTAAACTATGCATCCAACCCCCAGCCTGCTGTTGAAAAACCCTGCAGAAAAATTTTTAAAGAAGCCCCACCAAACCCTGCCCAGTAGCAGTCTGCCCTGTACGCCCCCAGCCGGCCCACTTACCCAAGGTCCCGCCTGCCTACCAATGACAACTAGCTCCATGTATTTCCTGCTTCTCAACAGCCAATAAGATTGCCTTCACTTTGTTTCTCCAATAGCCAATCAAAGCCCACTTACCCAAGGTCCCGCCCGCCTACCAGTGGCAACTAGCTCCGTATATTTCCTGCTTCTCAACAGCCAATAAAATTGCCTTCGCTTTGTTTCCCCAATAGCCAATCAATTGCCTTCCCTCCCCATAAAACCCCATGCCCTGACTGGGTACAACTTCTTTGGCCCCTTCTTGGACCACAGAACCTGGCCCGAGAGCTGAATAAATTAGCTTCTCATTTTCTTATACTTGCCTCAGTTTCCTTGTTTTACCTCCACAATAAACCTTACACTTAGTATTTTAAGCTGAAAGAATTTGAGAAAAGCACAGAAGCAAGAAAGTCTCTCTGATCTTCTCCTACCCTTCTCCCTTTCTCTCCTACAAACCTCATGTGAGAGGTGTCCACCCTATACCCACAGGACAGGAGCATCGTTATCTCAGGGACAAAGAAGATCTGCACAAACAGGCCTTGCTCAGTTCTCTCCAGTTTATTACCATTAGATCATACTCCCTTTGTCTAATCTTACTTCTCCACGGTTATCTACATATTTGCCAAACTTAGCATACAGATACATGGAGTTACTTATTTCTTTGGGCCTTCATTTTCCCATAAAGACTCCCATGTCATGCAACACTCATTAAATATAGTAGCATGTTTTTCTCCTATCAATCTGTCTTGGTCAGTTTGATTTTTAGACCCAGCCAAGGGACCCTAGGAAGACTGAAGGAAGATCTTTCCTCTCCTACATTTTATTCTTTTAAAATCTTGTTTTTTATGATTGACACTAAATCAAAGAGAGCATGCTGCAAGGAGCAGGCATCAGATAAGTCCAGGATGGTTAATGGGGAACACATCACATACTCAAAACTGCAGATTGCAAGTCTATGAACCAGGGGGGTTTTCTGTATTTATGTGGCATGAAAATAGAACAGATTATTCTATATTATTCTATATATACCAAAAGAAAATTACTGAGGCAGGATAGGCGGTCTTGGTGCAACTGAATGGTAGAATTAAATGAGTAAATAAAAAAGTAAAGGAAAAATACTATTTGCAGAATCTTTCCAATTGTCAGCCTCTTTAAAAAATCCAGAAGTGAATTACTTACTGCACGGACAAGTCACCAAGGCAGAAAACAAATATCAGTGGTCTTGGGGTTTGATTCTTTCCACCAAGCAGTGATTATATGCATCAGCATCTGATTCACTTACATGCTAATTATCTTCATTGAGGAATCTGCTTCCTTTGTTTAATTCAGCAAAACTTGCTTAACTCAGAAGTTTGTTACCTAGGAAACCTTTATTCCCTCCTTAACACAGGAGAAACTTTTACGACAAGACTAAGTTTAGACTCAGTCTACATCCAGAGTTATCACACAGTATTTTTAGAAATAGATTTGACTGACCCATGGAAAAGAAACACTTTTAGAGCAAAACCTTCTAACTGCCAATATCTGTTTTACAAACTTTACAAGTCTGTGTTCCTTTGATGTAGCTTTCAAATCACAGGACTTGTTGTTGACAGCTCACCCTGCTTGAGCTCAGTCTTTGTCGCAGAAGTGTTTCCACTTTAAACACAGAGGAATTCTCTTTGATAACCTCAGAACACAATTATTTGGTCCAGTCAAACAATCTGAAGTTATAGTTCTGCTGTTGGCTCTCACCTAACTCCCTGTTCTTCCAGTGTTTCACAGATCTTTCTATTTTCATTTTCTTTTGATTTTTCAGTTATCTCTATTTCCTTACTGTGGGAACTTCTTTTGAAAGAGATTATTGACTTTGCTCTCAACTTGGTTTGACTTAATAATTTGGTAACTTAAATAAAACCTAAGCTGGGTGGAAACAGAAAAAGAAGGTTGTTTATGTCAAATAACTACCTTTCAATATTTGAAAAGTGGAGATTATAGAATACTCATCTCTGCTTCTTCCTGTTGTGGGGACAATCTAAGCTGTGAAAAAATTTTGACATGGGAACAGAGCAGGATAAGTATGTCATAGGATGGGGGTGGGGTGACAAAGGACTTTGAGAAGTTGCTGGATCAAATTTGAGAGAAAGAAGATTAAAAGGGCATCCCAGAAGAGTGCTAAAGCTGGTTTAGATTTAGTCATTCAATTGCTCTCTTCATCTTCATCACCTCCCTGTAAAGACCTAATAACAGAGTATGAAACTAAACTGTGCTCTAAATGGGAAGGTGCTAAATAAAACAGCATTATTACTAATTACCTTAGTTAACTAATTTGACTGAAAACTTAATTATTCAATTCACATCAGCATATAATGCTATGCATTTTCCTATAAGCACTGCTTTAGCTGTGCCTCCCACAAGTTTCCATATGTTGTGTTTTCATTTTAATTTTATTTAAAATGATTTTAAAATTTCCATTGTGACTTTTTAACTGGTTACTTAATTGTCTTATTTAATTTTAAGACATTAGGGCTGTTGAAAACACTCACTTTGAATGAAGAGACCCCCCACCCCCAACAGGCTTTGTGTGAGCAACATGGCTGTTTATTCACCTGGGTGCAGGTTAGCTAAGGCCGATAAGGGCATTAGCAAAGGGCAGTGGGTTATGAGTTGGTTTTATAGGTTTGGGGTGGGCAGTGGAAAGTTACAGAGTTACAGTTGTGGGATTAGGGGCAAGGAGTATATGTTACCGTAAGTTCAGTTACAATGGGTGGTGGGATAAGAGTATTATAATAACAGTAAAGATGGCAGGGTGGGCTGAGGGGCTTGTCTGGGGAAGCTCCGCTGGGTGATTAGGGACAATGGTGAACGCAGTTGGAGGGTGGGAGATGATTAGTCAAGGTGAGCAGGACTTCAGACTTTCAGGCTCCAGGCTTGCATATGGAGACCTGACAAGGACATTTTTCTATTTTTCTGTTTTTAAAAATCTGATTTAATTCCATTGTGGTCAGAGAATATATCTTGTATGTTTTAAACTCTTTTAAATTTGTTGAAATTTTTTTACAGCCTACGATATGATCTATCTTGGTGAATGTTTCCTATACACTTAAAAACAATGTATATTCTACTGTTTGGGATAAAGAATTAAAAAAATGTCATATCAAGTTTGTTGATTGTGTTGTTAAGTTCAGTATAAGGATATGCCTCATTGATTTTCTGTCTACTAGTTCTATTAATTACTGAGAGAGAAATGTTAAAATTTCCATTTTAATTGTGGATTTGTTTATATCTCCTTCTAGTTCTATTAGTTTTTGCTTTATGTTTTTTGAAGGTGTGGTGTTAGGTGTATACACATTATCACTATTTAATACTCCTCTGTAACCTCATTAATATTTTAGTTTGAAAATATACTTTGTCTGAGACACATATATATTCTGAGATGTATATCTGTATATCTCAGAAGAAGGTTGTTTGTGTCAAATATCATTTATTTGAAAGGTGGAGATTATAGAATGCTCCAGTAGTTTATATATATAAAAGAAATATATATATTTCTTTTAACTAACATTTACATATATATTTTTTTACATTTACGTGGTATATATATTTAAATTATATATACATATTTTCATCCTTTTACTCTTTACCTGTTTATTTTAAAATGGATTTCATGTAAACTGTGTAGTTGGGCTTTTCTTTTTTGAGTTGACATGATTTGACTTGATTTGCTATATTGATATTTGTATCACTGCTATGTTTAGATTAAAATCTAAGGTCTGGCTAGCTGTTTTATCTTTCTTTGTTAGTTCTTCTCCTCTCCCTCTTTTTCTGTTGGTTTTTAAAATTAAATAATTTTTATCATTCCATTTTTCTTCAACTATTGATCTGTTATTTATATTTCTTAACCATTGATTTTTTTTTCCTATAGAAAACATTTCCTATAGGAAAATTTTAAACATTGATTTTTCCTACTGGGTTTATGATATACTTTTATCATTTATTGTTGTTTATCCTTGAATAATTTTATTCTGCTTTATGTATTGGTATAACCCTCATACCAGTATACTTCCAATGTTTCCCTCTGATCTTTTGTGTGGCTGTTGTCATGAATTTTACTTTTGCATATGCTATAAACCAGCAACACAATGCTATTATTATTCCTTTAGACATTCAAGTATCTCATAGAATGATTCAACATTAAGAAAAGGTGTCTTTTTATTTACCCTTCACGCATGCATGTGTGTGTGTGTGTGTGTGTATGTGTGTGTGTACACATTTACAAATATACATATCTTCAACTTTCCCATTTCTTTTTGAGGATCCAAGTTTTGGTTACAGATTGCTTCTGCCTAATGAGCCCCCTTAACCATTCTCTAGCACTGTCTGCTCGAAGTAAATTATCTTACCTTTCTTTTGTTTGAAAAGGTTATTATTTTGCTATTATTTTAGAAGGTTTTTAACCTGGTATAGAATTCTGAGTTGATTTTTTTCCTTCCAGACCTTCAAAGTTGTCATTTCGTGTTGTATGAATTTTTTATTTTCTGATGAGAAGTCTGCTATAATTCTTAACTTTGTTCTTCAAAAGGACAATGTACCATTATGTCTGGGATGCAGCTAAAACTGTGTTAAGAGGGAAATTTATAGCACTAAATGCTTACATCGGAAAGCTAGAAAGATTTCAAATTGATACCCCAACGTCACAAATAAAAGAACTAGAGAAGCAAGCGCAAACAAATCCAAAGCTAGCAGAAGATAAGAAATAACTAATATCAGAGCAAAACTGAAAGAGATAGAGACATTAAAAGCCCTTCAAAAAAGTCAATGAATCCAGAAATGATTTTTTTTTAAATAAATAAAATAGACCACTCACTAGACTAATAAATAAGAAAAAAGAATCAAATAGACACAATAATAATACTAAAGAGGATATCACCACTGACTTCACAGAAACACAAACTACCATCAGAGAATACTATAAACCCACCTCTACACAAACAAATTAGAAAAATATAGAAGAAATGAATAAATTCCTGGACACATACACCCTCCCAAGACTAAACCAGGAAGAAGTTGAGTCCCTGAATAGACCAATAACAAGTTCTAAAATTGAGGCAGTAATAAATAGCCTACTAAACAAAAAAAGCCCGGGACTAGATGAATTTACAGTTGAATTCTACCAGAAGTACAAAAAGGAGCTGGTATCATTCTTTCTGAAACTATTCCAAACAATTGAAAAGGAGGGACTTCTCTCTAACTCATGTTATGAGGCCAACATCATCCTGATACCCAAACCTGGCAGAGATACAACAAAAAATGAAAACTTTAGGCCAATATCCCTGATGAACATTGATGCAAAAATCCTCAATAATATACTAGCAAACCAAATTCAGCAGCACATCAAAAAGCGTATCCACAACAATCAATTCGGCTTCATCCCTGGGATGAAGGCTGGTTCAACACACAAATCAATAAACATAATTCATCACATAAACTAAAGATAGAAACCATATGATTATCTCAATAGACACAGAAAAGGCCTTTAATAAAATTCAATATCCCTTCATGTTAAAAAATTCTCAATAAACTAGGTATAGGTGGCACATATCTATAAATAGTAAGAGCCATTTATGACAAACCCACAGCCAATATCATACTGACAGGCAAAAGCTGGAAATATTCCCCTTGAAAACTGGCACAAGACAAGGATGCCCTCACTCACCACTCCTATTCAACATAGTATTGGAAGTTCTGGCCAGGGCAATCAGGCAAGAGAAAGAAATAAAGTGTATTCAAATAGGAAGAGAAGAAGTCAAACTATCTCTGCAAATGACATAATGCTATATCTAGAAAATCCCACGTCTCAGCCCAAAAGCTCCTTATACTGATGAGCAACTTCAGCAAAATCTCAGGATACAAAATCAATGTGTAAAAATCACAAGCATTCCTATACAACCAGCAATAGACAAGCTGAGAGGCAAATCATGAGTGAATCCCTTTCACAACTGCTACAAAGAGAACAAAATACCTAGGAATACAGGTAACAATGGATGTGAAGGTCCTTTTCAGCGAGAACTACAAACCATTGCTCAAGGAAATAAGAGAGGACACAAACAAATGGAAAAAAAAAAATTCATGCTTGTAGATAGGAAGAATTGATGTGGTGAAAATGACCATACTCCCCAAAGTAATTTATAGATTCTATGCTATTCCCTTAAGCTACCATTGACATTCTTCATGGAATTACAAAAAACTACTTTAAAATTCATATGGAAGCAAAAAAGAACCCATATAGCCAAGACAATCCCAAGCAAAAAGAACAAAGCTGAAGCCATCACACTACCCAACTTCAAACTATATTATAAGGCTATAGTAACCAAATGACATGGTACTGTTTCCAAAACAGACACATAGACCAATGGAACAGAAATAAGACCACACATCTACAACCATCTGATCTGCAACAAACCTAACAAAAACAAGCAATAGGCAAAAGATTTCCTATTTAATAAATGGTCCTGGGAAAACTGGCTACCTGTATGGAGTAAACTGAAACTAGACCCCTTCCCTATGCCTTATACAAAAATTAACTCAAGATCAATTAAAGACTTAAATGTAAAACCCCAAACTATAAAAACCTTAGAAGAAAATCTAGGAAATACTATTCAGGACATACGCATGGGCAAAAGTTTCATGACAAAAACATCAAAAGCAATTGCAATAAAAGGAAAAATGGACAAATGGGGCCTAATTAATAAAGAGCTTCTGCACAACAAAAGAAAATACCATTAGAGTTAACAGACAACCTACGAAATGGGAGAAAATTTTTGCAATTTATTCATCTGACAAAGGTCTAATATCTAGAATCTACAAGGAACTTAAAAAATTTTACAAGAAAAAACAAACAACCCCATCAAAAAGTAGGCAAAGGACATGTATAGACATTTCTCAAAAGAAGACATTTATGTGGCTAACAAACATATGAAAAGAATCTCAACATCACTGTTTACTAGAGAAATGCAAATTAAAACCGCAATGAGATACCATCTCATGCCAGTTAGAATGGCAATTATTAAAATGTCAGGAAACAATAGATGCTGGCAAAGCTGTGGAGAAATAGGAATGCTTTTACATCATTAGTGGGAGTGTAAATTATTTCAACCATTGTGGAAAACAGTAAGGCAATTTCTCAAAGATCTAGAACCAGAAATACTATTTGATCCAGCAATCCCATTACTGGGTATATTCAAAGGAATATAAATAATTTTATCATAAAAACACATGCACACACTATGTTCATGGCAGCACTATTCACAACAGCAAAGACATGGAATCAACCCAAATGCCCATCAATGACAGACTAAAGAAAATGTGGTACATATATACCATGGAATACTATGTAGCCATAAGAAGGAATGAGATTATGTCCTTTGCAGGGACATGGATGGAGCTGGAAGTCATTATCCTCGGTGAACTAACACAGGAATAGAAAACCAAACATCACATGTTCATAAGTGGGAGCTGAACAATGAGAACACATGGATACAGGGAAGGGAAGGAACAACATACACTGGGGCCTATTGTAGGTGTGGGGGTAAGAAGCGCATTAGGATAAATAGCTAATGCATGCAAGGCTTAATACCTTGGTGATGGGTTCATAGGTGCAACAAACCACCATGGCACACATTTGCCTATGTAACAAAACTGCATGTCCTGTACATGTATCCTGGAAATAAAATAAAATAAAATAATTCTTATCTTTGTTCTTCTGAATCTAAGATGTCTGATCTTTGGACTTCAGTTAATTGAATATGATGTGTAGGTGTGTGGATTTCTTTTTCTATTGATATTCTTTGAGGTTTTATGAGCTTATTGGATTCTTGCTTTGATTCTTTTATTATATTTGAAAAATTCTCAACAATTACATCTTAAAATACTTCTACTTTATTTTCTCTTCATATTCTCTCTCACATTTCAATTATACATATAGCCAATCATTTGATATTGTCTAACAGCTCTTTGATACTCTGTTCTGTCTTCACCTCCTTTTTCACTCTTTGTCTTCTAGTTGGATGATATCTATTGACATGTTACCAATTTCACTGATTCTTTCAATGACTGTGTTGAGTCTACTGATAAGGCCATCAAGGGCACTGTTCATGTTTGTTACTGTTTCTTTTTTCTAGCATTTCCAATTGATTCTTTGTTACAGTCAGCATCTCTCTGCTGAAATTCCCTATCTGTTTGTGACTGTTACTCAACTTTTCCAAAGGATCCTTTAACATATTAAATATGGTCATTTTAACTTCTCTGTTTGATAGTTACACAATCTAGGTCATATTTGAGTCTAGTTATACTGATGGTTTTGCCTCTTGATCATGTTTTTCTTTTCCACTTGCTTTTTCGTATGTCTCATAATTTTTTAGTGAATCACAAAGATCCAGGATAGGACAGTATGGGCTAAGATAAATAGTATCTATGTCTGGAAATGCCACACTTCTTTTAATAGGCTTACAGTGCTGGAGTTGGTCATCTAGTTAGGAGTCGAGCTGGGTTTGGGTTATTGCTACCGTTAACCTCAGTATATTACTAGCTTCAAATTCCTCTAGCGCTACCTTGTGCGTAGGTGTGGGCTATGGTATCAATAGGTGTGTCTCCACGTCCCTGCTCCACCCTCAGCTTTCTGCTTTCTTTCAGTGTCTGCAACATGCAGGAAGCTCTTTCTTGCTCTCCCCACTCAGAAGTAGAGTGCTATTGCTTGTTACCTGGTGCTTATAAGGCTGAAGGGAGTGGAGCAGCAGAGAGGTTCTCCATTGTCCTGGTCCATCAATAGTCTTAGGAAGGCCCTGTGTGTCTGGATCTTTGGAGTGGGGCTTTCTCTATGATCCTGTCCCTCCTGTTAGTGTCAACCAAACTCTTCCTTGTATCTGGTAGATATCCCATGAGAGATGGTTTCCCATCCCTCTCCTCACAATAGGAGACATCTAATGGTGTTGGTGTAGGATATGGGACCTAGGACTCTTTCTTACCTGTCACCTGGGTAAGGAGATGTTTTATTTTCCCTTTTATTCTTTCCTTAACCAAAACGGGTCACACTTAGGCCTAGGGGCAGCATGGTTTGCTGCTCCTTCTCTAGCAGCTTAAGGCTTTTGTTCCACAACAGGGATAGGCCAGATGGTGCTTAATATTTTTCTTAAAGTGGCTGTTGCTCCAGTCTCCAGGCTCACACCTCCAGGCCCTGTCCTTAATCCTTCTTGTGGACACCCAGTAAAGGTCTGTGGAAAAGAGCCTGTGACTGGCTGCTTCCTTTGTGCCTATAAATTCTGGGGTTCTGTACTCACACACTAGGCCACACTTGGCTGTTAGCAATTTGTTAAAGTTTAGCTGATTTCTTCCTTAACTGTATGGCACCTGATGCCTCTTCCTCCTGTGCTCACAACCCACATCTTCCCGGAGGAGCCTGTCCACATCTTCCTGGAGGAACATGTCAGGCTAGTTGGTTTATAAGTGATCTCAGCACTTTGATGGATTTAAGAAAAGTTATGACATGCTAGTTTATCTTGTTTTTCCTTAGCCTTGGTGGAAATGGCAATGTATTCAATTATGTATATTACATGTGTATGTATGTGCATATGTGCATGCAGGTGTTTCTATTTCCTTTCAAAAACACAGCTTAGAAAAGTGAAGGCTACAGTAGAACTATAGAATAAGAGTATTTTATGGAAGAAAACAGGGATAATTACAAAAAGGAAAAGCCCAATTTGGCTCTATGTAGGCTTTGAGCTTTCTCCTAATAAGGCAAAGAAGGAAATAGGAATTTCTTAATGTTCTTTATCTGAACTAGGTTCCTTGGGGAACCAGAGAGACCAAATGCTGATTTAACACTGGAAACCAGACGAGAATGTGGGAAGCCTCGTAGTCTCTTAAAAATATTTTAGAAGTGAATTTTGCATTTTGTTTGAAAGGAAGAAATCCTCACTTGGACATGAAGGTTATTTCATATGTGCAAACAGAAACAAAAGTTAAATCCAATCTCTGAATCTAAACATTAATCATTTTTAAAAAAGGTCTTTGATATACTTCTCCAAGTTTCTTCACTAAGGAGGTATAAATTGGAAAACTCCATAGTAGCAAAGTTTGTTTTGCTTTTGTGTGTCTGTTACTCACTGAATAGTTAGGGGCATATAGCTGTTCTCTACCTCTAAAAGCAATTGCCTTGTCTGCTTTTTATTATAAAATTTGATGGCTTTTATTCTGTTTTTATCTTTCTTGGTCTCAAGGCACTCCTGCTTCCTGGGGCTTCTGTGAAAATATACTATTCTGGTTTAAATTCTGATGATCCTCTCTTCTCTTCCTCACACCTGTGACATGCTAATAATGTTCCCAGACTTTTTAACCTCATATCCTGACCTCTTGCTTTTAATCTTCACTTTAAGACTCTCCACTTATTTAAATCTTTTAAGAGCACAAAGTGAACTTTTATCATTTTCTTCATGTAGTTCTGACATCATTGTTGTTAGGATTTTTCCTTAGTATTTTATGACTCAACCCAGACTTCAATTATATCATCTACTGTAATGGCCAGAATTAAAAAAAAAATCCTGATATGTGGGACTTTTAAATTAATATTAATTCAAAGAGGTTTTTCTTAATTTTTCTTCATTCTTTAGTTTTACCTCTTAGTTCTTTGCATATTAACCTTATCTCTTTCTTTTTATTGTCATGGTCAGAACTTTTGAAAGGAATAAAAATAGTAAACATGGTAATTTTCATCACATTTCTGATTTTACTGAAAATGTCTTTAAGGTAGACAGTTATGGATAACACTGAATGCTAATTTAAAATTAACTTTCTGTATCTTTATCTTGCATTTCAATTGTCATCTCTATGCAGTCTGTGTTCTGATGAACTTTTCTTGTTTGAGTACTATATCATGTATATCATTTTCTGTAGAATTGATTCCTTTCTTTCTTATAAATTCAGTTTTTATACTTTTTATGTACCTATTTTGTTTTCTTTCTTGTTTTGAGATGCAGTCTTGTTCTGTTGCCCAGGAAAGATGCACCTTTCCTATCTTTTTAGTAGGATTACATTTTAGATAATAAAACAAGGGTGCACTCCTCCATGCCCAGGCTGGAGCACACTGGCGTGATCTTAGCTCACTGCAACTTCCGACTCCTAGGTTCAAGCGATTCTCCTGCCTCAGCCTCTGATAACCAAGGCTCCAGGTGTGCACCACCATGCCCAGCTAATTTTTGTATTATTAGTAGAGACAAGGTTTCACTATATTGGCCAGGCTGGTCTTGAACTCTTGACCTCAGGTGATCCACACGTCTTGGTCTCCCAAAATGCTGTGATTACAGGCATGAGCCACTGTGCCCATCCACCTATTTTTTCTTGATATCTACCATTTTTTTAAAGAGGCACCTTTACTATCTTTTTAGTAGGATTACATTTTAGATAATAAAACAAGGGTGCACTCCTCCATGCCCTTCTTCCCATTCATTCAGTCACTTTTAAACCTGATATAAAAAGCAAGATTGAGAATCTTGCTTGGATGACCAAGTAAAGAGGACCTGATATATCTTCCTGAGAGCATTTGAAATTTCCTTGTGCCTTAAGGGGGGGACCAGCCCTAAAACTCACAAAAGACAAAAGTCCTAAAACCAAGACAAGATATGGCAAGAGTGGGACTTTTCAAAGAGATTTTTTTTTTTTCCGTTTTCAGAAATTTGTGCTATTAACAAAGTTTTGGAAAAAGAATAAACAGAGACAATGGCTACCGTCCCCAGTCAGGTATACATTTTTCACACTGGTGAGAGAGAGGGGGAGAAAAGCTTAGGCTTGGATGCTTTTAGACATAGATATATCCCCATGAGACATCCGGATGAACAACAGAACCCATAAAGAGTTCTAGTGATCTGGAAACAGAGACAAATTTCACCTCCTTTTCCAGGGGTGCTTTCTAACCTTGTAGAGAAGTCTCTCCTTGCTAACAGGTTATAGAAGTAGTATAGGAGACAAGCTAGTAAGGAATGATCATGTAAAGAGGACCTAAGACATCTTCCTGAGAACATATGAAATTTCCTTGTGCCCCAAGTGGGGGCCAGAAAGACAGACAGGGCTGGTGGCCCTGGAGGGGCTGCATCATCATGGTGACAAGGTGTGTCTGAGGAATTTGACATCAACCTTCAACTGGAAACCACATCATATAGCTGGGATGCCATTTGGGATACAAGTTGATGAATAAAGACAAGAAGGGAAGGAAAACAATTTCAGATTTGACTCTCTCCAATGCCATGAAGCCACATCAGATCTCTCCTCCCTGAGAACATAGGTGCCTCCTAAGAAAGAAGGATGGGTAGGCAGAATCCTTGAAATGATTTAATTTAAACCCGAATTGAGCAGCAGAAACAAATTCTAAAGAGCTCTTGTTTACCTGAAACTGCCTGAGATGATGATGATGATTTTTACCTTTAGGCAGAATGTGGAATCTATGTTTTTTGGGGATTTTTTTTTATTGAGACGAAGTCTCGCTCTGTTCCCCAGGCTGGAATGCAGTGTTAGGATCTCAGCTCACTGCAGTCTTCACCTCCTGGGTTCAAGTGATTCTCCTGCCTTGGCCTCTCAAGTAACTGGAATTACAAGTGCGTGCCACTACACTCAGCTAATTTTTGTATTTTTTGGGGGGATGGGGTTTCACCATGTTGGTCAGGCTGGTCTCAAACCCCTGGCTTCAAGTAATCCTCCTGCCTCAGCCTCCCAAAGTATTGGTATTACAGGCATGAGCCACTATGCCAGGCCAGAATGTGGAATCTAGAAAAGAATCAAAGTTATAGAAAAGTAAAGAAAATTTTTCTCTCACATAGAGTTTGTCATTTCCTGTGAAAATGTAAACCCACCCTATTTTATTGGAAAAACCTGTATACATGTCTTATTTGCTATATGTCCTTTTCACAGATATGCTTTTTCCTTTGCTTAAGGTACGTTTTGCCATTCTTTTTTTTCCCCCTGGAATCTCTTCATAGGTTTCATTTATCTTACCCTTGAATGAAGAGTGAGTCAGCTGACTCATATTTCCTTTGTAACCTCCCAGTTCTTTAGGATGCTGCCAGACGTGTCCCCATAGGTATTGAGGTAGAACGGAGCTGAACAGGTCCAGAGTCCTCAGACAGCCTTCCTATGACTCACAGCTATGCTTAAAATCTGTGTCCACTGGACTGAAGCAGAAGCTTTTGTATAGGCTGCCTGGCTTAATGTCCTGGCTTGGCCATTTACTAGCTGTGAATGCTGAGCAAGTTACTTAACCCTCCTGTATTTCAGTTTACTTATCTATAAGACTGAGTTAACAATGGTACCTGAAAAAGTTGCAACGATTACATGAATTAAGTTAATGAAAATGTTTAGAATGTGCCTGGCACAAAGTAAACACTGTGTTAAGTGTTGGTTTGTGTTATTTTTGTTATTATTTTTACAGGGATCTTCTCTTTCTTCCCAATCCAGCTTATCTTGTGTTTTGTTTTCAGATTAATCTTTCTGGAACACAGACCCACGTATATTTCTCGATTGAATAAACACTTTCAAAGGCTCCCATTGTTTACCACATTAAGGATGAGCTTCTTGGCTTGGGATTCAAAGAATTCTGGTACAGGGATCAGGACTTCATGCTCATCTCTCACTGGTCCACTACATTACGCTCAGGCCGTGGTGGGGATCTGATTGTTTCCATGAACTTGCTCTGTTCTTTTCTGCTTCAGAGCTGTCCTTACTGCCCCTGGCACTTCCCATCTTCCCCACTGATATCGGTCACACCTGATTCAAATTCTACCTTCTTCAGGATGCCAATCATAATTTCCTCATCAAATATGATCTCTTGGTCTTCACAAGCCCCACTGTACTCTGTCAGAAGTGCTCATCGTGGGGTACTGAGAACTACAGCTTCCTGCAAGGTGGATGTAGTCATTCTCCGTTTTTCCTTCCCTTCTGCCTCCAGGCACCTCAAAGGCAGGAGTTTACGCTGATTTATCCATGTATTCCCTGAAATCCCAGCCACATGCTTTTCATGGGATGGGAGTGCAACGGATAGTTACTATTCTGAATGGAACCAATACAGATAAACCCTTTTTAAGAATTTTCTTGGTTCTACTTTCGTTGCATCGTACAGCACAGCTTCTAACTTGTTAAAAACAAAAGTTTTAAATGTTTCAACAAAAACATTCAGATATATATACTTTCCCACAAGATGTCAGAACCTACTGAATGTCAACAAATGTACTGGGATATTTTTCTATGAAGAAGGAAGTTGATATTAATCATTCAGCATAATTTCAATCACTCAAGTAATGAATGGTTGCAGATTTTTTTTTTTTTTTTTGAGACAAGATCTCACTCTGTGACTCAAGCTAGAGTGAAATGGCACAATCTTGGTTCACTGCAGCCTCAATCTCTAGGACTCAAGAGATCCTCCCACCTCAGCCTTCTGAGTAGCTGGGACTACAGGCCCATGCCACCATTCCTGGCTAATCTTTTTTGTATTTGTAGAGATGGGATTTCACCATGTTGCCGAGACTGGTCTCCACTGCTTTGGCTCAAGTGATCCTCCTTCCTCGGCCTTCCAAAGTGTTGGGATTACAGGCATGAACTACTATGCCCAGCTGGTTGCAGATTTCATACCAGCAGTCAGATTAAAGTAAATAAAAATATAAGAAGATACTGTCTATTAAAAACTGTAGAGAATATGAGCATTCAAGTCACAAAATATGGGGAAAAGGTTAAATGTCTTCACAGAATAAATCAATCAACAAATATTTATTATAAGTCACTGAGTAATATAAGGCTTTTATACTCAAGGAGATAATGCAGTTGGTAAGATAGGAGAGGAGGCTGTTTCACTGGCCCGGGGCTGTGGTGATCAGGACGGGAGTACAGCTGTGGTGCAGAGGATAAAAGGAAAGGAGAAGCAAAGCTGACGCAAAGAAAGAACAAATGGGAAATGGAGAAACTAGTTTAAGATATTGTAATGTTTTAATCTATTGAGAAAACTACCAGTAGAAATACAGAACAAAAGGAGAAAATGATTGGTGGTGGAAGAAAGAATAAGGAAAAAATAAAATGCAATTTTAAGTAAACCGAGATTGTGGAAAGATAAAGTGTTCAGGTATAAATATCCAGAGGGCAGCAGATATTTGCATGCGACTTTATACTTTAAAAAGCCCTTTTATATTTATTATTTTGTTTGAGACCTTTAGACATACCAGCAAGTTAGATAGTTTAATCTGTACAATGTCCTAAGTGTAGAAGTCTGAATATGAACCCAAGTTTTGGACTCCTAGTTGCCTTATGAGCACTGGGTTTAATATCAGACCAACTTTGGATTTACTTGCTTAAGTTGTTAACTATAATTTTACATAAGTTACTTCAACTCCTATAAGCTGCATTTCCCATCCATACCTCGTCCTCCTAGGCTCAACTGATTCTCCCACCTCAAAACTGTCTTCTAGTTTTGTTGTAAGAATTAAATGACATAAAGCACATAAGTAATAGGCATAATTTAAAAGCCTTAACAAATTTTACCCATTATATTATTTCTACACCTCAGCTGCTTCCCAGAGAGCCTGGAACTTGAAAAGAGAGGTCAGGATCTCTCTCTCTCTCTCTGTATCATCTATCTTACAGGCATACCTTGGAGATATTACAGGTTTGGTTCTGGACCACAGCAATAAAGAAAGTCATAGGAATTTTTCAGTTTCCCAATGCACATAAGAATTATGTGTACATTGCACTGTAGTTTGTCGAATGTGAAATAACATATTGTCTTAAAAATAATATCCACATCTTAACTAAAAATACTTTATGGCTAAAAATGCTAATGACCCTCTGAGGCTTCAGGGAGTTGTAATCTTTTTGCTGGTGAAGGGTTTTGCCTCGATGTTGGTGGCTGCTGATGATCAGGATGATGGTTGCTGAAGGTTGGAGTGGCTGTGGCAATTTCTTTTCTTTCTCTTTTTTTTACTTTTTTTTAAGAGTTGAGGTCCTGCACTGTCACTCAGGCTGAAGTGCAGTGGCGCAATCATGGCTCACTGCAGCCTTGAATTTCTGAGCTGAGGCTATTTTCCTGACTCAGCCTCTCTGGTAGCTGGGACTGCAGGTGTGTGCTGCCACATGCAACTAAATTTCTTTTTCTTTTTTTGTACTTAGAGATGAAATCTCTGGTCTAGGTATGTTGTCTAGGCTGGTATTGAACTCCTGGCCTCAAGTGATCCTCCTACCTTGGCCTCCCAAAGTGCTGGGATTACAAGTGGCAATTTAAAAAACTAAGACCACAGTGAAGTTTGTCTTATCAACTGACTCTTTTTTTATGAAAGATTTTTCTTTAGCATTAAGTTCTATTTGATAGAATTTTACCCAAAGTAGAACTTCTTTCAAAATTAGTCAATCCTCTCAAACCCTGATGGTGTTTATCAACTAAGTTTATGAAGTATTCAAAATCATTCATTGTCATTTCAATAATATTCATAGACTCTTCACCAGGAGTAAATTCCATCTCAAGAAACTACTTTCTCTGTTCATCCATAAGAAGCAACTTCCCATTCATACCAGTTTTATCATGAGAGAACTTTGTCAGCAATTCAGCTCCACTTCTAATTCTAGTTCTTTTGCTATTTCTACTCCATCTGGAGTTACTTCCTCCAATGAAGCCTTGAATCCCTCAAAGTCATGGAGGGGGAAAATAAACATCTTTCAAACTCCTGTTAACACTGATATTTTGACCTCCTCACATGAATCATGAATATTTTTGTTTGTTTGTTTGTTTGTTTGGAGACAGGGTCTTACTCTGTCACCCAGGATAGAGGGCAGTGGCATGGTCATGGCTCACTGTAGCATTGACCTCGGATCAAGTGATTTTTTTCCTACCTCAGCTTCCTAAGTTGCTGCCTAAGTTGCTGGGATTACAGGTGTGTGCCACCATGCCTGGTTAATTTTTTTGTAAAGATGGAGTCTAGCATCTAGAATAATTAATATTTTCCAGAAGGTTTCTCAATGGACTTTGACCAGATCCATCAGGGGAACTACTATTTATGGCAGCTATAGCCTTAAAAAGGTATTTCTTAATAAGACTTCAAAGTCAAAATTAGTCCTTCATCTGTGGGCTACAGCATGGATATTGTGTTAATAGGCATGAAAAAAATATTGATCTCCCTGTATATCTTCATTAGAGCTCTTGTGTGAACAGGGACATTGTCAATGAACAGTAATATTTGAAAAAAAATCTTTTTTCTTCTGAGCAGCAGGTCTCAACAGTGGGTTTAAAATATTCAGTAAGCCATGTTGTAATCAGATGTGCTGCCATTCAAGCTTGTTGTTCCATTTATAGAGCACAGCAAAAGCAGATTTAGCATAACTCTTAACGGCCTTAGGATATTCAGAATAGGAAATGAGCATTGGCTTCAACTTAAAGTCACCAGCTGCATTAGCTCCTAATGAGAGAGTCAGCATGTCATTTGAAGCTTTGAGACTAGGCATTGACTTCTCCCCTTTACCTCTGAAAGGCTTAGATGGCATTTTCTTCCTATACAATGCTATTGCATCTACATTTAAAATCTGTGGTTTACTGTAGCTACTTTCATTAGTGATTTCAGCTAGATTTTCTGAATAACTTGTTGCAGCTTCTCCATCAGTACTTGGTGATTTACTCCTACTTTTGTGTGAGAAAGACAGCTTCTTTCCTTAAATGTGATGTATCAACCTCTGCTAGCTTCAAACTTTTTCTTCTGCAGCTTCCTCATCTCTTTCAACCTTCACAGAATTGAAGAGAGTTAGGGCCTTGCTTTGGTTTAGGCTTTGGCTTAAGGAAATGTTGTGGCTGGTTTGATCTTCTATCTAGACCACTCAAACTTTCTCTATATCATCAGTAAGGCCATTGCACTTTCTTAACATTTGCGCATTCACTGGAGTAGCACTTTTAATTTCTTTCAAGAATTTTTCCTTTGCATTCACAACTTGGCTAACTAAGCTTAATAATTTCTAGCTTTTGTTTTAAAGTGAGAGATATGCAACTCTTCCTTTCACTTGAACACTTAGAGGCCATCGTGGGATTACTAATTGCTTTAATTTCAATATTGCTGTGTCTTAGCAAATATGAAAGCACGAGAAGAGGCATGAGAATAGCTGGTGAATGGAGCAGGCCAAACACACACAACACTTATTAAGTTGGCTGCCTTATATGGGTGGAGTTCATGATATCCCAAAGAAATTACAATAGTAGCATCAAGGATCACTGACCACAGAGCATCATAATAGATAACATACTAATGAAAAAGTTGAAAACATAATTGTGAGAATTGGCAAAATGTGGCACAGAGTCACCAAGTAAGCACATGCTTATTAGAAAAATGGCACCAATAGACTCCCACAATGCAGGGTTGCCACAAACCTTCAATTTGCCTAAAAAAAATGTCTTCCAAGCATAATAAAGTGATGTGCAATAAAATGAGGTATACCTGTATACTGAAGAGTCTTGCTGCCAACTATGACTTTATTCTCTCTATTTCTCCCTTGCCACTATATGTAACCATTGAAGTTTACTTTTTATTCTTCCAGTTTCCTGATGTGAATATATATATTTAATAATTATACACACATATGTAATGCATATCAAAAAAGATCTGTAACTTCCTATATACGTAAAAATAGGCAATTACATATGTATTTATGCATCTATGCATATATGTATACACTTACAGATCTATATTCATATGCATTTGTACATATATAAGCAATTACAGATATATATTCATATATATTACATATGTGTGTATAATGCATACATATGCACTTATGGATATGTAAGCAGTTACAGATAAATAAAATGTTTAAGCAGCCTTTCGTGTACTGAAATTTCAAGTGCATTGGTATATAGTTAAGCATTAAGCAGTCTTTGTGTATTAAAGGGAGCCATATATACATTCTTTAAAAAGACTGCTTTAACAAATACCAATGCACAAGCAATTTTGAAAATAATCTGACAAAGAAATAAACTTTTAACCCAAAACAGATGCTGAACTTTCATTTCTCTCCCCAACTGTTCTAAAGGACTCCAGTAGTGTACCTCTGTCTTGTTGGTGGTAAGTATCTATTGCCACCAATTTCACTTTCTGGAAACAGCACTATGCATTTTCTTTTGAGAAACCAATCTCATCTTGGCATTGGCCTTATAGTTTGTGTAAATGAAATTCATAGGATTTGAGGGGGCCTCATACACTTTAGTCACTTTATCACAACAGCCATGTTGAGTTTAGGCACATGCTCTAAGCCAACTAGAATGAATTCTGGGAAATTGTTTGAGATGCTGAGATAGAAATGATATCTTGTGTGCTAGATAAAAAAGAAACAGCCCTCAGCACCTATGAGGAGACTCAGCTATACAACAAAACCAACATCCTACAAAACAGCACAGACAAAAAGCAGGCACAGGAACACTGGTGATGTTTCAAAGCCCCTGGAGTAAGCCCTACTTACTCCATGATAATGAAGTCATTTCCTTCATCTCTCTTCAGGTTTTTCATAATATGAATCCAGTTCTCTTTAATTTGGAAGCTCATATGAATTAGGTTTTCTATTACAGCCGAAATGATCACACTGACGTAGTTTTTTATTACATATAAATATCTACACATACTTGAATGTATTATGGTATTTATTTCTGTTCTCATAAGCAGTATGTTTATTCCTGTGTCAATATTATACTGTTTTAATTTCTTTAACTTTATTCTTTGTGTTAGAGAAATTTTATTACTCAGTCCCATGTTTCCTAGTGGGGAATTCCAACTTCTCTCTCCCATCTAACTCTCTCCTTCCCTTGGGAAGAAAAGTGATTTATGTGATTGAGAAAATGGAGTTCTTGCCCTTGTCTCTGGGACCTACAGGGCCTGCCAGTGTTTACTCCTTTTCTGCTCCTTCTGGGGGTAACAGTGTATTCTGATACTTGGCGGAGAAACTGTTTCCATACTCCGTAGTGTTTCTCTTTCTTCTTCCTGAGATTTCTCAGCTCTTCTTTCATGTTTCCTCTTTTACATACATTTTCAGGTCAGCATTTTAGAACTGATGGAAACACTTGCTGGCCCTTTGATCAGAACTGTACTAATTTTATATAATAACTTTAGAGGAACTGGTATCCTGTTCAGGAGCTTGGTATATTTTTCTGTTTACTCAGGGCTTCTATGTATAAAATATCACAAAAGTTTACTAGTTATCTTCAATAAGTTTTATAGTTTTCTTTTAATCTATTTCCAGCTATTTTATGACATTGATGACCATGGTAAAGAGCAACCTCCTCCTCCTGGGTTCAAGTGAATCTCCTACCTCAGCCTCCCGAGTAATTGGTACTACAGGTGCGTGCCACCACATCCAGCTAATTTTTGTATTTTTAGTAAAGATGAGGTTTCACTGTGTTTGCCAGGATGGTTTTGATCTCTTGGCCTTGCGATCTGCCTGCCTTGGCCTCTCAAAGTGCTGGGATTACAGGTGTGAGCCACCGTGCCTGGACTGACAATAATATCTTAAATAATAAAAGTTTTCTCCTTTCACCCCACACTTATTCAATGTACAAGGATCGAAACACACACACACACACACACACACACACACACATGCACGCACGCATGCACGCATGCACTGGGGCTAGGCACTGTGCTAGTTACCAGGACACACAGGTGAGTCAAACAAGGTCCACTGCATAAAAGAAGCCCTGAGAGGGGTGGGGAGAAGGACTCACATGGTGCATAATCCACCGAGACCATGCTTGTGGTGAGATGTGTACTGAGTGTTCTCAAAGCAAGACAAGCAGTCAGGGATGGATGCTCAGGAAGTGGGGTGAGTCGAGTCCACAGGGCACTCAAGCACGCCAGCCTTGTTCATGGCCATGCTTAGTATGCTCTTCTTCTATGAAAGTTAGCAGCAAAGTTCTCTGTGCATACATACCCAGGAACTTTAAATACCATTTCTTTGGGGAAAGGAAAACCAATGTAACTTAACAATATGAAAGTTGAAATAAAAGTCTGATTGCAGAGGTAGAAAGACCGTTTTAAATTAAAGTGTAAATTTGGTCTAAGTCTCACTTCAAATTACTTCCGATATTTTTAGCAACATTACTTAAAGTCATATGATACTCACTTATCATTGAGTTTGTGAATAACATGTATTTACTTCAACTTAGAAATTTTGATATAACCTTTGATCCTTGGGGCAAACCCAAAGAAACATGTGGATGGCAAAAATGTACTGCTATTTAAAAAAATTTAAATGCAATCTATTTCTTTCTTTTTTTAAAGATGGAGTCTCATGCTGTCACCCAGGCTGGAGTGTAATGGCACAATTTCGGCTCACCACAACCTCCTCCTCCCGGGTTCGAGCAATTCTCCTGCCTCAGCCTCCCAAGTAGCTGGGATTACAGGCATGTACCACCATAAATGGCTAATTTTTTTTTTTTTTTTTTTTTTTTTTTTTTTTTTTTTTTTTGTATTTTTAGTAGAGAAAGGGTTTCTCCATGTTGGTCAGGCTGGTCTCAAACTCCTGACCTCAGGGGATCCATCTTTCTCAGCCTTCCACGGTGCTGGGATTACAGGCATGAGCCACCGTGACCGGCCAAATGCAATCTATTTCTACAAACGTTTATTGCTTTTTTATCTCCAGTATCCAAAATTCACAGTAAAAGGAGGGCTTAAAAGTAGTAATTAAACAAAAAAACTGCTTAATTTTTTAAAAAAGGTTTTTGTTTTGTTTTAAGAAGTAGCAGTTGGTAACTGTCTCTAGCTCAAAGATAATACATGACCAGGAAAAGAGAGATTGCTCATCTCATCTCACGACAAAGGCCACAAAACAGCATGTTCAGTGCCAAGAAACCCACAGTGTGTCTGTAGCTGACACAGAAGCCCAGGTCCTTCCTGAGAACTCCCCATACACAAAACTTCTTCCCCTGGAATTAACTCCTTTTTCTAATCATTATACAAGTATTTCATTGGCAGAAAGCCAGGTTGCACGGTCAGCTGTCATGCCCCCAGCCCCGTATGCATCACTTTTCCACATTCCGTGGGTGTAGGACGATGCTAGGAGGAGGAGTGGGTAGAATAAATTGTAATTGCCTTCGGTAATTTTAAGATTGACCATTGCATTGAGTTTAGCTCTTTTAATTGAGCAGGTCAGAAAATGTGTCCAGGTTTGCTAAAATAAATACATCAATAAAATCCACTAAGTGCCAGTAGTACTTCCTTCAGCCGGCAGAGGGCAGAACAGAGGAACAGACCTTCGCAGAGCAACACACAAACCAGAAGCTGTTTTCCTTTGTTTCTTTAGAAAAGTTGTACATAGAAGAATAGCATTTTTGAAGGAGGACTTTCACCACGGCTTTTAATATCAGAATAATATATCTACTTTAGTATTTATTGTGTCCAATGTCAAGACATCCAGATTCACCCAAACTGTGGCAGGGATGAGGCAGGAGAGATCCGAATATATAGCTGTCCAGTGTGCAAATTTTAGTCAATTCTTAGATCAGTCCAGAGCTTATAACTCTCAGAAAGGAAAAGATCTGTGAATTTTGTTATAGCTGTTTTATGCCAATGCACATTCTAGTCACATTCTGATCATTTAAAATAAAATGCACTAGATTTACTTTAACACTGTGGTCTCTGAAACAGAAAGAAAGCCATATAGCTTAATAAAAGCAACCCAATGCAAGTATTTGTTCTAAAATTGCCTAGCTGAAACACAGCGCCACTTGATTGCAATTGCCTCTTTGCCGAAGCAAAACACACATTGAGCTTAGATTCTACTTCAGCCTGAACTCCTTTTGAAAAGAAAGAGAGAACGCTGTAGTGGAATGTGATTCGCAATTCAGCCTTTCTATAAGGCCTGACACTCCCATTAGGCTTAAATGGAATCACACAGTGAATTTTCCACCAGCTAAATTTACTAGGGAAAGCAGTTTGGAAGCTGTCTTCTAGTAGAAGCACAGAAACCCGGTGCGATTGATGAGGAACACCGACCCTCTTCCACCCAGGTCTGCTTCCCCTTTCCCTGCTCCACTTCCCAATTTACTTGCTCCCTGTGATCCAGAATGGATTACAATGCCTTCCACCTCACCATTATGAAGAAAGGGATTTCAGGGTTTCTTTCTGGAGGGATGAAATTGAAACGTTCTAATATTTAGGCTGTGGTGATGGTTGTACAGCACTGTTAATAAATATACTAAAAACTGTTGAACTACACATTTTAAACTGATGAACTGAGTAGTATGTAAATTATTTCTCAATAAAGCTGTTAAAATAAGTTCATTTCTCTCTCTACGATAGAAATAAATGTAATGCAATGAATAGCAATGTTTAACCTCGCTTGCTTTTTAGCTATAATGAGAATCAAAGCAACATAATTTAATCATCAGATTCGATTTTCTTTTAATTTTTTTTATTCTTCCATTTGGTGTTTTTATGTCTGATTTTCTTTCTAGATTTTTCTTTTAGTGCTTCTGGTCCAACTAAAAATCTTGGTTTTTGTTTATTTACTCTAAGAATTCAAAAATCTATAGATGGGGTGCAGAAAATGCTACCTCAAAATATGCCCACTAGGCATACTGAGTAACTTGAGAAAACTGTGGAGGCAGGGACAACTCCGACTTTCTACCCTCTCTCCTGAAGCCAACCATAGAAATCTAACCCCTTACTCCCCTGAAGTGGGCCATAGAAACTAGAATTCCCGGCCAGGTGTGGTGGCTCACGCCTATAATCCCAGCACTTTGGGAGGCTGAGACGGGTGGATCACCTGAGGTCAGGAGTTCAAAACCATGCTGACCAACAAGGAGAAACCCCATCTCTACTAAAAATACAAAAAATTAGCCAGGCCTCGTGGTCCATGCCTGTAATTCCAGCTATCGGGAGGCTGAGACAGGAGAATTGCTTGAATCCAGGAGGCAGAGGTTGTGGTGACCTGAGATTGTGCCATTGCACTCCAGCCTGGGCAACAAAGAGCAAAACTCTGTCTCAAAAACAAAACAAAAAACTAGAATTCCCATCATACCTTCTTCCCTGAAGATAAAACACAGGAAGACCACTCTCTGACCATCTCCCTCTCTCCTCCCATCATAACCCTCATACCCTGGGAAAGGAATGTCACACAGAGAGGACATGAAGAATCCAAATAGACAGGCCTTGTTCAGTCCCTCCAGTTTATCACTATTAGATCACACCCATCTGTCCTCCAATCACGCTTCTGTGTGACTGTCAATACAAATACAGTTTTCCCTGGGACTTTGGGTCTCCTTTCTGAAGCCTCCAATGTCAGGTAAAATTTACATTAAATAAGTCTGTATGCTTTGTTATTGTTCCTCTGTCTTTTATTACAGGGGTCTCAGCCATGAACCTGTAATTGGGTGAGGAAAAGGTATTATCATTTCTCCCCTACCCTATATTACACAATTAAAAACACCCAATGGCAACATATATTTGTCCTATTTGCAAATTTTATTAACTAATGCCAATTATATGCATATATGCAAAACAAGATTGGACATCACTTCCTGTTACATGAAAATGATTTCATCATGTGACAGAGCAGCTAAGTATTTTAACGCAATTTTAGGCAGCATTTAATAAAGAAAGGTGCTAACAATTTGGTACTAGTCAGATGCATCTGGGGTTTGATGTTAGCTTTACAAAACAGTGTACCCTGGAATATTTCCAGCAGAAAGAGAAGGAGTTCAGGCACACTTAGGAGAAACCTATTTCTACCTCCACATAACTGAAAGGCTGTCACGTGAAACAATGAACTTCTTTGACATAGCTCTTACAGTAGAACATTATATTTGTTTTACAAATAGCACAACAGGTATAAGTTCTAAGGAGACACTGAAGAGCTCTGTAATATTTGGAGCTGTCTAAATGGGAGTGAGTTACTTCATTAAACAGTGAGCTCCTATTTGAGAAGTTTGATTCATGACCGGGAAATGATTATATTGTGGGAAGATGTGCTTATTCCAGGTCCAGCTTATGACTGACAGCTGGTAACCCTGTACCATCTGCAATGGCACTGGGGGTGTCCTTTGGAGAAATGGCTGAGTGTGGGCTAACCAAGCTATATCACTTGATGATCTGATCATTTTGCCAAAGCACACCTATGCCAGCTTTTAAAAAGCTCATGTAATTAGATTAGGCCCACTAAAATAATCTACCTTTTGCCATTCAACATAACATGATTAAGGCTGTGATATCTCCTCATCTTCACAGGTTCCACCCACAGTCAAAGGGAGGGCATTGTGCATCAGCATGGGGCAGTGGCCATTCTTAGAATTCTGCCCTTCGCAGGGTGACCAGAATTAGAATATTCCATGGTTACTGTAGTGTTCAGGGGAGGCTACCATGTCCATTGCCTTTAGAGCTCCTGCTTCACTACTTGGAGACCTATATATATTTTTTCAGCTCTTGATGCCGGAAGGAAGGTTCTTTCCAATTGTAGAAAGAATCACCAAATATAAACCAGTGGGGGCTCTCCCGAGCCCTTGCTCCTGAACCGGGTCCTGCATTCACTCCTAGAATCTTTTCCTCTAGGACTGCAGCCTATATCAAGTTCAAAACTTGTCAAGATCTAACTCCAATGAATGTAATCACCATTAATCCTAACTCCAACTATTCCCCCCATTTTTTTTCCTTTTAAATCATTATTCTTTATCTCTTTCTTGTTTAATTTCTCCTATGAAGCAGGATTTGGTTTCAGTGTTCCTTTCTTAGGTGTTTTTTTGTTTGTTTTTTTGTGGGGACAGGACTCAAGTCTTAAAATGTGAAATCTATATTCATATTATAGATACACATACATACATATGTGTTTTACATATGTAGATTTCTCGTGTCAAAAAAAAAAAAAAAAAAAAAGGACACACAGTCATGCATTGCTTAACGACCAGGATACCTTCTGCGAAATGTGTTGCTAAGCAGATCTGTCGTTGTGTGAATATCACAGAGTTTATTTACACAGATCTGGATGATCTAGCCTGCTAAACACCTATACTATATGGTATAGCTTATTGCTCCCAGGCTGCAAAGCTGTACAGCATGTGACTGTACTGAATGCTGTAGGTAAATGTGACCACGGTATTTGTGTTATTTAAACATATTGAAACACAGAAAAAGCACAGTAACTACGTTGTTACAGTCTCATGGGACCACCGTCTCACATGCAGCCCATTGTTGACTGGGCATCATTATGTGGTGCATGACTGTCTATATTCTGGTAATATGGATTACTCTTAAGCCATTAATCCCCCCAGTGTGTACTCACGGAATGGAAACTGACTATAGAATTAAGCTTAACAAACCATAATTAGGAAAACAAATCATCTATAAAAAATACTGTGCACAGGCAGTCTCCAAATTATGAATACGTCAGGTCTTCACAGTTCACTTTTAAGTCAATTGTTTAGAGCCTAGTCCTAGAGATACTAAATTTTGGGGAAAATGCTGGTGAGGTATCTGGGTTCCCTGTAGGTTTAATCAGCCCATAATGAATGAATTATAGTAGTAAAAGTAATAGAGTAATAGAGTATTACTTTTCTTAGGATTCTGGGAACATAAAGAAATAAAAGAAAATTTTTCTCCTGTTTTTTATTGAGTACGACTTTTTAGGAGAATATTTTGAAATGGTTGGCTTTTTATATTTTTCACTCTTTGTGCATTTTGTTAACTTACTTTTCTTCCTCTACTATTGCTCAGAAAGTCCCCTGAGATTCCTGGGATTTTCTGACTGCCCATCCTGCCTCACCGACCAACAGCACCATGTTCCCTGTCCCAAGCAGGCTCTTCCTCCAAAAGTCGTGTCTACTTACAAATCCTTTTTCCTCCCAAATGCAAATGAAGCTCTGTTCATCTCATGAAGCTGATCTCACCTAAAGGTTATAACATGAGTCGTGGGTTTATTCTAGATGCTCTGTATCAGGTGGAGGAAACTGTCTTCCATTCCCAATTCATTGTGTTTTTATCATGAAAGGCTGTAGAATTTTGTCACATACTTTTTCTGTGTCTATTGAGATGATCTTGTGAGTTTTGTTTTCTATTGTATTGATATGATGTATTATGTTATTTGATTTTCTAATGTTGAATCAACCTCACATTTCTGGGACAAATTTCACTAGGTCAAGGTGAATAATCCATTTTCTATGTTGTTTGATTCAGTTTGCTAGTGTTTCGTTGAAGATTTTTACATCTATATTCATAAGGGATATTAGTCTGCAGGGTCTTTTTTCCTTGAGATGTTTTTTCTGGTTTTGGTATCAGCAAAACACTGGCATCACAGAATAAGTTAGAAAGTGTTCTCTCCTCATCTATTATTAAAGAGACTTTATAAAGGATCAGCATTCATTCTTCATAATAAAATTTCTGGAATATTTTTTTCAGTGAAATCATCTGAACTATGGATTTGCTTTACGGAAAGGTTAAAAATTACTAATTCAATTTTTAAGTTACAGCTTTTAAATTAGTGATTCAGTCTGTTATAGATCTATTAAATTTTCTATTTGTCTGACAATTTGTGTTTTTCTAGGAATTTGCCCATTTTGTCTGAGTTTTCTTATTTGTGGGCATACATTATTAGATAGTATTTCCTTATAATCCTTTTTATTTTTGTAAGATGGGTAGTGCTGTTCACTTTTTCATTCTCTATTTTGGTAATATAAATCTTCATCTTTCTTCTTTTGGTCAGCCTAACTAAAGGAATGCCAATTTTGTAGATCTTTTCAAATAATAAATTTTTGGTTTTATTGTTTTTTCTTTTCTTTTTTTTTTTTTTTTTTTTGCTTTTTATTTATCCTGCAATAAAATAACAAAATAATTATTATTTTTATTTGCTTTAAATTTAGCTTATCTTTCCTAGCATCTTAAGATGGAAGGTGGTTATTTATTTGACATCTTTCTTTTTTTTTTAATGTAGGCACTTACAGCTATAAATTTCTCTGTGAGCCCTGCTTTAGTTACAAGCTATACATTTTGGTATGTTGTATTTTAATTTTCATTTCTTTCTCATTTCCCTTGTGAAGTTTTTCTTTGATCCATTGGTTATTTAGGATGTGTTGGGGAATTTCCAAATACTTGAAAATTTCTCCATTTTTTTCTGTTGATTTCTAATTTAATTCTGTGTGGTAAGAAAAAATAGTTCTTTTATGCTTTTAATTTCCTTAAATTTATTGGGGCTTGTTTTATGGACTACTATATGATCTGCCTTGGAAAATGTTTCATGTGTACTTCAGAAGAATATTCTATTGCTTTTGGGTGGAGGGTTCTATAGATGTCTGTTAGGTGTTGTCAGTTTATACTGTTGTTCAAGTTTTTGAGTTCCTTGCTTATCTTCTGTCAGTGGTTCTATTTATTATGGAAAGTAGGGTACTGAAACATTTATTATTGTTGAATTATCCATTTCTCCCTTCAATTCTGTCAATTTCTGTTTGATGTATTTTGGAGTTGTGTTGTTAGGTGCATAAATATATAGTATATATTTTCAACTTTTATTTTAGATTTAGGGCATACATGTGCAGGTTTGTTACCTGGGAATATTGTGTGATGCTGAAGTTTGGGGTACAGTTTCTCCCATCACTAAGCATGGTATCCAGTAGTTACTTTTTCAGCCCTTGTCCCTCACTTCTCTTCCCCCTCCAGTAGTCACCGGTGCCCATTTGTGCTATCTTAAAATCCATGTGTATCCAATATTTAGCTCCCAGTTAGAAGTGAGAACATGTAGTATTTCATTTTCTGTTCTTGTGTTAATTTGCTTAGGATATTATTGGCTTTTAACGGAATCCATGTTGCTGAAAAAGACACGATTTTATTCTTTTTTATAGCTATGTAGTATTCTGTGGTGTATATGTGCCAAATTTTCATTATCCAACCCACTGCTGATAAACACCTAGGTTGAGTACATGTCTTTGCTATTGTAAATAGTGCTGCAATGTACATATGAACACACGCGTCTTTTTAATAGAACAATTTACTTTGTGTTGGATATATATTCAGTTACGGGACTGTTGGGTTGAACGGTAGTTCTGTTTTAAATTCTTTGAGAAATTTCCAAACTGCTTTCCACAGTGACTGAACTAATTTACATTTCCACCAACAGTGTCTAAGCGTTTTCTTTTCTCTGCAGTCTCGCCAGCATCTGCTGTTTTTGGACATTTTAGTAATAACCATTCTGAATGGTATGACATGGTTATATGCATATGCATATGTGGTTTTGATTTTCATTTCTTGATGATTAGTGATATTGAACATCTTTTTGTAAGTTTGTGGGCCACTTGTGTATCTTCTTTTGAGTAGTGTCTGTTCTTGTCTTCTGCCCATTTTAAATGGGGTTGTTTTTCGCTTGTTCATTTGTTTAAATTCCTCTTAGATTCCAGGTATTAGACCTTCGTCATATGCATAGTTTGCAAATATTTTCTCTTATTCTACAGGTTATCTGTTTACTCTACTGATAGTTTGTATGGCTGTACAGAAACTCTTTAGTTTAATTAGGTCCCTCTTATTAATTTTTTATTTTAGTTGCAACTGCTTCTGAGGACTTAGTCGTAAGTTCTTTGTTGAGGTAGAAGTATAGAATGGTGTTTCCTAGCTTTTATTCTAGAATAAAAGTTTGAAGTCTTATATTTAAATCTTTAATCCATCTCAAATTAATTTTTGTATATGGTGAAACATAGGGGTCTAGTCTCATCCTTTTGCATATGGCTAGCCAGCTATTCCAGCACAATTTATTGAGTAGGGAGTCCTTTCCCATTGCTTATTTTTTTGACTTTCTCAAAGATTAGATGTTTGTAGTTCTGTGGCTCTCTTTCTGGGTTTTCTATTCTGTCCCATTGGCCTATGTGTCTGTTTTTGTGCCAATACCATGCTGTTTTGAATATTGTAAGCTTATAGTAGAGTTTAAAGTTGAGTAATGTGATGCCTCTGGCTTCTTCTTCCCCTTCCCCTCCCCCTCCCCATCCCCCTCCCCCTCCCCCTCCTCCTCCTCCTCCTTCTTCTTCTTCTTCTTTTGCTTAAAATTGCTTTGAATATTTGAACTTTATTTTTTTGGTTCCATATAAATTTTAGAATAGTTTTTTTCTAATCATGTGAAAATGATGTTAGTTTGATAGGAGTAATGTTGAATCTACAGGTCATTTTAATGATATTGACACTTCAAATCCATAGCATGGAATGTTTTTCCATTTGCTTGTGCTATCTATAATTTCTTTCAGCAGTGTTTTGCAGTTCTTCTTGTAGACATCTTTCACCTTCTTGGTTAGCTGTATTCTTAGATATTTAATTTTTTTTTTTTTTTTGTATGGCAGTTGTAAATGGGATTGCTTTCTTGATTTGGTTTTCTGCTTGAATACTACTGGTGTATAGAAATGCTACTGATTTTGGTACATTGATTTTGTATTCTGAAACTTCACTGAAGATGTTTATCAGTTTCAGGAGGTTTTTGGTGATGTCTTTAGAGTTTTGTAGGTATAGAATCTTATTGGCAGTGAAGACAGATAGTTTGATTTCTTCTTTTCCTATTTGGATATCTTTTATTTCTATTTTTCATGCCCGATTGCTCTGGGTATGACTTCTGCATACATGTTTATAATTGTTAAATCCTCCTTGTGGATTAACTATGTTATCTTTATGAAATATTTCCCATTATCTCTAGCAATATTTTGTTTATAGGTTTATTTACATTGTCACATATTTATGTGGACACTGAAGCCCTCTTAAGGTGTCTGTTTGCATGGTATATCTTTTTCTATCATTTTACTTTCAACCTACTTGTATATTTGAACTTAAAATGTGTCCTGTAGAGAGTATATAGCGGGCTTTATTATTTTGCCAGTCTGATCATCTCTGTCTTTTGATTGGATTGTATATATTTAATATTTTATTGTAATATTTAGATTTAATCTGTCATTGTTTTTGTTTGGTCATTGGTTTGTTTTGTCATTGTTTTCTGCATATGTCATGTTTGTTTCATTCCTTTCTTCTTTACTGCCTTGTTTGTTTCCTAGTGTGACATGTATTTAACTTACCTTAATGATCTTTAAATAATACATGCATTCTCTTAGTGATGTCTCTAGTGTTTACCATGTAAATCTTATCAAAATCTACTTTAGATTTACATAAAATTCATTCCAACAAAATAAACTTTACTCATATATATCTCTATTCCTTTCCCCTTTTTTGAGTACTATTAATGTTGTGTATAGTGAGCTAACAAACGAAAAAATACAATGTTATAATTTTGCATAATCTTATGTTTTTTAATGAAACTGAGAGGAAAGGAAGTACACATTTACATAGTTTGCTGTATTAACCTTATTATATATCATTTACAATTCTCTTCATTTCCTTCTGTGGATTTGATACCATCTGGTGTCATTTTCTTACTCTGATGTAGTTTTGCTCCTACCAACCTTCTCTGCACTGTTTTTCTCAAATATATTAAATTTCTATATATTATAAACTCAATAATATAATGATATAGATATTTTTTCTGCAATTTGTCCTTTAAATCAGTTTAGAGAAGGGGAACGAATATTCAATTATATTGTCTTTTTTATTGACCTACATCATTACCTTTATTAGCACTCTTTCTTTATTTGATTTTGTGCAGATTCAAATTTGAATTTGTGCAGATTCAAATTATTCTCTGGTACGGTTTGCTTTTAGTATCAAAAACTCTTCATATTTCTTGTAAGGGAGGTTAACAAACAGCTTTTGTTTATCTAAGAATGTTTTTATTTTGTTTTCATTTTTCAAAGATAATTTTGGTAGGTTCTTGTTGACCGTTTTTACTTTTAGCACTTCAAATATGTCATACCACTGACTCCAACGTTTCTAATAAGAAGACAATTGTCAATCTTTTCGCAATTCCCTTATAAGTGGTGAGCCATTTTTCTCTTGCTGTTTTCTCTTTCTCTTTCTACATTTTGACTATAATGTGTCCAAGTATGAATCTCTTTGTATTTCTCTTACTTGGAGTTTATTGAACTTCTTGGATGTGTAGAAAAATGCTTCTCATCATATTTAGGAAGTTTTTAGACATTGTTTCCTTGAACAAATTTTCTGCTCCTTTCTCTTTCTCTTCTCCTCTGGCACTTCCATTATGCATGAACTGGTATAATAAATGGTGTTCCACTTTATTTTTTCAGGAACTGCTTACTTTTCCTCATTCTTTTTTTCTCTTTCGGATTGCATAATCTCTACTGATCTTCTTCAAGGTCACTCTTTCTTCTACCAGCTCAGATTGTCAGCCAAGCTCCTCTAGTCATTGTTTTATTTATATTTTTATACTCTTAAAATTCAGAATTTTCATTTGGCATCTTTAAAAGTAATTTCTCTTTTGCTGGCATTTTCTATTTGATGAGATATTGTAATCATATATTTTCTTTAATTCTTTAGACATGATCTCATTCAGTTCACTGAACATATTTATATAGTGTACGACGTCATTGTTTGCTAAGTCAATTATTTAGTCTCCTTCAAAAGCAGTTTCTGCTTCCTGCCTTTCTTCTGTCTATGGATCTACTATGAGCCGAATATGTTATGGGATAAACTGTTTCTCCCCAAAATTAATAGATTGAAGTCCTAACCCCGAATATCTCAGAATGTGACTGTATTTGGACACAGGGCCTTCAACGAGGTAATTAGATAAAATGAGGTCAGATGAGTGGGCCCTAATCGAATACCACCGGTGTCCTTCAAAAAAGAGGAGATTAGATACACATAAAAAAGAAAGATCATTTGAAGACAGCATAGGAAGACCACGTGGAGGGAGATGGCCACTTACAAGTTGAGGAGAGGGCTCAAATGAAACCCATGCTGCTGACATCTTGATCTTAGACTTCCAGCATCCAGAATTTTGAGAAAATAAATTTCTGTTGTTTAAGCCACATAGTCTGTTGTGCTTCGTTGTGGTGTCCCTAGCAAACTAATACAGTCACATTTTCCTGTTTCTTTGCATGTCTTGCAATTGTTTCATTGAAAACTGGATGTTTTGCATAATATATTATAGCATGCTGCTTATTGATTGCCCCTCCTCCACCCCAGGGGGTTGATGTTTTCTTCTTGGCCATTTATTTACATGTTGATGACTTAAACTCTGTTTCCCATACAGTGTGCAGCCTCGTGTTTATATCTTTGAGCCTGGCTACATAGAGACTTCCCCAGGTCAGGATAAGCCACTCACTGGTCATAGGTTGTGCTTAAGCTTGCTTAGCCAGTTATTATTTTACTCTTTATCATTGGATGTGTGTGCAGCTTGTAGGCTGCTATTGCAATTTAAATAATTATGCATTTGCCTTCACATTTCGTGAGGGACTACTCACTTGGATTTTCCTACTCCCATCACTCCTGAGAAGGCACAGTCTTGAGTGTGTACACGGACTTTCAGGCTGCCAGCGATCAGTTCGATTCTTCTTCTTAAGGCTGCTTTCCTAGGAGTCGCCTTTGGGTCAAAGTAGCTTATGGTTCAGCCAGTTTTGGTGAAGGTTGTGCTTAAGCCTCTAGTGCCAGTGAGGCGTCTGCATTTGTGGATTGTTCTGTGTGTTGTTTAGTGGTGTTTACAGATCTGCCCACATCATGCGCTGATTGCTTCTGACTATTGCTAGGTACAGCCTCGCACTGCCCACGGCCCTCCTGACCACCAAGGTTATGTGGCAATCCCAGAAGGGCTCTTCTTGGTGATCTTTCCATTGTTCTCTGTTACAGTGCTGATCACTCTGCCATTTTACATGTGGTAGCTTGTATCATGGAGCCATGAGCACCTTCTAAATTGCTCTCCAACAAGATGCTCATTGCTTTTGACAATGTCCTTAAGCATGGAATTCTCCACGCTCTGTTCCAAATAAAGCCAGCCCCCTCGGGCAGAGCTGTAAAGTCCTTCATCCTTAAAATCTGCCTCTTTGATCTGCCTCTTCCTGAGCAGGACTTCTGTATCACTGTGCAAGAGCTGGGATAGGACCCACTCTTGTCCCAGAGTGACATCCTGCTCTGCCAGCAGGTGTGGAGTGTGTGTGGCCTACGCCTTCCTGGCTTGCTTTTCCTTATACGGAACATTGGCCTTAGAAGTGAGCTGGGATGAAGGTGATCAGGGCCTCACTATTCTCTCCTGCCATGCCTTGAGAAAAGCTTCTGTCCTACAAACAGAAGTTAGGTGGAGGAAAAGAATCCTGGGCCTCTTAGTCGCCCCCACCTAGAATGGAACTTCTGTAAAACAGGGCTGGAGGATGAGAAGCTTCGTCAGCCCATTCCTCCCATGGCGAAACTGTAGCCCCAGACTGGCAGCTGGGGTGGTGGTGGGAAGAGACCCATTTTCTTGGTTGTATCTCCCTGGATTACAGCTCCTCAAGCAGTTTCCCTAAGCTTGGGGTGGAAGGTAAGGGTCATAGCTGAAATGCTACAGACTCTTGCCTTAATGAGATTTAGCTGATTTTCTCTTTTTTTTTGAATGAATATTACTCTATTTGGTTTAGGTCCTTAGAACAATTTTCTTTAAAAAAAATCTGTGTTTTAAAAGTGCTTTCCTCCAGATAAACAGATGTTTACTGGGGAGAGATTCTGAGGGGCTCTTCACTCTTCCTTGGAGTCATTTTTCCCTTTACATTATAAATAATTCATGTAACACAAATAATGACTCCCATCTTTGGGTACACATTTTTTCATGATGAAAAATTTCTGTTCTATTCTTTCCATATATGTTTTATACACTAACAATTTTATCTCAGTGTTTTATTTTTTTGAGACAGGATTTCACTTTCTGGTCCAGGCTAGAGTGCAATGGCATGATCACAGTGTACTGTAGCCTCAAATTCTGGCCTCAAGTGATCCTCCCGCCTCAGCCTCCTGAGCAGCTGGGACTGTAGGCATGTGTCACCGTGCCTTGTTAATTTGTTTTTTTTCCTTTTTGTAGTGATGAGTTCTCACTTTGTCTCACGGCTATTCTTGAACTCCTAGGCTCAGGCAGTCCTCCCTCCTTGGCCTTCCAAAGTGCTGGGATTACAGGTGTGAGCCATTGCACCCAGCCTATCTCAGTATTTTAAATAATAGGGTCACGAATAATTAGCACACTGCAGAGCAGAGCAAAGAGCTTATCTTCACTCTAATCGATCTGCATTTGAACAGCGCTCTATTGTTTCACGATGCTATTGAAATGATAATAGCACTCTGTCCTCACTGGGAAGTGACTGGAATGTGTTTAGCAATACGGGAATACAGTGAGGATGACAGCCTAAGCCACACAGGACCAGAATCAGGGCTCCAGACTTCCAACTCTTCCAACCTGAAAAGAGTGAATTAGAAGAAAGCACTCTTTAAAAAACAGTCTGCTTATTTTATGTCTGGAGTAGGAGCCTATCTACCCACAAAGATATGGATCACTATTAATCTGGAAATTTTCTGTTTCCATATTTTAATTCAGTAATGATGCAATGAAACTTGTGATTTTGGTAAGATTTCCTATGAAATGAGACATCATTTGAATATATAAATGTTCTCACTGGCAAAATTACTTGACATAGGCACCTGTTTATTTGATACAATGACTGAATTTTAAGTATCTCTTTGAGGTTTTAAAAAAAGCCATTGAAAGTGAAAAGAAGAAACAACCTTTTAACAGCAGAGGGGACCGGCTGAATTAATAAAAGGGACTGCTGAATTACAGTTCCTCATTTAACCAAAGGATTCAATACAATCACTATTTTGAAAATGAGTATTTATTATGACAGAAAATTAGTAAAGATTAATTCTAATGCTATTTATTAAGAGACCTTTAAAAACCATCCTTTGTTTGAAAAACACTTATAAAAGCTTCTAGTTGTTCAGACATTTAGCAACTGTTAAAAAAAGCAGTGAGCTGCTACTAAATATATCAGAGTGCCCAATTAAATATCTACAGGTCATCAGATGGCGTCACTGACTGCTGGAAAGGCTGAAGTCAAATCCTAAAGGAAATAATCAGACAACATGGGTTCTGTATCTAATCCGGGGATGACAGAAAGCCAATCTGAAAAAGTGAATTGCACATCGCTCTTGGCTTTCGTAACCATTGTCCACAGTTTAATCTTGATGTGAATCACTGAGACATAACTGGTAATCATAAAATCTGCAATGTCAGCGAAGCAGCGATAGACAGGTCAGAATGAGATCGGGGCTCAAAGCAGCTAGGGAGGTCTAGAGTTCACCTGACAAGAGAAGAGATCAAAATATGGCAGAGTAATTGCCCACCATTTCCACTGTTTCTTTTTCTTCTGAATTCAAAGTACTCGGTCATGCAAACAAATCAATTATCATTTATTTCCTTCCTTCCTTCCTTCCCTCCTTCCTTCCTTCCATTCTCCCTCCCTTCATCCCTCTCACCCTCCCTCCCTTTCCTTCCCCTTCTTCTCTCCTTCCCTTCTTCCCTCCCTCCCTTCTGCCATCCTCCTTCCCTTTCTCTCTCTCTCTCTTTCCCTCTCTCCTTCCTTTCTTTTTCTTTCTTTTATTAATTTAACAAATATTTACTGAGTGCCTACAGTAGGCTAGGCACTTTGTTACTAGGCTAGATACTGGGCTAGGCTAGATACAGGGATACAGGAGAGAACAAGGAAGACATAGACCCTGTTCTCAGGACTTACATTCTCCTGGTGGTGGCTGGAGGAGGTTGGCACAGACAGCGAATGCATAAACAAATGCAAGATGAGTTCTGATTATGGTAGCTGTTATGCAAGGTGGACACTGGTTAATGTGCCAAAACTTGTCTAGAGTGGGGATGCGAGTGGGGGTGTGTGAGGTGGGATAGAGATTGGGCCATGCCAGTCAGGCCATTAGGAAAGACCTGTTTTAAGACCTGAGAGTCAGAAGGAAGTAACTGTGGAAAGAACATTCCAGGCAGAGGAAACCACAAGAGCAGAATCCCTGAGACAGGAAAGGGTGTGTGGGAACCCAAACATAGATTGGAGGTGTAGCAGATGATGCTGGGGAAGTCGGGATGGGCAAGAGGATGAAGGAACAAAGCATCTTTGCTTGGCCGGACTTCATTTAGGCTTCTGAACCTTCTCCGAGGCCCATCTGTGCACTTCCTCATAAAATCCACTTTTAGCAGAGAACTCTGTTAAGTCACTTTGACAAGAACCTCCCACTCCACACCCTTAATATCTGACCCCTCTCGATTCTGATTAGGTTTCTCATCCTCCACCAACCCCCAGGTGACGTCTGGTCATCCTGGCCTGCCTTTAGCAAGAATCTTGTTAGGTCACTTCAGCCAGAATCCTCCTTACTCCTGATGATTCTTCCTAGCAATTTCCCATCCACTGAACGCCCCCCACCCTGCCCCTTGACTGTTAATTCCCACTTCTCATGCCATACTCAGAGTTGAGCCCAGTCTGCCTCCTCCACTGCAAGACCCTGTTGCTGTGGTCCCTGTCTCTATCGCAATAGTCCTGAATAAAATTTTCCTTATCATGCTTTAACAAGTACCATTGAATGTTTTTTTCTTTAAGAGTAGCAATATGACGATGGCCAACACTTCCTGAGAGTTTGCTGTGTGTCAGCTCCTCTAAGAAACTAACATGCATTATCCCATTTAATACTCATGACAAACTGAGAAAGTAGGTGTTAGTAGTACCTTCTTTTCAAAGGTGAGGAAACTAAATCTCAAGTCAGACAAAACTGGGAGTTGAACCGAGGTTCTCTGACTCCAGCATCTACGAGTTTAAATACTATATGTTAGTAATAGGGGGAATGCAATCATGTGGAAGTGAGCAGGCTAGACAAGGGCTCTATCATTATCCAAAAATATGTACTGCACACCCTACGCCGGTGATGGTGCAGTAGCAGCTCCATAGAGAAAGATTCATAGACACAACCTTTGCTTTCAGGGTATTTATAACCAGAAATGACACATGTTACAGTAGGAGGAGTTATAGTAGGAGGGGAAAATATTAAACCAAAACCAAAGAATGGTTAGTTCAGTCATCACCTGCAGGCGAAAACGTAAATGATAGTTGACTTCAGTCCCTAGCTAAGTAATTGTATCCGCTTCAGATTGAACTTTTATTCTATAATTCCCAAGAAAGGCCTTTCCCCCCATGATTATTGTGTTTTCTCTTTATTATTTAGAGGTGGTGATCCAGGAGAAATAAATGAAGCTATTGTTCCAGAACAGGTTAGTCATGAGGTCTGACCTCAAGCTGGCAAGTATGTCCCTGTGGCACTGTAGTGAAAATGTTTTTATGTTTTTTGCACAGTTAGGACTTTCCGAACTAATTATACTAAATTCTAGGACCAGAGCTAAAAGGCAAGCCTGCAAATTAAATGATGACTGATTACATGGTGAGAGACCATCCGGAGAGATTTACCTCCCTGGAGGCAAATATTTGTATTTTCATTACAAGGGGAGAATGAGACCTGGGACCATGGAGACATCCTAGCATTGTAAAGCTGGAGAGGCTAGACTTTGTCTACTTTTTGGAGAGATTTGTTTGCACTCCAAAGGCTAAGAATAGGAACTCAGGATCCTTGCCAAGGAACAAAGGTTCTCTTCTCTTTCAGGAAGGAAGGGGAGATGGCTGTCCCTCTCCTATATATCCACCGAGGTTCGTATTTGGGGGATTTCTTGCTTACGGTGGACTCTATTTGCCTCTCACTGCATCGCCCCAAGGGTAAGAACTGGGGCAAAAGGGAACTGGAGTTGAAATTGCATAAGTAGTGATAATTAACCTGCTGTGCTCCAGAAACCTTGTGTTTGCATTCACGGTAATATTAGTAAATATAGAATTGGAAACTTATCATCCATCCAGCTCTTTCTCCCTCCTGGGCATCAATGGGTATGATGGGAAGAGGGAAGCACCAGCTCATGTAGGCGGGTGGTGGGAAGAAGGGGTGGAGTTAGGGGAGTTTTAGTGACCACGGAGCTTGGACTCTGGGCCAGTTCACTTCATACATTCCAGCTGCAGGAAAAGAGAAAGGGGGATCAGTTTGAAAAACTGCTAAGTTAAATGTAGGCTGAGAAAACTGTTTCCAGTAGGTAGAACTGGGACAATATACACTCTCGGGACCATAGGAGACCCTCAGTAATTATATGTGTAAGGTTGCACAGAAGAGAGGGAGGGAGGAAGAAAGGAAGGGCCTAATAACATCTACTCGTGGAAATATACTGGGACTGTGGGACAGAAACAATATTCAGGAACATAAAAAGTGACCATCTTAAGTAATGCTTACTTAATATTACCAAATGATCCTACATGCCCAGCTGGGCGGAACAATTAGAAACACGGATCTGCTCTTCAATCATGAGGGAAGTTGCTGGAGCTGCTGAATGAACAGATCATAACCCACGAGTTGTGGAAACTGTGATGGAACTGTGTCAGCAATTGCCCGGCGAATACAAAAGTGAGGGCCCTACTCTCCCTTCCTCAGGGTTTTAATCTACACTCAACTTCTCAGAGATTTTGGGCAAAACAGAATACTGTTTATCAGACAGATTTCTGACAACAATGTGTAGGTTGGTTTTGTCCCTGGAGGGGTTAAAACACACTATTCTGGCATATTGAACATTTAAGTTAAGGCCACTTGAACATTAGCAGGTATGAAAAGATCACTCTGAGCCTCTTGCTTTTTTTTTAGACTGAGTCTCGCTCTGTCACCAGACTGGAGTGCAGTGGTGCAATCTCGACTCACTGCAATATAGGCCTCCTGAGTTCAAGCAATTCTCCTGCCTCAGCCTCCCGAGTAGCTGGGATTACAGGGGCACGCCAACACCCAGCAAATTTTTGTATTTTTAGTAGTAGAGACAGGGTTTCACCACGTTGGCCAGGCTGTTCTTAAACTACTAACTTTGTGATCCATCCTCCTCGGCCTCCCAATGTGCTGGGATTATAGGCATGAGCCACAGCGCCCGGCCCCTTGCTATTTCTTAAAAGCAGAAGGTGAAATTCCCATGTTAAATATGCACTCCTAGAGGAAAGCGATATTCTTATCATCAAAGATGGAAAGTCAATCCCAAGAGAATTCTGAACAGCTATCACTAAACTAACTCGTATTCATTAAGCTTCCCCACATAATTTAGTTGTTTTCTTTACAACTGACTGCTCTTTGTCTAGTTTGGCATATGAGTATCTGACAGTGCTTCTTGGGATCTTCATTTCTTCTTGAGAGCTCCCGTGGCAAAAAAAAACCTTGTAATGTGCTTTCTCCTACGAACTTATGTTAATTTCACTGTCAAACTGATCCAGGACCCTAGGAGGATGGAGCTGGAATGTTTCCAACCCTACACATCCAACATAAATACTACCAGAATGTAATATTACTGGGAAAAAATATTTGAATAATCCTCATGTCTCTAAAAGTCATTCTATCTCTTACCAACTGTAAATAGCTTAGAATATCAAATTTTGGTACGGTTGAGGAAAGAAAGATCTCAGCATTTTGGTCTCAGAATCTAGAAACATAATGAGATGTCAGGGCCTCTGGCTCATAAGATACCGAACAGCTTTGGCTTCAGGCAGAGCTTGGGTCTCCACTGACACCATCAGCTCAATTTGAAGCAATGGCCTTGTTTTCAGAAATCCTTTACCATAAAATATTTTGCTGTCTCATTAATCACCATTAAACGTGTTCACGATGATTCATTCAATACTTTGTATTTTCCTATTAAGGAGGAATAAAAGTATTGGCTCGTTTAATACTTTTTATTTTCCTATTCAGCAGGAAAGTTTATGTGCTTGGCGTTTTCTCTCCAGGGTTCAGAGCTCATGAGAATGACATTACCTTGATCTGTGATCTTGATTTCCCAGCCTGAAACAGAGAAAGGCCATGCATGTGTCCCAGGATTTCAGCCATTGTTACCAGCAGTAGAAACTTTTACAGACCTTCTTGGAGACCATCCACCATTAGCCAGAGTTAATAGGCAAGACATGGTACACTGGAATTAGGGCCTCGAGCATGGCAAGTAAGCATGGGGTCCAGGTTGGTGGACAAATGTCATATGACAATGGCCAGCAAAGGCCAGTGATAAGAGTCGGATAAAGCTTGGATATCAGTATATAAAAGCAAGGCAAAGGGTCACTTATTGTAGACAGAGTGCCTAGAAACATTGAAAAGCACAGTACCAGGGACTATGCCAGGCACTGGGAGGCACATAGAGTAGTGAAGGGGGCTGCTTATGGGTGACGGATATGTAAATGAACAATCACAGTACACAGCAGTGCATATGTTTGAAATATGCAGAGGCCATCGTGAGAGCACCATGAAAGGGCCTCCAGCCCAGCTAGTAGTAGGAAGTGGGGGGCTATAGGAGGCCAGAGAAGGCTTCCCGGAGAATGGATGCCTGAACTGAGTCATAACAGATGCAGAGCAATTCACCAGACAAAGGAGAGACACATTCCAGTTATCAGGGACAACAGACTGGTCTCATGTTGTGTTGCTGGAGATTGCAGACTCAAGCAATATTAGCAAAAAGCCCCAGACCAGTGTCTATCTGTGTAGACACAGGACTGGAATACTGGAGACTCAAGAGGCAGGTCTATATGAGATATGGTCAGGGCCAGGGATGTGTGGTAACTCCAGGAAGGCTAAGCTGTACTCTTAAAAGAAAATGAATCCAGGAAAGGTGTGTATAGGACACAGGGCACAAACTCTAATCACAGGGATGAGTAGCAGATGTTGAAGAAACTACATTGAAGTTGACAAAGCAGTGAAACTAGATACACCTGGATCTGTTTCTTGGCCAGGGATTTACTGTTCTTTATGTCTTCGTCTCAGGCCAAAAATTTGTCCTAAAATTAGAGCATGGAGCTGGGCTCACAGGTGGATCCTACAAACATTTCCAGGGCCAGAGTGACTGAAGCCACAGGATCAGGGAATCACAGAGACCAAGGGTTGAGGCATCAACAAACAAAAAACTGAGGGCACAAGCCACAGTGGGTGAGACTTGATGAGCAAGGCAGTTTTCTGACCTAGTTCAGGCTTCCTCTTTACTTTCCTGTGTTGCAGGAATCAATCCCAGCGCAGCTGGACTCAGGCTCATAGATGGAAGCTTGCAATTTGAAGCACCTGGCCAAGGCAGCCTGCACAGAGCAGGGATACAGCTGTAGCTTTCTGTAAGTGAGTCCTCTCATGGGTAGGAGAAGGGGGCTCACATTAGAAAATAAAAAAAGCGACTGAAAAGATGGATATAGCAGACCTCTCTACCATTATTAAACACTTTGTCTCAGAGCTGATTCTGTATTGCCCTTAAGTGCAGAGATAGCAATAGTCAACTCAGCAGTGCACCAACTCATTGGCTCAAAATTACAAAGGGACAACTTCTAAGAGCACATCTCTCAGTAAAATACAAAGCTTGTTTGCCATCTAGCCCAGAATTAACCTGTTAAATACCGTGCACAAATGCACAGTTTAAAATATTTGCACAGCACATTTTAAGCATCTCGATACCTATTTGCTTTATATAGCTGTACAAATGGAGTATGCATCCATGTGCGTGTCACATACACACACATACAGTGTAAATATATAAACATTTGTATATAGGTAGATATATTAGCCATGCATTTATAGTTCTAAAAAATTGGGAATGCTTTTCTTCTTGGAAGACCCCTTTAGAAATTTATAGGTGCTTAACATCATAAAGTGGCTTTTCCCCTGACCCGCCACAAGTCTGTTGTGCAACCTCATGGCGGCAACCTCAGTACTCTAACAGTGGTTACATACGGTGCTGCAAGATTTTTTATTTTTAAATCACAGCAACCCAAAAATATAGATATCAAAGACACTTTTCAAAGGCAACTTCTAAAAAGGATAAAACCTCTTCAGACAGCTGTCCCAGATTAATGAAACCTTTCTCCCTCAAGGGAAATGAGAGCATCCTACAGGAAACAGCAAAAGGTGGTATGACAGTAGCTCCAGAAGATGAATTTCCTTTACTTCATTTACAGCAGTAGCCTTTCAGTTCTACCTTAAAATCAGATTTGCATAATTATATTTTATATCCCTAATTATTTGGCTTATGACACTGTAATACCAGTTGAAAATTTCCAAGAATAATTATATCATTTCAGAAGAGGAACTGGAAGCAGCTGCCAGAGTTGAACCTGTAAGCAAGGTGGCAGTTCTGAACATCACTAGGAGCTACTATGCATGATTTGAGATTATTCAAAAACCAGCACCCACCCCTTCACAATCTTCTCAAAGTAGGGCACGGTACTGGCTAGCTGAGAAAATAGATTAGCAGTCAATAATACACTTTCAAAAGGATACATATTTTTCCAAAAGGGGACAAAAACATAATTTAACCTCTTCTTTCTGGCCATTAAGGGTATTGCCTACTTGCAATTTTTGTAATCAGTAGTCATTTTTCTGCAAAATTAAGGGGTACAAAAGTGTAACATGGAAAAGAGAGAAGGAGAGAAGAGAAAGAGGAAAAGGAGGTAAAAGGAAGATTTCCAATTCAGAAGAATACACTTGGGAGCATTTATTTAGTTGATCCATTGATGAAACAAACAAACAAAAAAAGTCAATTGATTTTAAAAAGCAAAATTGGGGCTACTTCACTAGTGTATTCCCTAGCAATTGACTTGATAATGATTTTTCAGAATAAAATATATTATCTACAAGATATAACTGAACATAATTGTAAGAATTACATATTTGCTACAAAATAGAAAAACATGCTAAAATACTGCTTTATTGCTAATTTATCTTCTAATGTAATAGTAAATTAAGACCTCAGAAAATACGGTCTGAAACACAGGAAATTTAAAAATATTATCCCAGGGATGCCATGAACTGTACTAAGCTTTCATATGTAATTTCTTGGCTTATTCAATTAAATTATCCAATCACTGAAAAGAGACACATGTAAAAAATTCATTTTACATGGTTCAAGATTATGCAATAGGTTCATGTGTCCAAAGAAATCACTGACTCTAAGAGTCCAGAGTAAGACTGAGCTTTTTCAAAACACATTTTGAGTTTGACATAAATCTTGTTTTTAATGGGATGTTTCTTCCTTTGTTAGCTACACAATATTTCCCCTCAATAACAGCACTAAGTTCGGTAATAGCATTGTGTCACTAGAGACAATCATGGTTGGCCCTTCATATCTGTGGGTTCAACATCCGTGGATACCATCAATTACTAATTAAAAACATTCAGAAAAAAATTGCGTCTGTACTGACCATATACAGACCTTTTTTTTATTATTATTCTCTAAACAATACAGTATAACAACTATTTATATAAGATTTACATTGTACTATGTGCTCTCAGTAATCTAGAGATGATTTAAAGTATATGGGAGGATGTGAATAGGTCATATGCAAATATTTCATCATTGTATATAGAAGACTTGAGCATCTGTGGATTTTAGTATCCAAGAGCATGCTTGGTACCAATCCCTCTCTAATACCGAGGAATGACTGTATTGAAACTGCTGATTTCACATGTGAAAATGTGATTATACTACTTGTCACTTATGTGCCACCTTCTGTTTTCTAAATGCTCTACAATCTTCTATGTTATTCAAATGAGCAGAAAAGAAAGCCCCAGTACACAGGGAGGCATGAACCATGGAAACACCTCCAACTGCTAAGTTCCAACAAAGATACACAGGTCTTTAAAAAGCAATACTGGCCTGGAGAAGCAGGACAAAGGAACATGCTATCAGCAAAGATCCAAGTTAATACCCAGACCATCCAAGGCTGGGCCACATTTACCAATGGAGAGAAAAATACGTGCCCAAGATCAGAGTCAATGACAGAAGGCAACGTGAGATCTCTTGACTTTCCATAGACCTTTACTGAATCACTGTATGCTGGTAAACACTGGCATTTTTTTTAAACTTACAGATTTCCTGAAATGCCTGGAAGTTTTCCTTCTAAAGTTGTGTTCAGTATTCGAGAATAAGTTAAGGTTAAATTCATATCAATTACAGAGCCTATAGAGTGGACAGAAGTTTTTTTGGTTTGGTAAGAAAGGGAGGGGTATGGGGCATGTGCAGTAAAAGGCAATCTGTAAGCACAATTGTGTTATTTACACCTAATTAATAAAATCACAATAGAGAGGCTACTGAAATGTTGTCGACAGCTAAATCAGTGCTCATTGCATTGATTACAGAAATAAAAGAAAATAAAGGAATCCTTTTGATAAGTCCCACAGAAAGAAAAACTAACACAATGATATTTGGCAATGAAGACAGAAAGAACCTTTAAAGATTCTGTATGTTTAAAAGAAACCCATAAGAAGCTTCCAATATCCAATCTAAATTCAAGTATTACACACATATATAATAGGTTGAACAAGCATATAGCTATCAGGACTACACTATGGTAATGGAATATCTCAGCTTTGTCTTCTCATTACAAATCATATTGGACCACATCGGGCAGCTCCTCCATCTTTCCTTCATCATGAAGAAGAGGGTGGGAAATCGTGGTGTGTCACAGAATGAAACTTATCAGAAGCACTGTTCAATCATCCTCACAGGCCAGTCTGCTTTCTGGTAGACATGTGGTTTTCCAAGACTATAAGCAACACGGCCACTTTCCCTGAGGCTTTAGGTTACTGGAAGATAAGTAAAGATAAATGGGAAACTGTGGACTGTTTTAAATTTCCTCTGACTATTCTGCTCTACTGAGCAACCTCCCAACGCCAAGTTGGTACGGGCTTACTTAAAAGCCTTAGGACAATGTGATTCTGTCTACAGCTCTGCCATGAATTGACTCTGATTCCTTAAGCAAAGAATCTCCTTTTGCTAAAATAGTGATCTGAAGGAATAATAGTAATCTACAAAACTATGTTTCAAAGTGTTTTGGTCACCAGATAAATAATTAGATTTCACATGAATGTAACATAATCAGTACTATAGTTCTTAACTATTGATGACATCTCTAAATTGGACATTCTGGGCATTGTCTGGGAGCACCCTGAACAGAAGCATCATTTTTTCTTAGAAAAGGTTAATGATGTACTCATTTGACCACCTTTTCACCATTTCCAAACCTTCTAGAACATTGTGATTTAAATGATCATAGTCTGTTCCATTGTAAGAACATTATTACATGTTTTATTATAAGAACATCAAATATTTTCCTTCTTTGTTGGTTTTTCAAGCTGTTCTTGTTCTAGAGTAAAAGTTCTACGTACTCTAACAAAACTTTCTGAGTTAATATAGATAGGTAGCTATCTCCCATTTCCCAAATTTCAAAATGAGTAAATTCCAAAGGCACTGATGAATATACCCATATTACCTCAAGTGAAGAAAGAAAGAAACACATGAACACAGATAGTACCTGGAATAGTGATTACTTATTAGTAAGTGATGGATTAGTAAGTGAATGTGTAAGTGACATTAGCAAAACTGAGAGAAGATCCTAGTGGTATTTGGATATGATTAGACTCTCTTACCATTTCAACACTTGTAAGTTCAGGACATTCGTTTATTTTATATTTATTTATTGAGTCAGTTGTCATTTACGTGCCACTTCCTGTTTTCGAAACGCTTTACAATAACTAGGAAAACAGTGGTGAGGAAGACAGATTCAGTCCTTGCCCTTGTGAAGTTTACATTCGAGTAGACGGGGCAGTCCCACAACCTCCCCCTGCACACACACACACAGAACATGAACACGAACTGTGAGAGAGCAGCACATTGCTCCTCATGTCAGGGACGTCACAGAGGAAGAGCCATAGCAGCCATTGCAGATCAGAAAGGCTATTCTGAGAAGGTGATCTTTTAGCAAAGATCTTTTAAAGGAGGACAGAGGAGGCAGGAAAACAACCAGAGAATGTCTGGGTAGGAGTAGCAAGAAGTTGGCCTGTTGTAAAAACTGTAAGAAAATCATCCACCTGGATTGGTGAGGATGTGGCCAGCAAGGGAATTACAGGAAAACATGGCAAGGATTTACCAAACAAGGGGCTATTTGTATATAATTGTATTGAAAAAACCAGAGTCATAAACACATGTAATACTGATAAACAATGTCTTTTATGATCACAAACAGCATTACTGTGTCTCTTTTTCAGATATAGATTATGCAAACTACTTATAACCTAAGATAACTGCAGACATTCAGACTTTCACAGAAAGAAACAAAGACCGTTATAGTCTCTAGTTTATGTGCTTCAGGAAAATGTGTGTGTGTGTGTGTGTATGTGTGTGTGTGTGTGTATGTGTGTGTGTGAAGTCAAACCATGTGTATGTGGGTTCATATCATTCAGGCCATCACGATCATTTTATTACACATGACAAATGGAATAAGAAATAGCGATATATAAAAGTTAAACATATGAAGAACTGCAATACTTTAAACCACAGGTTAGAAAGCTTTTTCTCAAAGAGCCAGAGAGTAATGTTTCAGGCTCTAAGGACCACACTTCCTCTGTTGCCAGTACACTACTTGGCTTTTCTAGAACAAAAGCAGCCACAGACAATACATAAAAGAACATGTGTGACTGTGTCTCAATAAAGCTTTATTTATAGTAACAGGAGATGGGCCAGATTTGATCCATAAGATGAGGTCTGCTGACTCCTGCTTTAGAGGACTAGGGGGCAATGCAAAATAATATCTAAAAGAATCACTCCAAAATATTGAGCCGATTTCTCAAATGTGGGCATGAGAAACAGCCAGGAAAGGGCGACAAGAAGCTCTGCTGGATTGGATTAGCTAGAAGTTCTCATATTTTACTATCCATAGGCACAAAGTTAAGTGATAGTGTAAGGAAATCTACAACTGTTTCTATTGACTATGCAATTGTTAAAGGAACATTGTCAAAGATCTCATTTTTAAAATGTTGTATGAATGCTTCTGGCATACCCGGGCTGGCACAGATGATTTCAAAGTTCCCATCCAACTCTAAAATTCTAAGATGCCAAAATTTAAATTATAATACAATTACTAAAATCTGGCAGAATTTCAAAAGCGGTTGAAATGGTGTTTTATGAGTTTTTTTTTCCTGGCTTAACATTTTTTTTTTTTTTCAAATTCTAGAATGCTAATTCTTGAAGCTTGGCAGCTCAAACAATAATTGACTATTTCCTAGTCACTTTGCAATTGCTTTCTTTTAATTGAGGATGAATTGGTACAGCATGTAAAATCCGCAAACTAAAAATGGACGCTTTAGACAATTTATTCTTTTCACTGCAATGACTCAACCATACTATGCCATATATCTACTTTTATGTATCATTCAGTGAAGACCCTGACTAAGCACTCATATTATATAATCACTAAGCACACATTCATTGATCATCCATTACAGCCTAAAATCATGACTGATCTATATTAGGGCATAAAACACTTATTAATTGAGTCAATGAACATAAACTCTAAGCTATGGTGCTTGGCTTCAAATTATAGCTCTGCCACTTACTAGCTGTGTGACCCTAGGGAAATTACTTAACCTTTCTGTATCTTTCTTGGCCATTGGTAAAATGGGGAGAAAATAATACCTATACCGTAGGTATTGTGAGAATAAAAGTTGACAACCCTATTGCCACCTCTACTTTCATTCTGCCAGGTACAATAGTCACCTAACATATAAACATCATATAATCCTACAGAAGAAATGGTCTTTCAAGAGAGCCTGGTGTCCTGCTGATTTCTGGCAAAAGAGTAACCACTTAAAATTCTACTCTAAAGTATCTTGTATTCAAAATGAAAAGAGGAAAATAACAGAAAAATGAAAACCTGTTAAAGGAATTAAGTAATTTCATTTGCTGTGTGCCATACGTGTTGCTGGGTATTATGAGAACTTCAAAAGCATAATTCCTGTTATCCAGGAGTTTTAATAAAATAAAACATACTAACAGGTAAAGGCACTAAATATACGCGTTACGCATTTGTGGGGCATTTGCAAGGTACCAGCATTGGTAATGCAAGGATACTTCAGATACAATCTAGACAGCCAAGTCACATCAACTCTGTGAGCCTTACTTTTTCATCTTAGAAAGGGAGGTAGAGAGGTTTCAGCAACGTTTTGTGAGAATCACTGCACAATGGTCTGCAACTTGACAGGCTTGCAACACCCCAAGTGCTTTGGGTAGAAGCTTGAGTGTGGAGGATAGACTCAGCCTCCCACAGGAAGATGACAGTAGAGAAATGCCTTGAAGGAGGTTTGGGAGGCAGAGAGATTCAGTAAGAACATGCCATGAAGACAGGACAGCTCATGCTACATCAAGGGCTTCCAACGGGGCTCATGAGTGCTAAAGATTCACTGCCCCAGCACCAGAGGTACAAGGGTTGCCACAGATTCAAATCTATCCATTTGCCTATCAGAATTATTAATAAAATCTGATGATGCGCCTGTTTCTCCAGTCCCTGCTTAAAAGCCTTGAATAAACTTTTCTCCACTGGGTGAAATTAGTGGAATTTTTAATAATCTGATCCTAATTTACCCAGCTTTATCTCCTGGAATCTGGTCACCATCGTCTCTTTTATACATGGCCACAGGAGGTATTATGCAACATTGGCTAAGGCTCAGGTTTTGGAGTTAGACAGACTTTTCTACTTAGTTGCTTAGGTGACTTATTCAGTCTCTAGAGATCAATTTTCTCATTTGCAAAATGTAAAATGGGTTATAGGAATTGAATGACATAGCACACTTAGCACAGTGTCTGGTATGGAAGGGCTCAACAAACACTATAAAAACATGTCAGAAACAGTATTTTGGGCTTGCAAAATATAAGGATGGCTTGCAAAATGGAATTTTGGAGTGAAGTCAGTGTGAGGTGCAAACAGTGAGGGTCTGCACGAGGATGGTGGCTGACCGAGAGGAAGTTAGGAAGGCAGGGATTTAAAAGGACTGGGGGAAAATCAACTAAGACCTAGTGAGGGGCTGGACAAGTGGAGTGGAATGAATGAATTGAGGATGACCCAAAGATTGTGACATTGAGATAATAGTGGTCCTAAAAAAAAGGAGATGTCAGGTAGGTGAGATGGGATGATTGAAGTCATAATTTCACATGTATAGTTATGCAAATTTATAAAATAGATGCCATATTCAAAAAATAGGAATTTCTAAATTTAAAATTATGACATTACCAAGTTAATTAAATTTCTTAGTCTGAATCCTGAAACTTTATTAATACTTTTAGCCCTCATGCCAAGAAACATTTCTGTTCTCCTGTCTGCATTCTTCCCAGCTAATTCCCTCTTCTCCTGCCCTGCTAAATAACAGCCTTCTCTGGAGTTCAAGCAATCATCCTTCTCTTTTTTTATTAACTGCCTCCCAAGGGTGCAAGGTTGTGGGGGCCTGGGTTAATCTTACTCTTAATATCCTGTTGGACTTTAGGTCTCCAGTTTACCTGCACCTTCCACTATATTCAAACTAGGCAGAGTTTTCCATACTTGGAAATAAATTTGAGTGAAAATAATGATAATAAAAATATCAGGAAAAAAGCAGTAATTTCAAAGTCAAGACAGATAATTTATTCAAGCTTTTAATGCCAATGCATATGTTATTTACCAGTAATTTTTGTTAAATAAAAATGGATCAAAATGTCAGAAACCTTCTTTGAGTCCCTCATGAAATATTTTCTCATGTGTAACATTTGGAGCATGATTCCCAAAGGAGATTAAAATGCCCAGTTAAACGCCACAATACATATTAGGTTGAAATACTTGAATTTCTTATTACTGAAGACCCAGGAAGTCTTTTATGAGGAAAGCTGCCTTGCCAGGAAATGTTTTTTTTTTTTTTTTTTTTCCCAGGGGACATAATTAAAGGGGGCAATAATGCCGAGAGCATGTGCACCAACATGCTGTATTTGTCAACACACACAATGCCTTCCTGGAGAGGCAAAGCATCTCAGCTGTTTTACAGCAGATCTTCCAAGAATGTATTCTGGCTCAACATCAAAACCACCACCAACAAAATGCAAAAAGCCCCACAAAATCTCACATAGAAATTTGAACAGTGTGGCCAGAAAGGAAAACACATTAGAAACTATCAGCAGAGTATAGTGTTTGATCTCCAAACCCTCTCTGACTGTAACCATATGACAAATTGGGAGATAAAATATTATGGTCAATGTGTTACTTCAAGAAATGTATTCAAATTTATCAAAGGTAAGGAGTGAAGGAGATTTCACAGATGACTCCCAGATTTCTAACTTATGCAATTGGGTAGGTGGGCAGAGGTGCCATAGAACGAGATGGCAAACAGCAGAAGAGGGAGAAGCAGATGAAAGGGGGTGTTTTTGTGTTTGGTTTTGGAAATAAAGGGTTTGCTGTGACCATAAAGTACTAGCAGATGCCCTCCTATTTAATGCATAGGCCCTAAACGTGCTCAAAAAGTCAGGTCTGAGTTCGGAATGGGAATTAATTTAAGGCAGTAATTCAAACTATCTAATTCTTGCTATGCCTTTGCTATTTAAACATTTAGTAATTGCTTAAATCTTCTCATTTTTGGCTTGAATTATTTTCTCCTAAGTCTAGCTTGATATTATTATTCATTTGATCTAACTATATTTTTGAGCCCATTAACTATCCCTCATCCTCCACTCCCTACTGTCCAGCCACTGGTAACCATTGTTCTACTCTTTATTTCCATTAGTCCAGTTGTTTTAATCTTTAGCTCTCATAAATCAGTGAGAATATGTGAAGTTTGCCTTTCAGTGCTTGGCTCATTTCACAACAAAATGACTTCCAGTTGCAAATGATAGAATCTGATTCTTTTTTATGGCTGAATAGTATTTCATTATGGATACATACCACATTTTCTTTATCCATTTGTCTGTTTACGATCAATTAAGTAGATTCCAAATCTTAGTTAATGTGAGTAGTGCTGCAATAAACATGAGAGTGCAGACATCTCTTCAATTATACTGATTTATTTTCTCTTGGATATACACCTAGCAGTGAGATTGCTGGACTATATGAGAGCTCAATTTTTAGTTTTTTCAAGAACCTCCCAACTGTTCTCCATAGTGGTTCTATTAATGTACATTCCCTCCAACAGTGGTTTCCCGTTTCCTCACATTCTCACTAGCATTTGTTACTATCTATATTTTGGATAAAAGTAGTTTTAACTGGGGTAAGATGATATCTCATTATAGCTTTGATTTGCATTTCTCTAATGATCAATGATGGTGAGCACCTTTTCATATACCTGTTTGGCATTTGTATGTCTTGTTTTAAGAAATGTCTATTCAGACATTTTTCACGTTTTTAAGTTGAATTATTAGATATTTTCCTATTAGATATTTTCATTTTTAAATTGAATTATTAGATATTTTCCTATTTGCTTGAGCTCCTTATATGTTTTTGTTATTAATTCCTTGTCCAACGGATGGTTTGCAAATATTTTCTCTCATTCCGTGGGTTGTTTCTTCACTTTGTTGATTGTTTCCTTTGCTGTACAGAAGCTTTTTAATTTGATGTGATCCTATTTTTCATTTTTGTTTTGGTTACCTGTATTTGTGGCATATTACGTAAGAAACATTTGCCCAGCCCAATGTTCTGGAGAGTCTCTCCAGGCTTTTCCCAGTAGCTTTATAGTTTGAATTCTTAGATTTCAGTTTTTATTAATCCTGATTTGATTTTTGTATATACCAAGAGACAGGTATCTTGTTTTATTCTTCTGCATATGGATATCCAGTTTTCCCAGGACCATTTATTGAAGAGACTGTCCTTTTTCCAATGCATGTTCTTGGTACCTTTGTTGAAAATGAATTCACTGTAGATGAGTGGATTTGCTTCTGGGTTCTTCATTCTGTTCCATTGGTCTATGTGTCTGTTTTTAATGCCAGTACCATGCTGTTTTGGTTACTGTAGCTTTGTCATATAATTTGAAGTCAGGTAATGTGATTCCTCCAGTTTTGTTCTTTTTGCTCAGGATAGCTTTGGCTATTCTGGGTCTTTTGTGATTTCACATAAATTTTAGAATTGTTTCTTCTACTTCTGTAAAGAAAATCTTTGGTATTTTGATAAAGATTGCCTTGAGTCTGTAGATTGCTTTTTGTAGTATGAACATTTTAATAATGTTGATCCTTTTATCTCATGAACATGGAATATTCGTCCATTGTTTTGTGTCCTCTTTTCTTTCATCAATGTTTTATAATTTTCATCACAGAGATCTAAAATTCTTTGGTTATTTCCCAGCTGTTTAGTTTCATATGTAACAGGGATTACTTTTCTGATTTCTTTTTCAAATTGTTTGCTGTTCGCATTTAGAAATGCTACTGATTTTTGTATGTTGATTTTGTATCCTGCAACTTTACTGAATTTATCAGTTGCAATAGTTTTTTGGTGGAGTCTTTAGGCTTTCCCACATATAAGATCATATAATCTGCAAACAAGGTAATTTGACTTTTTCCTTTCCAATTTGGATGTCCTTTATTTTCTTCTCTTGTCTGATTGCTTTAGCTAGAACTTTCAGTAATATGTTGAATAATGGTGGTGAAAAGTAGGCATCCTCTTCTTGTTTAAGATCTTAAAGGAAAGGATTTTCTTTTTTCCTCATTCAGTAAAATACTATGGGTCTGTCAAACACGGCTTTTATTGTGTTGAGATATATTCCTTGTATACCCACTTTTTTGAAGGTTTTTTTTTTTTTTTAATCACAAAGTGATGTTGGATTTTATCAAAAGCTTTTTCAGCATCAGTTGAAATGATCAAGGTTTTTGTCCTTAATTCTGTTGATACTAAGACACTATTTGGGCAAATATGTCTGTTGATATGTTGACTAATTCATTTGCATATGTTGAAGCATCCCTGGAATAAATCTCACTTGGCCATGACAAATCATCATTTTAATGTTTTGTTGAGTTTGGATTGCCAGTATTTCAGTGAGGATTTTTGTATTAATATTTATCAGAAATATTGACCAGTAGTTTCCTTTTTTTTGATGTGTCTTTGTCTGGTTTTGGTATTGGAGGAATACTGGCTTTGTAGAATGAATTTAGAAGTATTTGTTCTTCCTCTATTTTTCAGAAGAGTTTCAGCAAGATTGGAATTAGTTCTTCTTTATATGTTTCTTAAAATTCATCAGTGAAACTACTGGGTCCTGGGCTTTTCTTTTCTGGGAGAATTTTTAATACAGACTTGATCTCATTAGTTGTTATTGGTCTGGTTCAGGTTTTGAATTTCTTCATGATTCAATCTTAGTAGGCTGTATGTGTCTAGAAATGTATCCATGTCTTCATTGACATATCTTTTTCCATCCCTTTATTTTTAGTCTATGTGTGTCTTTATAGGTGAAACGTTTTTCTAGTAGGTAACAGATAATGGATCTTGACTTTTTATCTACTCAGCCAGTCTGTCTTTTGACTGGCAAGTTAAATCCATTTACATTCGTGTTATTATTGATAAGTGGGGATTTATTCTTGACATTTTGTTACCTGTGTTCTGGGTATTTTGTAATCATTTCTTGCTTCTTTTCTTTATTCCTGTCTTCTTTTCAGTGAAGATGAATTTCCATGGTGTTATGTTTTAATTTCTTGCTTTTTATTTTTTTGTGTATTTGTTGTATGCTTTTTGTTTTGAGGTTACCATGAGGCTTGCAAATATCTTGTAACCCATTATTTTAAACTGATGTCAAATTAACACTGATTGCATAAAGAATCAAACCAACAAACAAGCAAAGAGAAAATGAATAAACTACACTTTAACTTTGTCCCCACGCTTTTTAACTTTTTTGTTTCTATTTATATCTTCTTGTACTGTCTATATCACTATAACACTAAAAGTTGTTGTAGTGATTATTTTTTGACTGGTTTATCTTTCAGTCTTTCAAGTCAAGATACGAATAGTTTATACACCACAATTTCCAGTGTTAAAATATTGTGTTTTTCTGTGTACTTTTACTGGTGAGTTTTACACCTGTACGTGATGTTTCTTGCTCATTAAAGTCCTTTTCTTTTGGATTAAAGTACTACCTTTAGCATTTCTTGTAGGACAGGTCCGGTGATAAAATCCTTTACCTTCCTTTGTTCAGAAAAAGCATTTCTCCTTCATTTTTGAAAGATATTTTTCCTAGATATGTTATTCTGGAATAAAAGTATTTTTCCTTCAGCACTTTAAATATATCATGACACTCTCTCTAGGCCTATAAGGTTTCCACTGAGAAGTCTGCTGCCAGATACACTGGAGATCCATTATATGTGATTTGTTTTTTTCTCTTGCTGCTTTTAGGATTCTTTCATTATCCTTGACCCTTGACAGTTTGATTACTAAATGTCTTGAGGTAGTCTTCTTTGAGTTAAATCTGCTTGGTGTTTTATATGCTTCTTGTATGTCAATATTAATACCTTTCTCTGTGTTTGGGAGGTTCTCTGTTATTATCCATTTGAATAAACTTTCTATTTTGATCTATCTATCTATCTGTCTGTCTGTCGGTCTGTCTGTCTGTCTGTCTGTCTATCTATCCATCCATCTCTCTATCTTCTCTTTAAGGCCAAAAACTTTTAGATTTCTTTTTTGAGGCTATTTTCTAGATCTTGTATGTAGGCTTCATTCTTTCATATTCAGCTTCTCCAAAGATTTCAAATGAACAATTTATTAGGTAACAGTGAGGTTACAGAGATTAAGTAGGTACACCAAAGATGCCTAATAAGGACATGTAGAAGTTCTGAAAATGATTGGAGATAATCTTTGAAAATGCACATGTTTATACCCCAAACCTACCACTTTGGAAAACTCTGGAAAACAGAAGAATACATAGGCATACATTCCACTTTTACATGACATCATTCCATGTCATATTGCCTCTGGAAAACTCTGCTGTATGCTCATGAGAGTAAGAAAGTTTTGGCAAATAAAGTCTTAAAGTCTTAATATTATGAAAATAGTTTTGACCTTCTGGACTCCCTGAAAAGTCTTAGAGATATCCATTAAACTATACTTTGAGTACTAGTATAGCCATACTTTGGGCTGGAGATGTGGTGTTTAAGCAGCACCTGCAATCATTTTTCTTTTGCCCTTTCTGTGTATTTTCAAATAGCCTGTCCTCAAGTTCACTAATTCTTTCTTCTGCTTGATAAACTCCACTGCTAAGAGACTCTAATGCATTCTTCAGCATGTCAATTGCATTTTTCTACTCCCCATTTTCTGTTTCTCTTTAATGATTTCAATCTCTTTGTTAAATGTATCTGATGGTATTTTAAATTCCTTCTCTGTTTTATCTTGAAATTTGTTGAGTTTCCTCAAAACAACTATTTTTGAATTCTCTGTTTGAGAGGTCACATATCTCTGTATTTCTAGGAATGGTCCTTGGTGCCTTATTTAGTTCATTCAGTGCTGTCAAGTATTCCTGGATGGTCTTTATGTTTTGTGGTTGTTCACTGGTGTCTGGACATTGAAGAATTAAGTACTTACTGTAGTCTACATGGTCATTTTTAAAAATAATTCTTGTCAAGTTGCATCTTTTTATTACACAGTCAAATGTTGTTCTTGGACATTCTTACCATTTAAACAAATACTCAAAAAATATAACTTGCAATAAACTATTATACTATTGTACTGTTTTATAAGGAAATTATTCTATTATCCAAAAATAATTCTTTCAGAGAGTACTTAATATGTCATTTAATCAAAAATGCCAATATTAGTTATAATTGACCATGTAGAAATAACTTTTCTATTGTGAAGGTCTAGGTTGTCCAATTAACAACATCACCACCCAACACAATATATCTACATATCTATATCTATTTCTCATAAGACTTGAGACAGCCTCATCAGTATAATACTCATCTTGATAGTGATAGGTCTCTGAGACATGACAAATAAAGATGGTATTCCACAATTAGATTTTAGTATCTTAACAGATGTCTGAAAAAAAATCAAGGTATCAAATAGCAATAGCAGTTTTTAGCTTCTAAATTATTTCTGACATAAAAAGTATAGAATGGTGAAATAGTTAGATTTATCTCAGAACATAGTAACTTGAGAGGATTTATAGAATATTAAAATAGAAAAATAGCCAAGAGGTTTAAAGGGCTTGTTTGTACCTGTCTTTCTTTGAAAAACTTTCCAGGTGTTCAAAAGTACTTGAATGTTATGATCTAAGTTTTTTTTGTCACTATGGGTATATCTGTATTAGGGAGCACCCCAAGACCATCAATGCTGTGGGGTGATTCTGCTTTTGCAGAGTCATAGAGGTACTGCCTTGGCGGTCTCAGGTAACATCGGGAAGAATTCTCTAGATTGCCAGGCAGAGAATCTTGTTTTCCTCTCTTACTTTCTCCCAAACAAACACAGTATTTCTCTTTGAGCTGAGCTGCGTGGAGCTGGGAGAGAGGTGACACAAACTCACCTGTGGCCACCACTACTGGGACTGTTCTGGGTCAGAACTGAGGCCAGCATGGAACTGGGTCCCGCCCAAGGCCCACACTAACCACTGCTTGGCTACTGCTTATGTTCACTCAAGGCCCTAGGGCTCTAAAATCAGCAGATAGCAAAGCCAGCTAGGCTTGTAACCCTCTCTTCAGGATGGCAAATTCCCCTTGGCCCTGGGCAGGCCTAGGGATACAATCCAGGAGCCAGCGCTTGGAGTCGGATACTTTAGAAATCAACCTGATGCTCTATTGTACTGCAGCTGAGCTGGTATCCACAAGTCAAAGTCCTTCCCACTGTTCCCTCCCATTTCTACAAGCAGAAGAACCTCTATCCATGGCTACCACTGCCCTAGGCCCATGGTAAGTACTGCCAGGGTACTGCTAATGGTCACTCAAAGCCCAAGGGCTTTTGAGTTAGCTTGTGATGAGTGCTGCCAGTCCTGGAACCCACTCCTCAGGGCAGCAGGCTCCCCTCTGGCCCAGGGAAGGTCCAGAAATGCCAGTTAAGAGTCAAGGTCTAGTACTGGGGACCCCAAGCCTGGTTGGTGCTGTATTCCCCAGTGGGCAAGCTGGTACCTATGGTGCAAGACAAAGTTCACCTTACTTTTCCCTCTCATTTTCTAAAGCAGAAAAAGTCTCTACCCCTAGTCACCCAAACTCGGGATGTACTGGGTCACATGTACATCCAGCATGGCTGAGTCATAACCAATGCCCATAGCAAGTGCTGCCTGTGCTACTGTTGAATATTCAGGGTCCAGTGGCTCTTTACTCATCAAATGATGACTCCCAACAGGACTGGGTCCTTCCCTTCAAGGCAGTGCTTTCCTTTCTGGCCCAAGTTTTATCTAGAAATATCATGCAGTAGCTAGGTCCTCAGGACTCTATCTGTCCTAGCCTACTGTGACTGTGCTGCTATCTAAGAGGCAAGATGAAGTCCTCTTTACTCTTCCCTCTCTCTCCTCCAGCAGAGGGAAGGAGTCTCTCGCAGAGTGCAAGCTGTGTTGCCTGGTGCTGGGGGAGGAGTGGCATAAGCACTTTCTTAGCTGCATCAGGTTGAGTCCTACTAGATCATGAGCACCCCAAGCCCACTGGCTCCAAGTCCAGCACAGCACCAGGACTTGCCCAGGAATTGCAGTCCTTGTGGACTTAACTACCATTTAAGTTTTATTTAGAAGCTCAGAACACTTTAGCCCACAGTGGTGAGGCTTGCAAGAATTAGAGTTCTGATTTCTGCGACAGACAATTCCCCTCTGGCTAGGGCTAGTCTAAGTGCTGCCGTCATGAGTGCTGGCTAAGTTCTGCCCCACGTTGCTTTCCGCTGTGATAGGGCAGCACTGAGTTCCAATGCAAAGTCCGACAATCTCGGTGCTCTCCTTCCCCCAGGTACACAGATTTCCTCTCTGAGCCACAGGGCCCCTGCTGGAGACAGGGAAGGGGTGCTGTAGGCAATTCAACACTGTTTTTCCTACCCTCTTCAGTGCCTCTTTTAGTGATACGAAATTAACACCAGGCACTGTGATCATTCACCTGATTTTTAGTTCTTATAAAGGTGTTTTTTTGTGCACATAGTTGCTTAATGTGGTGATCTTGCAGAGAGGATGGCAGTGGAGGCTTCTATTCATCCATCTTGCTCCACCTCCCCTGCTATGCAATTTTGCTAACGTTTATTTATTTATTTATTTTAACATGGTATTGTTGTTTCTCTAATCTTAGCCTTTAAATAAATAAGATAGGTAAAAAATTTTAGGTGAAAATTTCTAGCACATAATGAGATAATAAAGCAGCACATGATAAAAAGGTAATAAACCCAGCCAATATGCCTTTTTTCTTTTTCTTGTAATTCTCAAGTTGCATCTTTTTACTGCATAGTCAAATGTTGTCCTTGAACATTCTTTCAGCATAAACAAATACTCAAATATGTGATTTGTAATAAACTCTATTACACCATTATTCTCTTATTTTACAAATAAATTATTCCATCATCTAAAAATAACATTTACGTTTCTTTCAGAGAGTACTTAATTGGTCATTTTATTAAAAATGCCAATATCAGTAATAGTCGCCTTTAACTTTTCTATGTTTAAGGTCTTGGTTGCCCAATTAATCATATCGCCATCCTCACAGTATGTCTATATATTTACATATCTATATCTATTTATATCTCATAAGGCTTGAGACAGCCTTATCAGAATGATTATCATCCTGATAGTGATAGGACTCTAAGACATGACAAATAAACACAGTATTCTACAATTTGATTTTGTATCTTATAAATGTCTGAAAAAATCAAGGTATCAAATAGCAATAGCAGTTTTTAGTTTCTAAATTATTTCTGACATGAAAAATATGGAATGGTGAAATAGTAAGATTTAGCTCAGAACACATTAACGAGAGGATTTATAGAATATTAAAATAGAAAAATAGCCAACAGGATTAAATACTGTGCAAAGGTTGATGAAATATTCCAAAAAAACTTTATTGATCTACTCCTGTGAAGTAGGCAGCTTTGAATTTCTGCTGACAAGTAATGGGGTTAACCAATATCAACTATATAGTGCTATTTCACCTAATAAAATATCTTATATATTGAATATGGGTCAACCAATTAGCAAAATGACAACTTAAACTCAAAAACACACAAAAAAGAACAGAAAAATATTCAATATTTGCATGAATTTTGTAGTAAATGAATCTTCTATTGACCAAAAATTTGATTTCTTTTGCCTCTGGGTATAAAGCTGCATCTGTCTGGCAAATTGGTTGTGAAAATAATTTTTTGGAGATTGAGAAAGAAAAAAATTAGTAATTTTGGTCATTCTGAATTCAGTTTTTTTTAAAAAAAAGGCTGTATAAACATTTATTCAGGTTAAACTTTCACCTCAAAGAATATTTTAGTTTCTCCCCAAGCTGTGGCTAGATTACAAGGCAGAAAACGGAATGTAATTTGCAAACTTCATGCTTGACTTTGAGGAATCACTCTTAATGAAAAAGGCCTGGCTTGACACGTGTAACCATTAGCAATGTATAGAACCAGAGATATCTTGTGTAGATAAAAAAGATGCTGAATTTTTCCACTAGCCTTTCAAGCCACAGATGACTAAATTATGGATACATTTTCTAAAGTGTGTTCATTTTTTAGAGTCCTAAATAAAAATTTCTTACTCTTGTAGAATTATATTGACAGTGAAGAGTATACAGTAATCTCCATTAACCTCCAAAACCATGGTGGGATTCTGGTCAGCTTCTAGCCTATACAGATCTTTAGAGCTATGTATGTTCAGCTCCTACCAGATGTTAGATTTTTGTATACACTATCTCTGGTCTCTAAAGTGACCTTTCAGATAATAAAACTGCCCCCATTTTACAGATGAAGATACTAAAGTACATAGAGTGGTTTGGTCCATTCTCCAAGTTCACACAGTTAATAAATGAAAGAGCTGAGTTTTGAACTCAAATCTTTCTGAATCCCAAATCCTGCCTTTTCATCTCTACTTTCAAATATATGCCCTTTGTTGACGGACTGACTCACTCATTCTTTTGTGTCGGATTTTAGGTGGGATTTCATATGAGCTGTACCTTGAAATTGCAAGATAAGGCACTAGAATGAATCCCAGGTGTTACGTATCCTAAACTCTTCTTTTTATAATGGAGATAACTGAAGTCTATGGACTAGCCAAGAACATACATCAAGGTAATAACAAATTTGGGGCTAGGACATTTACATTTTTAATTAATATTTAAGCTTTATATTAGGCAAGCCACAACATAAAATGAAAATTCTAGTTTTCTCTTATAAAAGCGAATTATGAAATACATTTAAAAAAATAAATTTTCAAGCATTCATATGATCATCTATTATTGTTATTTATGCTAATATATAATTACAGGCTTTTTCATGAGTGCATTCTGAGGTTGACTCCACTACAGAATACATAACAACAAAAATAAGTGGAAACTTGGTTTGAAACATACGAAATAAATTTCACACTGAGCTCTAAAAGTAGGCATTGAGCCCAATTTCTGGAATAAATCAAAGAGTAGGCAGAAAACAGACAGAAGGAACAGTTATTTTAGCAAGAAAAGTAGGAAAAATTTACCAAGCCAATCATGGGATGATGTATGCAGATAAAAGATGTAGAGAGAAAATGTGCAACATTGACACATGAGCACATTTGAATGCGAGAAAGCAAAAAAACCAGAAAGCGCAATTGTCCTAAATGTGAATAAACATTCAAATTATGCTGCAGCTGCAAAATTTAAACTCAAGGAAAAACATTTGCAAAGGAATTTATTAAATAGATGTGATTTGCTAGTTTCACACAACCAGTGGCTCTTTTACAAAGTAAAATGTACAATTTGTCTTGATACAAGTGACATTTCCCCTGTTGTACTCAATCAAATAGCAAAAAGTCTTCTTTGAGAGACTCTGTTCATTATAGAGCACAATACTATTGATACTCAGATGCTTGGGTTTTAATTACATAGTGTTATTTCACCTAATAAAATATATATTGAGTATGGGCTTATATAATAAGGTTTCTGTGTGAAGGAAAACCATCTTTCTCTATGGCATAAGGCAGAGTAGTTTCTTTGTAAGGAATCAAGTTTCTTGCTGAAGCCAGATCATGGTTGCTAAACCTGTCCATCCATTCTTCCTTCCATTAAACCATCCATCCATCCATCCATTCGTCTATCTATTCATCCATCCATCCTTTATTCCTCCAACAGATATTTATGTCTCCAAAGTCTATGACATAGTAGAGGTTCCAAAATTTCATCACAAATCTTACTGTTGTGAATTTTATAATATTAAGATGGTATCTGACCAGAAGACTCAGATCTTGTTATTAAACTAACACACCTACCCACAATGGTGATGTTGGCAAGGAAGACCTTTTATTGTGATCAGTCTTTGACTCAAACTGCGAAGCAGAAATGGTAGTGCCAGCCTGGATCATTTAGTTTACAGAGTGGTTTTCCAAGTTAAGATCTCATGGAACAACAGATCAGCATCATCTCTGAACATGTTAGAAATGTACATTCTTGGGCCTCACTCTAGAACAGGGGTGTCCAAGGGAATGAATACAGTTATGTGTTCTTAGTTTCTGTTTCTGGTTGGGCAAGTAAAGCCCCGTCCTCATCTCTCTTTTCCAGTTATCACTAGAGACAGAAACTAAAAGCCACAGCTCAGGCTGCTAAAAGCCTAAAACAAAACAGAACAACAACAAAATAAAGTGCCTGGATGAGCTTGCTCTAGACCAATCTGTGTTTGAAAACCACAAAGCCTTAAAATCACTTGGAAGGCTTGAGAAAAATCACAGAATTTACGTTTCTACACAATGCGCTAGACCACTCGTAAGTGAGGTCAAAGAATTAAAAAAAGTAAGTCTGACAACTTAGAGTGGCAGGCTTTAAATTGCTGCTTAAGAAATTTAGATATGATGAATTGGTAAATCAGAGAACATTTTATGAGCAAAAAGCAGACATGATCAGAGCTGTGATTTTGGAAGACTTTGGAGCCAAAGGAGACCAGGGAGAGGTAAACTAATGAGGGGCAATTACATTGTTCAGGTGAGTAGACACAGTAATTTTTCTTTGGTGATTCAGGGGGATGTCCAGCCTCAAACGAACTGGGGCCCTTCACTCAGTTTGCGTCCTGTGCTTAGGATATAGCTTGTTCTAAAAAATCTCTCTCCATGTCATGGATCCTCTTCACCCCTAGTTTAATTCTGTCTGCTCTTTTCGGTATTTCTGTTTTGCATCTGCCATGACTTTCCTGGTTTCCCTGCACTACCATTCTCTGCTGCCCTTTTTCCTGTCCCTTTCACTTTCATTTCCTTCATGAGGAAATCTGCATGTGAATGCACATCACTTTAAATGTTTGTTGTTGTCTGTTTGTTTTATTTTTAATAGCTGCTCCTTAGAGAGTTCATCAATTATATTCTTCCTCTGAGCATATGATCTTCTAGGTCACAACACAACCACAGGCTTTATCCAACTTTATTTTCAATCTGTTTAATGTCCTCATGTCAAAACAAAACAAAGAAGCTCTGGTTCACTTAATGTGCTAAATCTCTTTTGCCAGCTGACCATTCATCTAACATTATGCCCATAAATATATAATTTCAGTCACCCACTTCACACAAACAGGGTTGTTTCCAAATAGGAAAGAAAATAATTAAATTTTTGTGTATTTCACAGACACTTTCTTGTAAACGAAACAATATAAAGTAACAAACACAGCTATAATTAAATGTTATTATATTATCTCTGACTATTCCAAAATGTTGGCCATACTTTCAGACATATAATGTCTCAAATATACATGTGGACTCAGATGCATTTCTCACTTAGCTGACACTATGCCATTTACTGAAGATGGACAATTCATTCATGAAGAAGTTAGTTTTGAATCAGAGCTCATTCAGATTCTACTCTATTTGGGTATAATTATTTAATGTTTTTAAAACACAAAAGTTTTTTTCTTGGAGATATTTCATTTAGGAGAAAAATGCTGATTCAGAATAAAGTAAAAGGAACTGCAACAGATTCGGCTGGACCCTGCATTGTGTCCCAGCGGTTCACTTTGGACGTCAGCCACAGCGCAGGGGAGTCTCCTTGCCTTTGAAGGGATCCATAACCCGCAGGTCATAGACCAGTACTGGTTTATGGCCCATTAGGAACTGGGCCACACGGCGGGAAGTGAGCAGTGGGCCAGCGCGCATTACAGCCTGAGCTCTGCCTCTGGTGAGGTCAGTGGCAGGATTAGATTCTCATAGGAGCACGATCTCTACTGTGAACTGTCTATGTGTGGAATCTAGGTATGTGCTCCTTATGAGAAACTAATTCCTCATGATCTGAGGTGGAACAGTTTTACCCCAAAACCATCTCCGCACCTCCCCACCCTGTCCATGGAAAAACTGTCTTCCATGAAACTGGTCCCTGGACCACTGCCTAAAGGGTATACCTCAAGTGACAACTGAGTATCTTTCTGCGCATGCATGGCTAGCACAGCCCAGAATTGTGAGAGAATTCATGCCCCTGGGGGGAATTCAAACCCAAGGGGAAAAAGCTAGTCAGTAAATCTCTTGCTGCACATTTTTCTAACAGAAATGTGGGCATCTGTACTCCTCTTGGGAGGAACCAAGTTCCCATTGCCCACACTGGTGGACTTGCTAACCCACCCATAATTTGGCTTGTGCTTCTTCCCTGATTCACTTTTCCTGCTTCTAACTCTTGATCTTTGGGATCAGCTCCCTAACAAATTGCCATACCCAAGTCATTGTCTCAAGCAAGTAATCCAAACAAAGACAATAGCTCATTATTCAGCAATATTAATCTCCTTCTGATCTGACACTACTTCTGTAGTATATTTGATTTATATGTAGTATGCAATGAAATGAAATACTACTTCTGTAGTATATTTGATTTATATGTAGTATGCAATGAAATGAAAGGAATGGAAATGATAGCAAAGACTCAAGTATTTTCATTGCCTTTCTTTCGTTTTGTTGTTTTTGTTTGTTTGTTTGTTTGTTTGTTTTGTTTTTGAGATGGAGTCTCTCTCTGTCACTCAGGCTGCAGTGCAGTGGTGCAATCTTGGCTCACTGCAACCTCTGCCTTTCAGGTTCAAGCGATTCTCCTGCTTCAGTCTCCCAAGTAACTGGAATTACAGGCACCTGCCACCACACCTGGCTAATTTTTGTATTTTTAGTGGAGAGGGGGTTTCACCATGTTGGCCAGGCTGGTCTCAAACTCCTGACCTCAGGTGATTCTCCCACCTTGACCTCCTAAAGTGCTGGGATTACAGGTGTGTGCCACTGCGCCTGGCCTTTCATTGCCTTTCTTAGCACACTTACATCATGTTGAACCTGTCCGTGCTGATAAATGCAAATTTGTTCAATATGCTAAGCAAAGCTAATAGTATGCCATTTGCTTCCATAATTTCATGCTTAACCTAACATACAATATCTGGGTCCACAGATTTATAAAAATGGCATTTGCCTTGTATGCCATTCCAGATTAACAACCACAATGAAGGTAAAATATACAAAATACATCTGGACCAGGTTCTGTATGTACAGGTAGCTAGGAAGTTAAAAAAAAAACACAGGCTTTAAATTCAACAGACTGTTAGTATGTCTGGAAGTGTATGCCAGGAATATTTATGTTCACATACACCATGCTATTAAAAAATGTCTCGTATAAGATAGCTGAAGAGGAAGCTATTATTTAGGAATGTACTTCCAATAAACGTTAAGGGGAAAGGGGGCAATTTTACCTTTGATTATCAATTGTCCATTTTCCTTTCTTCCCAGGCAGGAAAAGATCCAAATGCAGGCCCTTTTTCACTCTGGGTACCTGATGTTCAGCTGCTCTGAAAAACAACAATGCAATAATTAGATGTAATAACTAGCTTGAAACAAAAAATGCTTAAAAATGATCTCATAAGAACTACTCTGACAGCCATTATATTCAATGTTGTCAAGAAGAGAGTTTCATAGAAAATCTACATGGCCATGTTATTGCATGAAGTCACACTTGGTATTTTTCTGCTTTTCAGAAAATAAAATCAATCACACAGAAAAAAAATGTTGCTGTAATAAATAGACTTGATATTCTGCAATATACATTTCCTATCATTTATTTTCCCTTTAAAAAGCAAAAAACGCAAACATCAACAATCCAATTTTGTAAGATGTAGTATACATATGAGATTGTATTCACTTCCTGAGCATTATTTTATAATAAAACAATGCTGTATTGTTTTATCAACAGTACAACTAAGCCACTGTGACTTAACAAAGGGCCAAAATGTATCATTTTTTTTCCAGAGTGGTTCTTTCCACTCTGGAGAAAAACCACAGGCGGATGCCAATCATGGCATAATATTCCCAAGTGTGCTACTAGACTTACTGGTGCCTTAGTCAAGTCACTATCCATAATTAGGACAAGTACTTAATGCATGTGGGGCTTAAAACCTAGATGACGGGTTGATGGGTGCAGCAAACTACTTTGGCACAAGTATACCTTTGTAACAAACCTGCACGTTCTGCACAGATATCCCAGAACTTAAAGTAAAATAATAATAATATTTAAAAAATCCTTTCTTAGAAAAGTGACAAAGTGGAACATATAACTGGACCCACACTCATGAAAGAGGTAACTATTCCAGATCATATCACATGTTACATGGCTGAGCTATGAGTTTCCTTTCTGAAAAGTGACATAGAAAAGGACTTGGGTCACACACAAAAATGATCTCAACAGTGTAAGTAGTTAAAAAGGTCTCTTTCTATTTTTTGTAAGCAATGCATCCTTTTGGATCTAGGTAGCATATTAAAATATTGTCAGAAAGGAATGAGAAAAATAGCGAATCTAAGTAGTAAGCAGAAATGTAATTATATTCAGAATTGAGAATATAATTTGTATTTTTTAACCTCCTAATTATTTATAAGAATTATAGTGCATAAATGAGTGTGGAATTCATTTTACAGAAGAGGGAGAAGATGTCAGAAGAGGTGATATGGCTCCATCAAATTTATGCAGTAAAGAGACACAGTGGCAGAGACAGAATTACATCCCAGATGCTCTGTCTGGAAGTTCAGTCTCTTTAGAAATTCACATCTTGTTTCCAAAAAGAACACTGGACATTCAAAAAGTTCAGGGCTAGTACAATTCTTTGCAGAACTTGTTAAAGCAATATTTTGAGACTGGCAAAGCTGGCAGGTATGAAAATGCTGTGGGTGGTAAAAGGCAAGAACGGAAACACAACAGCCTCATGTATTTGCATGACACTTAATAATGCACCAGACGAACAAGTGACTTTCACACATACCTCCTTATCCATGCCATAGAAGACAAAAATGAGACTCTATCATCAAAAGCTTTTAGTTATACTTTCAAGGTCATGAGCCCCGATTTATATACTATTATTCTGCTAAGTATTTTCAATATTCCATTGAACCAGACAAGCTCTGAGTGGAATTTCTTCCCCACATATATGAGGACTAGGTAACTCAGGAGACAATGAAAAATTGTTAATTTTGAAAAACACATAGAGCTGATCGATTATCCTTTCATAACTATTCATTGAGAATTTATTGTCCACTAGATAGTACTCTTAATTTTCTTTGGAAACAAAATGGAAAGATTATGCAATTTTGAAAAAGATACCCAGAAACACAAGAAGAAATTAATTTCATTATAATTGGAGTATTTTATAAGTTAGATAATTGTTAGGTAAACAAATGCACTAATCACTAGGAGCAGTCCTAAATGTCATCTAGTCTAATGGTTCCCAAATGTAGTTGATCATCACAGTCATCTGGAAATTTCCATTAAAATACAAATTATAGAATTTCATGCAAGATCATTTAAATAGGAGTATTCATGGGTAAGGCAGGGGAATCCACATTTTGAAAATGCTTCCAGCTAATTCTCCTGATGAAGCAGGTTGGGAAACCTACCAATTCTGTCCAGTGTCCTCATTATATACATAAGGAACATGAAACCAGAGAGTTGACTTGCTCAAGGCATTTGCTTCCTGGTGACAGGACTGAGATGAAAATGCAGAACTCTTGATTCTCTATTTTTTTTTCTTTTCCTTACCCCAAGTGTCCCTCTTTTACTTTTTGCTTCCCTTTTTTTTTAACCACACATAATCAAGATTTAGCATCTATATCTGAGAAAGAAAAAGAGCAAAAGAACAAGTTAACTATAATTATTTGAGTATCAGAAGATGTAGGTATGTTTCCTCATTGGCAACCTCAGTGAATTTACATAGAGGAAAGGTAAAGGACAGGAATTTGGACTTTAGCTCTTCAATTCAACAGTGTGCCTCCTGCTCTACCACTATCTTTTTCTAGAATCAGCTACTTGGGAGTTGTCTGCTGAGTCCCTTTCTTTGAGGTCTGCCCAGCACTCCCCATCTGCAGTTGTCAAAGGGGTCCTCTATCAGTTGTTTGCACATGGAGTCCTCATTCGTCACATCCCTGATTGGACCAGGAGAGGTGTTTCACCCAAACCAGGCCCATCACTGGGACTGCGACACTACAGCTTTGTCCAGGTAAAGGAGTGATGGGTAAATCATGGAGGAGGAAGAATGAGAGACACACATGGAAGGTGAAACAAGAACTCTCTCAATTCATCTGCCTCCTGCTCCCTCGTTTTCCTTTTTCTCTGTGGCTTTCATGAGCTCATGTATCCTTAAGAGATAAAGAGACAGAGTCTTGCTCTGTCATCCAGGCTGGAGTGCAGTGGTGCAATCATAGCTCACTGCAGCCTGAAACTCCTAGGCTCAAGTGCTCCTCCTGCCTCAACCTCCAGAGTAGCTGGGACTATTTGTGCACCACCATAATTGGCTATTTTTTAAAAATTTTGTTGTAGAGATGGAGTCTCTCCATGTTGTTCAGGCTGGCCTCAAACTCCTGGACGCTAGTGATCCTCCTACTTTGGCCTCCCCCTTTTTTTTTTTTTTTTTTTTTTTGAGACGGAGTTTCGCTCTTGTTACCCAGGCTGGGGTGCAATGGCGCGATCTCGGCTCACCGCAACCTCCGCCTCCTGGGTTCAGGCAATTCTCCTGCCTCAGCCTCCTGAGTAGCTGGGATTACAGGCACATGCCACCATGCCCAGCTAATTTTTTGTATTTTTAGTAGAGACGGGGTTTCACCATGTTGACCAGGATGGTCTCGATCCCTTGACCTTGTGATCCACCCGCCTCGGCCTCCCAAAGTGCTGGGATTACAGGCTTGAGCCACCGCGCCCGGCCCCCCCCTTTTTTTAAAAAAAAAAAAGTTAAATTACTTATTTTAAAATCAAATTTTTTGGCTTAAGCTAACTTAGTTTCTGTAACTCGCAGCCAGAGTCCAGATGAATATGCTTCATATCATTCATTTTATGTACGTTACTCTACACTTTAGTTATAGTATTCTAAGAGGCTTATTTAAAAACTATTGGCTAAGAGTGTGGACAAGGAAGAATACATACTACAAAGGTATGCATTTTATGGAATACCTGTATTTTCATCAAACACATATTTTGAAGTGTGATAAAGTGGAGAAGGCCCCGGTCAGAGTCCTTTCATCTCAGATCTGACTCCTATAAAGTTTCTGAGTTGTGAAAGTTACTTAGCTTCCCTGAGTTTTAACGTCCTGACCTATAAAATACCTCCTGGCTAACTTTAGTCAGGTTAGTATGAGGAACAAGAGAAAGCACTCACTCATTCTCTCATTCATTCATTCACCCCACCAGACTGCAAAGATTTACTAAGCATCTATTATATGCCAAGCACTATCTAGGGAGATGGGAATACATTAGTGAACATTTCATTTTAGTAAAGACAAATAAACAGAAAATAAATAATAAATGTAAAGTAGTAAATTATAGAGCCATTTAGAAGGTGAAATATTCTATAGATGTAAGAAAAATAGACCAAGGTAAGAGGTATCAGAAGTGCGTTGGCAGGGAGCCGTGGGGAGGGGACGTGAGGGGACTTCACCACGAAAGTGAGGTGTGACCAAAAATTGAGAGATTTGAGGGAGTGAGTTACATGCTAGAGAAGGATATTCCAGGCAGAGGAAACTGCAGGGGTTAAAGCGCTGAGGTGGGAGTGTTCCTGATTGGTCTTGGAATTGCCAGAAAGTCATGGGATGGAGTGAAGTGAGGAAGGAGGTTAGTAAGTATGTGCACAATTTCCTTCTACAAATCTGCTGCCCACTGTGAACCCTGTGGGAACTAATGAATATAAGTCACAACAAATGGCATTACTTGGGCACTCTACAGTTCACATCATGCTTCTGTACGGATGAGCTCACCCTGCTACCTGGAACACGTTTTCCTCACTGGGTCTTCTACGGGACTGTGAGGAATGGTCGTAGGTACAGATGATACAAAGTAGTTCAACTACAATTGCTAACCTCATAGACTTTTCTCTCACAGTTGCCATTTAGCATATTTTCTGAATGTAAAGATGTGTATATTTGCCCTTCCAAAGTAGTGAATAAGGAATTCATTAAGATGAAAGTACACTACTGAAGTGAGTATATGTATATTAAAAGATGTATGTCCCAGCAATTCAGTACTTAGACAAGCTTATGAGCACAGATGAGTTGTTATGAATTTGTAACATTAAACATTGGGGGAGGTGGGTGCTATGGGGAGGTAGAGGAAGAAGTGGGTCAAGGGTGGCTCATGGCTTTTCGGCTTGGACTCTGAGAGTGACATGGGGGCCATGGCAGGAGTTTCAGCTTACAGTTGACATGGTTTATGTTTCAAAACCTCATCCTGGCTGCTGGTTGGGAATAGTACATAGGAGAGGTCAGGATGCAGGTAGATGGAAGGCTTATGAACCATCCAGGGAGAGGCAATATTAGCTGCGACTTGGGTGGGACTGAGGAGCAGTAAGATCCATGCTGAACTTGTTCTGAAGCAAGAGCGGATAGGACCTCTTGATGGATTGGGTGATGAGGGTGAGAAAATCAAGAGCCAACAATGATCCCAAAGTTTCTGGCCTAGCAACTGGATAAGTGACCTCAATGTCACCTGAGATGAGAAAGGCTGAGGCCAGAGGAGGCTTTTTAGAGAAAGCTGATGCCTTCAGTCTGGCCATATTGATTGAATTATCAGTGCCAACTGGACTTTCCACATAGGTGGTTGGATATACAACATTGGAAGATGGGAGATAAGTCTGGGCTGGAGTTTGGTTTAGAAGCTTTGTGGTCTAGCATAGGCAATTGGTAGTATTCCTATTTCCATCACCACAGATGATTATGTAAGAGTTAAATAAAATAATATATGTGAAGCACAATACCTGGTATGTAACAGGAACACAACGTATTCTAATTCCCTTCTGTTTCCTGCCTTTATTTAAAAAGGTATCTTTTTCTACTGACTATAAGATTATGTTTACCTTTCTGTGGAAAAAAATCAATTTCTGCAAGAGGTAATAGCATACTTTACATTTTGGCAGTCCTTTTTAAAACATAAGGGAAATAAACTTCTGATAACATTCTGATAATCATACTCAGTAAATCATAATAGAGAATTTCCAGGAAGCAAGGTAAATTTTTGTTTGGACAGGAGCTGAAAGGTCTAAAGAGAAAGTGAAAGCTGAACAGATATGAATCTATAGACCTGAAGAAACCCTCTACTTTTTTTCAGATCTCCCTGGGTATCTTTGGACATAGATCTTGTTTTTTTAACTTTATCTTCTAGCACTTAAGAATATTTTTTAAAGCAATGATTAGTAGTTCTGTAAGATGAAGAAAATACAGCAATACAAGAAAGATGATCATGTAAACCATAGGGCTGAGTGCACAGCTGAGGAGGAACATTTCTGAAAGGCATGGATGGCTGAGAAACTCTGGAAGTTCTAGGGTGAAATCTTCAAAGTCTACAATTGTATCTTTAAAATGGGTTTCTTGGTTTATAAATGACACTTTAACAGAAAAAATTTTAAACTAGAAACCATTTATGTTTAAATCCTGCTTTACATATGAAGTTTATGAAAACTAGAGGGGGGCGTGGCTTACCTGAGATCATGGGCCGCCAGGAGCAGAGGTGAGACCCGGCCCCCAGCTCTCCTAACTGTGGGTGTCTGCCTTTGCACTCAAATAGTTACTCTTAAGTTTTTGCGCCCAACTCCCTGTTTTTTGTAATAAGCATCATTTGTTTTAAATCTCACATTTTGTTTTAAAATTTTACTTAAATTTTACCTTATAGTTCATAAATTACTACGTAGGTTTGAAAACAATGGTAAATTATTTCCCTGCTTTACTCCACAGATCTTAGAAATAAGCCCAGAACGAGGTCTGCATTTATCCTGTGACTGAGACATTAGCTCACATAATAAAATAATATATCTGAGACAACATTAGCTCACATAATAAAATAAGGAAGACTAGTCAGTTTCCACTTTCTTTGCAAACCATTTTGCTAACTGGTTCCTCATTTGTGTATAAGAAATTTCAAGGCAGGCTGGATTCATGGGTATGCGACCCATGCAACTTCCGAAGGAGGACCCCAAACTCAGAAAAGCCCTGTGCTTCGTGCAGTGATTTTAGTAGTTGAACCAGTGTTTTGTGGGCAAAGTCCAATGGTACAGTGAGCATCAAGGGAGCAGGAGCTGTCTGCACACTCTGCATGTGCTCAGCGATTCTGCACTGTCTCATTCACACAAGCTGTGCATAATGGTGAATTCTAGGGGATGCACAATTCATGATAGCCTGCTGAGTTTCAACATGAGAGCATGAGTGTGTTATGTCTGTGGGTAAGTGGGGAAGCTGACAGCCCCAAGAGGCCATGCCCTCCACTGGAACCAGAACTCCCTTCAAACTTAGCAAGAAGGCAGTGGGTCCCAAGAAACACAGATGACCACGGGAGCCTACTACATCCTTTGTTCCTTGAATAATTCCCTGTATCAGCCAGCTGTTTATGCTGAAAATGAAGACATACAAAAAGAGAGAAAGAGCAAACCACAGCTCTTTTTCTTGTAATCCTTTCTTACTCATGCGTAAGTCAAAGGGAGACAATGTACCCAGAAATGAAAAATAAACAGTTACTAAAGTCTTGTATATAATTTCCATTGTTTGGGTAAGGATGACATACATATGTCTGATCTATGAAATGCCTAATTTTTGCTGATTCTGCATGCAAAGCAAACATTGTTATGTTTGCATTGCACAATACAAAGTGAAGGGTAAAATTAGTGCTAATGGTTTATACTTTTGTTTTTTCTTTACTTGGAATAAGATAAAATAGCAAATAAAAACTAGTAGGAAAAGTCAAGAGAGCAATGGCAGAAGAAAGGCCAGTTTTGTACATTTTCACCTTTAATGACCCTTTGTTCCTGCTTTCTGAACAAGGGGACTGCATTTTCATTTTGCCCTGGGTCCTGTAAATGATGTAGCCATTAACATTCACCCTGTTGTTATGAACTGGCACACACATTGGCAAGTGCTTCCAGCATTATTAACTCATAGCTGAAGAATTATATGGAGGACTTTGGAACACCTTCTTTTGAAAATCCTAGTACAACTACAAACTGAATTAACCTGCTCTCTGTTCTCCTCAGTGTCTTCTCTCGTCTTCCAACCGATTCCTTGGACGTCTGACCAAAGTCCCTAATTCAAGTCAATCTTCCTTAGAAGTTCCCCAGCTCTTAATTTAATTTGATTTGCAATTTAATTTAATTTTAATCTTCCATTTGAAATGCCACTGCCCTCAAGGTCGAATACTCAGCTGGGGAAGAGAGAAAAGTCCGTGATAAAAGAAATTCACACTAAGGTGTGAATAATGAAAATAATTGATACTTTCGAGGGATACTAAAGTAAGCATATGTCCAAACTCATCAGATTGCATATATTATGTACAGCTTTTTGTTATCAGTCATACCTCAATAAAGCTGTTTTTTTAAAAAAAGAACCACTTGTTAAGCCCAAATGACCTTAATAAGTAAAAAACAATGTTTTAAAGCAAGAAAACTTTGTATTACTCTCTGTTAAGAAGGCCCTTCTACCCCAATCCATTTGGAAGAATGAGCAGTCACCTATTTCTGAACAATTGCAAGTTATTTTTTTAAAGATGAAGTAATATGCACATACTACTTTGCTGCTCAGCTGGTTTCCTGTCTTCAACCTTCCTCTTTCATCCATCCTCCAAGTAGCTGCCAGAAGGTCCGTCTAAAATACTGTCCATTGTAAACCTGATTGGCTTGAACTCAATCAATTGCTTACAGGGTCTGATACAACTTCCTTGGTTAGGACGTCAGTGGCCTTCATGATCTGGCCCTGGAACTCTCCTTTCCTTCTCTGACACTGTCAACGCTAATGAAACCAAACTGCTTTCTTGACCTCATCCCTCTGAATCCTTTGAATCTTTGCTGTTCTCTTCTTCTTTGCCTGGCAAACTCCTCCTCATCCTTATGAGTACATCAAAAATTAAGCCTATTCTTTTCAGCTCCTTCTTCACTCTCTTCCTATTTAACTGTTTTTCTCAGTAGAATGAAAGCTCCCCATGGAATAAACCTGGGCTGTTCATCTGGTATCTTTGGCACCTAAACTCAAACTTGGCGTGCTGTAGGTACTATACAAATGTGGGTTGAATGTATGTAAGAAAAAAAATGAAGTAATGTGTACTCGAACACAACAAGGCATTTTCCAGTTAATTGAAATGGGTCTTTCAATCATGAAATATATAGGCTCATTTAAATTCTTTAAAGTTCACCAAAAGAAAAGCACTTTAAAATGTGTAGTGCTAGTTGGAAACTTAGTCTCCATTCTCGTTTATACTTTTTTTTTTAGACTGTGTTCTTCCCTCCTGTCCTTATATCTCAGTCTGCATGTGGAAGCTTGAAAACTTCAGGAATTTGGCTAAAGGACTCTGCTGAAATGTTAAGGTACTGCCTCCCACACCAACTCACTTCTTCGCAAATAAGATGATTTTGGAATCCTCCGTGAACAGAAAGTGTGTAATGACTTATTATGATATCACAGCTGTTCCTGTGTTACAAAAAGATTGACAACTTATTTACAACTAAGATATTGTACTATTTAGCAATATCTTGTAATCTGTGGGCAGAGGAAGAAAAGTCATTTTCCTTAAAGCAGAATTCTTGGCTAAAAGGAGGTTTATCACCCAAGCATTGGGATAAACTAGAGATTTTGATGTTTGTTGTCGATCAGTTACCTGGGAAATCTCAATGTCTTGCATTTGCAAGGCATTTCTTTCTTAAAATCTCCAAGAGTAAAATTCACTAGATTATTACAATCTGTTTACCCCTACTGAATTCCCATTACTTTCTCTCCAGCCACTGGGCTGCCTGCCTTTCACATTTCTTTCAGTATTTGCCCCTCTGTATAAGCTTAACTTTTGTTATAAGCTACAATGTATTGAGTACATTCTATGTGCCAGAATCTTGTGTAAGCATATTTTTAATACATTATTTCATTTAAAATTCACAATATGCCTAATGAGGTAGGTTCAATGATTATTACCACTTTGCATAATAGGAGACTGAGATGCAGAGATATTAAGAAACTCATCCTAACATTAGAGATGTTAAGAAACCAAATTATTACACCTGTAAGTGGATGTGTCACTATGTAGAACTAAACAGTCTGGTCTCAATTTCATCTCTCAGTGTCTGCCTCAAGTCAAATGTGCAGATTTATTTTTTATGAATTAATTTCCACCTTCTTATTTAATTCCTTCATATCAGCCTGTCTGTAAGGCTTTCAAAGCTTACCATGTCCCAGGAACTTTCAATACATTACTTCATTTAGATATTATCATTATCCCATTTTACAGATACAAAAATTGAGGCACTAAGGGATTATGTTACTGATGAGAACTCACAGAAAATTTTGGATCCAAGATTTAAATCTTGTTCTTTTTATCATTATGCTACATTGTACTCTTCTGTGTCAGATTGTGTTTTCCTTAATTTTATTTCGATTTTATTTATTGATTTATTTTTAATTTTATTTTAAGTTCTAGGGTACATGTGTAGAACATGCAGGTTTTTTACATAGGTATACATGTGCTATGATACGCTGCATCCATCCCCCCATCATCTACATTAGGTATTTCTCCTAATGTTATCCCTCCCCAATCCTCCCACCCCCTGCTATCCCTTTCCTAGTCCCCCCACCCCTTGACAAGCTCCAGTGTGTGATGTTCCCTTCCCTGTGTCCATGTGTTCTCATTGTTCAATGTCCACTTACGAGTGAGAACATGCAGTGTTTGGTTTTCTGTTCTTATGACAATTTGCTGAGAATGATGGTTTCCAGCTTCATCCATGTCCCTGCGAAGGACATGAACTCATCCTTTTTTATGGTTGCATAGTATTCCATGGTGTGTATATGTGCCACAGTTTCTTTATCCAATCTGTCGTTGATGGACAGTTGGGTTGGTTCCAAGTCTTTGCTATTGTAAACAGTGCCACAGTAAACATACATGTCTATGTGTATTTATAATTGAATGTTTTATAATCCTTTGGGTATATACCCAGTAATGGGATTGCTGGGTCAAATGGTATTTCTAGTTTTAGATCCTTGATGAACTGTCACACTGTCTTCCAGAATGGTTGAACTAATTTACATTCCCACCAACAGTGTAAAAGCACTTCTATTCCTCCACATCCTCTCCAGCACCTGTTGTCTCTTGATTTTTTAATGATCGACATTCTAACTGGCATGAGATGGTATTTCAATGTGGTTTTTTTAATGGCTGAACAATAAATTCCATAGTTTATTTTTTCTTCAACTTTTATGTTTCAAGGTACATGTGTAGGAAGTGTAGGTTTGTTACATAGACAAACACGTGCCATGGTGGTTTGCTGCACAAATCAACCTATCACCTTGGTATTAAGTCCAGCATTAATTAGCTATTCTTCCACTCTCCCTCCCCCCACCTTTCCCTAGGACAGTCACCAGTGTGTGTTGTTCCCCCCACCAACCCCATGTGTCCATGTGTTCTCATCATTCAACTCCCACTTATATTTATAAAACACGTGGTGTTTGGTTTTCTGTTTCTGTGTTAGTTTGCTGAGGATAATGGCTTCCCATTCTATCCATGTCCCTGCAAATGACATGATCTCATTTCTTTTTATGACTGCATAGTATTCCACGCTATATATGTACCACCTTTTCTTTATCAAAGCTATTACTGATGAACATTTGATTTGACTCCATGTCTTTGGAATTCACTATTGTGAATAGTGCTGTAATGAACATATAAATTTCCCTGTTCTTAAAAGTTGATTTTCTATGCCCAAGTACAGAAGAACCTTATCTTTTAAAAAATCAGGTTGGTGACTAGTTCATTTGTTATGGCCAAATTTTTAGCTGCCACAGAGACCAAAGTCTTGCTTCCAAGCCTGTGTATGCCAGTTGGCAATGCCAGTTCCACTGCCACAAACCGTAACTTTGTTCCCAGCCAGCCACTTGCAAAACTCACGCTGCTAATTATGAAGCAGAGAATTATGTACTTTTGAAGGTAGATGGAAGTTTATTATGCCTTGGATCTAATATCATCATTTCATAGATAAGAAAAGCACAGAGAGATTAAGTGACATACCTATGATGACACTAAATTCATAGCAAGGTTGGGACAATCATTGAGATTTTCTGACACCAAATCTGAGGTCTTCATCCCATATGACAAAGCAACCTATGCAACCATTTTGTCATTGTCTTAAAAAAATGTATTCATACATTCAACAAATACTGAGTGGTTATTATGTGCCAAATACCATTGCAGGTGCTGGAGACAGAGTAGTAAACAAAAAAGAAAGATTCCTGCACTCCTGGAGCTTTCTATCTGGGCATTGTAATAGCAGAATGGAACCAACTGTTAGATGATAAAATGTTATATGAATTTAAGTTACTTTGAAATTAATTACTGGCTTAAAACAAGTGGTCATTTAAGAAGCACTGGGTTGAAATAAGGATGATCCAAAGCTATAATGTCTCAAAGGCAGAAGAGCTTATTAGTCTGGTTACAGTTTTGTACATGTAAACAAAGCCTACTCGTTGCATTGAAAGGATTATTGGTATCAATAAATAGAAATGGAGTGAGTTATGTAATACCAGTGGAGAAATGATAAGATAGGATCTCTGCTCTCAGGGAACTTAAGGATAAAGTATATCATGTAGATAAAAGAAAATGTTTTACCTTTCAATTAAACTTTTTAAGAAAAATTTTATCACATTAAAAATTATCTTTTACCCTAACAGATACAAATCATTGTGTACAGCTACTGATCCAAGTTAATTGTAACTACAGGGAAGTAAATAATCTGAAATCCAAAAATTCTAGCTAAATTATCTGAAATTAATCCATTTGAAGTCTTTGTAAAGGTTCTATACCTGATTTTATATCAGCATGTCCAGTGTCAGAGAAATAATAACAATAAAGTGTAAATTTGCCTCTAAGTCAATATATATCTTATTCTTCTTGCCAATAATTATTGTAATAAAGTGGCAAAATTGAGCTCTTGGTCACAAGGTGTGGTTGCATTTGCTATTAGTCTGAATAGAAACAGCCACCCTAAAGCTATTCAATAATGGAAAACAGAAAGCTGTGCAATTTAGAGTGCTCTACTAAGCCTATTCCTTAATTACAGTATTTTGCAATGTCAATGCACACCATTATCTGCAAAAACTAGTTTTTTTAAAAAAAACAGTTATGTTTTGAGCTTGTTACAAAGTATGTTTCATTGTCTTCCAGGATGTTAAATGCTTGAGTCTGACTCTTCCACTGCTAAGTATGTTGAGTAGGTATAGCTGATATTCTGTCCCCATTCTAGGCCAGCACTAAGACATCTTAACTAATGGTCAGCAATAGAAAGACATCTGAACCCAAAATATGTTTAATGTTACAAATTCATAACCATCTTTGTTCATAAGCTTGTCTGTGGGCTGAATTGCTGGACATACATCTTCTAATATACATATACCCACTCTTGTAGTGTACTCTTTAATGAATTCCCTATTCACTACTTTGGAAAGGCAATTATGCAATTATACATATCTTTACACTCAGAAAATATACGCAATGGCAGCTGCGGGAGAAAAGTCTATGAGGTTAGCACTTTCAGTTGAACAACGTTGTGTATCTGTACCTAGTGCCTTAGAAGACACAGTGAGGAAAAGGTGTTCCAGGTAGCAGAGTGAGCTAATCCATATGAAGCATGATATAAACTGCAGAGTGCCCAAATAATGCAGTTTGTTGCCGGGCACCGTGGCTCAAGCCTGTAATCCCAGCACTTTGGGAGGCCGAAGCAGTTGAATCACGAGGTCAAGAGATCGAGACCATCCTGGTCAACATCGTGAAACCCCATCTCTACTATAAATACAAAAAATTAGTTGGGCATGGTGGTGCGTGCCTGTAATCCCAGCTACTCGGGAGGCTGAGGCAGGAGAATTGCCTGAACCCAGGAGGCGGAGGTTGCGGTGAGCCGAGATTGTGCCATTGCACTCCAGCCTGGGTAACAAGAGCGAAACTCCATCTCAAAAAAAAAAAAGCAGTTTGTTGTGACTTATTTTCATTAGTTCCCACATGTTTCACAATAGGCAGCAGCTTTGTAGAAGGAAATTGTGTATATACTTCCCATTGCCAATGTCATCACAAGAAAATGTCTGCTAAAATAGAGGGCAATAATTCTGTTGATACAGTAATTAGCTGAGACAGTCCATTCTAGAGGCAAAAACAGTGAACAGAAATTCAGGGTGCCTCTTTTTTTTTTTTTTTTTTTTTTTTTTTTTTTTTTTTTAGACAGAGTTTCACTCTTGTTACCCAGGCTGGAGTGCAATGGCGCGATCTCGGCTCACTGCAACCTCCGCCTCCTGGGTTCAGGCAATTCTCCTGCCTCAGCCTCCTGAGTAGCTGGGATTGCAGGCACGTGCCACCATGCCCAGCTAATTTTTTGTATTTTTAGTAGAGACGGGGTTTCACCATGTTGACCAGGACGGTCTCGATCTCTCGACCTCGTGATCCACCCGCCTCAGCCTCCCAAAGTGCTGGGATTACAGGCTTGAGCCACCGCGCCCGGCTAGGGTGCCTCTTTTTATTTCCTTTGTCTCCATCATGGATGGAAAGTTTGTAGGCCATCTCTGGAAAACGTCATGACAGAGAGTCACATTTCCTTCCGTGCTTTTCTGTGTCCCTTTTCTTTACCTCTCTTTTCCATTTTGATGTTTTCTTTTCAGACATTGTTATTCAAACTTCCTTTCATTAAAATTACAATTCTCCATAAGAAGTGGCCCAGCCCAAGAAGCCTCCTTGTCCCTGTAGATCTAAGATATTCCTCCCTCACTGAGAGACATCCAGGGGTGTGGCCACTGAAAATTTACTCAATTCACTCATGCAGTGCTAGCACTGGTGAGTGGAAACCCTGGCAGCACCATATGAACCCAGCAGACCAAAACAGCAATGGTAAGCAGTGAAAACTAAACTGCCATTGGAACCATGGCCCACAAAAGTAGGCTAGAACCTGCATGCTAAACATAACAGTGTGACTACTCTCTAAAATAAAAGATTTAAATAAGACCCAAAGTCCCTAATTTAACAGATAAAAGGCCCAAGATACTATTAAAAAAAGAAAAACCATCTGTCATACAAAAATAAAGGGAACAACAACTCAAATGAGAGAGGCCTATCAACTGACACCAATACTGACATGAACCAGATAGTTAAATTACCTGACAGAGGTTTTAAACACCTATCATAAGACTGTTTAAAGAATCAAATGTGGTCCAGAATGGTCGCTCATGCCTGTAATCCCAGCATTTTGGCAGGCCGAGGTGGGTGGATCATCTGAGGTCAGGAGTTCAAGACCAACCTGGTCAACATGATGAAGCACCGTCTCTACTAAAAATACAAAAATTAGCCGGGCGTGGTGGTGGGCATCTGTAATCTCAGCTATTTGGGAGGCTGAGGCAGGAGAATAGCTTGAACCCGGGAGGCAAAGGTTGCAATGAGCTGAGATGGCATGACTGCACTCCAGCCTGGGCAACAGAGCAAGACTCCATTTCAAAACAAAACAAAACAGAAACAACAACAGCAAAAAATCAAATGCAAGTGCTCTTGGAACAAATGAAACAATAGAGAATTTCAGCGAAGAAACAGAAGTTATTAAAAAAAAAAAATCAACCCAAATGGAAAGTATAGAACTGAAAAATAGAATAACATAATTAGTTTTAAAAAAGAACCATGGTAGATGGACTAAAGAGCAGAGTGAAGATGACAGAACATAGAATTGATAAACCTAAGGACAGATCAACTGAATTCACACAATCTCATCATCAGAGAGAAAATGGAATATTAACAAAACGAACAGAGTCTTCAGGGGCCTGTAGGACGATTACAAAAATCCAAATTCATATCCTTAAAAAGAATGGAGAGAGGATGGGGTTGAAAGAATATTCAAGGGAATAATGATTGAACACTTCTCAAATTTGGTGAAATACATATATTCAGAGTCAAGAAAACTCCAAACAAGATAAACCCAAAAAAGTATACACTAAGTAAATTTAAACTGAAAAGAAAGACAGAGAAAATATTTTGAAAGCAGTCAGAGAAAAATAATGCATGTCTCTAGGAAGGCAGCAATTTGAATAACAGTGGACTTTGCATATGAAACCATGGAGGCAAAAAGGAAGTGGCAAAACATTTTTCAAGTGATAAAACAAAAATACTGTCAAGAGCAAATTCTACATTCAGCAAAACTGTCTTCAGGAAAGAAAATAATGGCATTCTTATGTAAGGGAAAATTAGAAAAGTCTGTCACTAGTGAACCTAACTTCAAAAATTGGCTAAAGGAAGTTCTTCAAGCAGAAAGAAAATAATAAAACAATCTAGGAGCATAAGAAAAAAAGGAACAAGAGAAAGAGTAGAAATATGGGTATACTGGGAGTTTCATAAAATATATTTGATGACTGAGAAAAATACTAAAATGCAATCTGATACTTAAGACAATCATATGTAAAAATAGGGAAAGTAAAGAAAACTGAATGGAAGTGAGGTTCTCACACTTTACTTAAAAAGGTAAAACACTGGACTGTGAAAAGTCAAGTATGTATATTGAAATATCCAGAGCAACTGCTATAAAAACCTTACAAAGAGATCCACTCAAAATCATTATAGAGAAAATAGTTACAAACCGCATGTCTGGCAAGGGATTAATATCTAGAATATAGAAAGAACATCAAGCCAGGTACAATGTTTCATGCCTGTAATCTTAACACTTTGGGAGGCTGAGGTGGGAGGATGGCTTGAGGCCAAAAGTTCAAGACCAGCCCTGATCAATGTAGCAAGACCCTGTCTCTACAAAAAATGGAAAAAATTAGCAAAGTATGGTGGCCTATGCCTGTAGTCCTAGTTACTCAGGAGCCTGAGGTAGGTAGCCTTGAGTTCAGGAGTTTGAGGCTGCAGTGAACTAAGATCATGCCACTATACTCTAGTTTGGGCAACAAAATGAGAACCTGTTTCTAAAACAAAGAAACAATATCTACAAAATCCAATTAAATAATGAACAAAGGACTTGAATAGACATTACCCCAAAGAATATATACAAGTGACCAATAGCACATGGTAAGATGTTCAATATTACTAAACACAAGGGAAATCAAAACCCATGAATGAGTTGCTACTTCATATCCATGAGGTTGGCTGTTATAAAATATATACATGTAAGATTATAAGTGTTGACAAGGATGTGAAGAAATTAGAATCTGTGTGCATTGCTGGTGGGAATGTAAAGTGGTGTAGCTGATGTGGAAAACCAAATGTTGTTTCTCAAAAAATTAAACACAGAATTATCACATGGTCTAGCAATTTTCCTTGCAGGTATATATCCGAGAATCAAAACTGTAGACTTAAACAGATATTTGTATGCTACTGTTCACAGTGGCATTAATTCACTATAGCCAAAAGGTAAAAACCATTCATGTATCCATGTGTTCATGAGCAGATAAATTAATAAACACTGTGGTATATCCCTATGAAGAAATATTATCCAGCCTTATGAAAAACTGACACATGTTGCAACATGGATGAACAGTGAAGACATTATATGAAGTGAAATAAATCAAACACACAAAAGATAAATATTATATGTTTCCATTTGCAGAAGTTTCCTAAAATAGGTAAATTCAAAGAGACAAAAAGTAGAAAGAATAGTCATTAGCATGGACTTGGAGAAGGAGGAAATGTTCTTGCTTGTTGGATACAGAGTTTCAGTTTGGAATGATGAAAATATCTGAAGATGGATAGTGATGATATTTGCACAATAATGTGAATGTACTTAATGCCAGTAAATTGTACACTTAAAGATGGTTAAAATGATAAACCTTATGTTTTGTATATTTTATCAAAATAAATAGACACTACAAATTAATCAAATAGACTCTAAAATATGCTCAAATAGCAGGAAAGCAAGTAGAGAGAAACAAAGAAAAAAGAACCAGATGAAATAAACAAAACAAGTAATTAAATGGACAACTTATATGCTGACATTTCATAAGTATCAATATTGAAATAATTCAATAAATCTAAATAATCTAAATACACGATTAAAGTATAATGATTGAGAGAGTGAATAAAAACATGACCCAACTATATGCTGTTTGCAAGTGATTTATTTCAAATTCAATAGAAAAAATATATCATGCAATCACTAATAAAAATAGGTGTGGCTATGTTAATGTTAGATAAAGTAGACATTAGAACAAGGGAAATTACTAGAGAAAAAGAGGGACATAGCACAATAATAAAAGGATTAGCTGGAAAGATATAACCCCCTAGTCTTTTTTTTTTTTTTTTCCTGAGTCTTGCTCTATCGCCCAGGCTGGAATGCAGTGGTGTGATCTTGGCTCACTGTAACCTCTGCCTTTGGGTTCAAGTAATTTTTCTGCCTCAGCCTTTGAGTAGCTGGGATTACAGGTATGTGTCACCATACCTGGTTAATTTTTGTATTCTTAGTAGAGACACAGTTTCACCATGTTGGCCAGGATGGTCTCAAACTCTTGACCTCGTGATTTACCCACCTCAGCCTCCCAAAGCGCTGGGATTATAGGCCTGAGCCACCAAGCCCAGCCCACCCCTTAATCTTAAATATGTATGTACCAAATAAAACCTGAAAGAAATTTCACCTAAGAAGGTACATGCCACTATCATATATGTGAAGCACAAACTGATAAAACTGCAGGGAGAATTTAGATCTGTAATCATAGTTCAGAATTTCAGCAACTTCCTCATAGAAACTAGTAAAACTACTGGCCAGAATATTAGCGAGAATATAGAAGAGCTGAACAACACCATCAAATGACAGAGTCTAACTGACATATGCAGAACTATATCCAAAAATAACAGAGTATATAAGTGATTTCAGCAATGTTGCTGGATACAAGACCAATACACAAAGATCAATCATATTTCTACATACTAACAGTGAACATGTGGAAACAAATTAAAAACACAGTATAATTTCAAATGCTGAAAGAAAATGACGTACTTAGATATATAAAAATATATGTACAGAATCTATATGTTGAACATTATAAAATTCTGATGAAGAAATAAAAAAAGAACAAAATAAATGGAAGGACATATTGCATTCATGGACTGGAAGACTCAACATACTAAATATATCACTTCCACACAAATTGATCTATAGGCTTAATGCAATTTTTATCAAAATCTTGGCAAGGTCTTACATAGACATGAAGAAGCTTTTCAAAAATGTATATGGAAAAAAACAGGTCCCAGAAGAGGTAAAATAATCTTGACAATGAAGTATAAAAGTGGAGAACTCAATCTACTTCTATTAGGGCTTGATATGTAGCTATAGTAATCCAGACAGTGTGGTATTGGTGGAGAAACAAATATTAAATTCTATATAACAGAAAAGAGAACCCAGAAATAGATCCTCAAAAAATATGTTCAACTTGTTTTTGACAATAGCATAAAAGCAATTAAAAGGAGCAAGAGAGTCAGCAAACATTGTTGAAGCAATTAATCATCTATAAGCAAAAAATCTAAACCTCATGAAACCTTTAGAACCTCAATCTAAACCTCATGCTTCATACAAAATTTAACTGACCATTACATTCTAAGTACATTCAAAATGTTGTACAACTATCATCACTATCTATATTCAGAGCCTTTCACCTTCCCAAACTAAAACTCTATACGCATTAAACCATAACTCTGCATTTCCCGCTTCTCCCTAGTGACCTAGAATAGTGACCACTTATTCTACTTTTTGTTTCTATGAACTTACCCACTCTAGGGACCTCATACCAGTGGAAACACAGTATTTGTCCTCCTATGAGTGTTTTTTTTTTTCCTCAGATCAATGTCTTCAAGGTTCATCCATATTTAAGGTTGTATCATGTTTCATTCCTTTTAATTAATTAATTATTTTCAAAGTTGGGGGTCTTATTATGTTGGCCAGGCTGAACTTGAACATTTGGGCTCAAGTGATCCTATCACCTCAGCCTTCCAAGTAGCCGGAACTACAGATGCACACCAGTGTGTCTGTCTGGCTCTCATTCCTTTTAAAGGTAGGATACTATTCCTCTGTATTGATATATTTTATTCATTCATCTTCTTATAGACACAAGGGTTGTTTCTACCTTTTGGCTATTGTGAATTAATACTGCTATGAGCGTTAGTATACAAATATTTCCTTGAGTCTCTGTTTTTAGTTCTTTTGAGTATTTATCTAGAGTGCAATTGCTGGATCATATGGTAAGAATTACCATATGTGTAATTTTTTGATGAAAAACCATATTGTTTTCCAAAGTGGCTATACCATTTAAATTATTACTTGCAATGCACAAGACTTCATTTTCCAAATCCTTGATAGTATTTGTTATGTTCTGTTTTATATGTATAAACTAATGGTGTGAAGTGGTATCTCACTGTACCCCTAATGACCAAACTAATGGGTGTGAAGTGGTACCTCATCGTCATTGTCTTAATGTGTATTTCCCTAATGAGGATAATAATGTTTTTAAAATTTAAGTGTGAAAACAACACAACTTGTACTGCTTTTTATGACCAAAAAATTATTTTGAATCTTATGTAATAAATGTCCATGTATTAGTTATACTCAAGATACATAACCTAACAAAATACACTGGCAAATTAAAGTATCTGTTGGTGAAGTTGCTATCATTAACACATACTTTTTGTTATAAATCTGCTTAAAAACACCCCATTTCTCTCAATGCTCTGATCTCAACCATTATAGGAAAGTTTCATGTTTCCCAGTAGAATTAACTAGAGCTCAGCTTGCTAAAGTCCCAGGAGCATTTTCATTTCAAAATGTTATTAGTCAAAATAAATAGATCTTAAACGTTCGACTTATATAAATTATGCAACACTGTATGGGCAGAGCACTGAGTCTAGTTCCAATCTGTTTTCCTCTTCTTAATAGTTACGTCATTGTAAACAAGTCACTTAACCCTTTATAAGACTCAGTTGTCTCAGGTGAAGTAAGCATGAGCTTAGGAATCAAAGCCTGAGTCAAATCCTAGCTCCATCGTGCAGTGCTAGACTTTGAGAGTCTCAGGGCCCTTACTGTAAAATGTGAAAATAGTTCATTCGGTCTACATTACACACAGCTCTGTCAGAATTAAATAAGGTAATACAGTGAGGAAATATTTACAAAGACACATGCGTTGTTTCCACCTTCCATCATCAGGTGATGATGGTTTAGAGGAGGCTGGTAGCAGAGCAGATGGGTAGGAATGGTAAGGTTCTAAATATGTTTTCAATGTCAAGTCAATAGGATTTGCTTTTTATTGAATATTGGGCATGAAAAGAGGAGTAGAGGAAGAATTCAAGATTTTTAGCTTTACAGATGGGATTAATGGAGTTCCATTTACTTTGACGAAGACTGAGGTTGAAAACTTTCCAGTGTTAGGTAAGTTCAAGTGTTAGGTTGGGACATGTTAGGTTTCACAATGTCTGTTAGACATCCTAATAAGAATGAAAAGTAAGGAAGCCTGATTTGTATTATGGAAAAATCCCTGGGAAGGGGTGAGAATGGGGAGAGAGGTCAGATGAAAGCCACTGGTATAGATTAAGCAAGAATATAGTAGGACCTGAAAACAATGAGAACAGATTTAATGGAGTTTAACAGAAACTGAAGATAAACTGGAGATGAGATATAAGAGACAGGGAAGTCTCATGAATGATCCCAGGACATCTGACTTGGGACACTACATAAGAGTTTACCAGAGTGTGGGAGAAGTGAGAAATCTGAGTGGTGAAAAAGGAGTGAAGCTATTTATTAATAGTGTAATCTAATCTAATATTTATACAATAACCTTACTTATTTAAATAAGAATAAAATTACTTATTGTCTTCCACAACAAAGAATAATTCCAGTTATTTTTCAAATAAATGAAAATGAGTATTAGTGTTCATTTGGATTTTGCCTTTGTTTGTTGGCTTTTGATGGGGAGAAGGACATAGAAGTGGGAGAGGAGGTCCAGCTTAAGAACCACATGTGCATGTGTCTATTCTTACACAGCCAGTGAACTGTTTTTTTAACATAACAGAATGTTAAGCCTTAAATTTACATGAGTATGAGTATATGTACTCATATATGTGTGTGAATATATTTACCATCATAAATTGGATATTATTCACATTTTAAAATCCTGATTTTCTGTATAGAAAAAAAAATTTTAACCAAAAATACAATGTCTGAATTTATTTGTCCATACATATGTCACTAGTCTGAAAAGTATGATATAAATAATTCCCTAAAATCAATCTTAAATGGTGTTTTCTGCAAGCCAAATGCATACAGCCTCTTTAATTGTTAAAGACAGAAAGTATTTTTAGGAGGGGAATTATTGAGATGAAAAATCTGCTCAGCAGTTGTGAATACATGCTTTCAGGAAAGAATTTAAAGTTATTTTCTAAAATAAATTTTATTATAGAAATGTCAAATTCACATAAACCTAGCTTTTGGTATTCTCTAATATCAAAGAGTACAAATGACATAGAAAAAATAATTACAAAATATGGTCATTATGTGCTTCTAAGTAGTAAAATCTTGATTCTCCAGTATTAAATCAACTTACTTACATCCTTTTCACAAGCTCACTTCTGAGTGTATATTTGAAAAAAAAATTACAAACTGTGTCTTGTCTTGTTTAAATAGACTAGTGACTAAGCAACCAGGGCACAGAACCTTCTGGATCTTGTTTTCCAAAGATTTTTCCTTCTAGCATTTGAGATAAAGAAGATCAGATGGAAAACAATCATCATGATAATGAGTTTTTTCCTTCTTTTTCAAAGAGTTTCAGATTTGGATTTTGTAATTCTCTGAAACACTCAACATCATCATATTTCAAAGGCAAAGACAGCTGATTAGAAAGTTGATCCAATGGTAGAGAACCTTTGCCCCAGATACATAGATATGTCTTACTGTTCCTGTAAAAGTACAAGAAAGCAGAAAACTGCATTTTTGGAGAATGAACCATAAATAGAAGTTATTGTGTTAATTTTTGACAGCTGTCACTGAAGTTGACAGGATGTGGCCACCTCCAATTTGAAATACTTTTTCTGTTCAAGATAACTACATAAATGCCAACATTTATCTCTTTTAATTTTTCTGAATCTCATGACTTAAGAGTCATATGTCCTGTCCACAGCCAAGTTTCTAAATATATCACCATTTAGTCTTGCATGTGCATGTATACAGGTATGTTTCCTATACATACCCCTTGAATTCTGAGTAAGTTTTCTCTTGTAAGGAGAGAAATGGTAGGATTCCTTTATATCTAATTTCAGTTCTTTCAAAGCTCATCAACATTATTGAGCCTACCCATCAAATTAAAATAAAATAAAATAGCATGATTCAACATAGAAAAATGTCAACTGGTGAACATAAGGGTGCTGAAATAACCAATCATAGTTTGGCAAACACCCAAGGCATCCCCCATAGCAACAGACCGATGGCATAGCAACCGCAGCTGCTTCAACCCAGAAAAATTAGAAGAAATATTCTCGGAAAAAAAAGCATAATCCATGTTAAAGTCAGATATGACATTTCTTGCAACAAAAGAATCTGTAAGCATGAATGTGTTAAATGATACAATTCCTTAGCAGCTATAAATGCTCTAGTGCAGGCTGAAAGCCACTTTGATTACAATACTAAGGTCAAGTGCTTTGAAGCTAGAACTTCCCAGGTTATTCTCATCCAAACTGTTATGTTTCTTGCAATGTTAGAGAACAATCTTTTCTTCAATCATTTACTTTGCTAAGATAGAAGGTTTTCCACATTTTTTTAAAAAGGATCATTTGAGAGAAAGATTTACTTTTTATAAATCCACATAATCAGTATTTGAGAAATATTAAGATCTAAAAGGAAATACACTGATTAAAATGGTGGTGATGTCATCCTGAGGGATCCAGGAAGCATGAGGATAAAACATCAGCTGGAAGAGCCAAGAGCCCAATAATATTTGGATATACCCTCAATGTAGCTTGACCTGTAGGGAATTTAAGGTTTTCTCAGAGCCTCAATCTCAGGATTTAGCTAGATATATAGACTTTCTTTAGTATTCCATGCTGGTTTCTCTAGAAGCCCATACAATTACAATGAGTCAAGGCAGAGTTCTGAACTTGTCACTGAGGGCAGAGAGGCTGGGTCAAATTCTTTATGATCAGTAGACATTATGTGACCATACAATGCCTCTTTCCCCAGGGTTATTAAGCATTTGCTTTATTACGCATAGAAAGTGGGATGACGTTCAACTGATTTCAGATATTGGTTACTTTAATCAACTCATTTTCCATGTTTTCTACCTGAAAATTAAAGAAAAAATCCTGGGCTCAACTTATTAAAATTCAAAGTTTTGGACTTTTACATGGCAAGCATCACACTACAGCCTAGCCTACTTGTAGACTGCAAAGCTTCAGTCAAAAGGTGGAAAAGAAATGCATATATGAATCTATCCAGGCTCTGAGCCAGGGAAACCTTCTGTGATTTGGTGAAAAATAAGACAGTGAAGTAAACAGACCTGATGGAAGCTCAATATATGTAATGGCTGTGGAGCGTTTGTCCCCTGAGAAAGAGGCAATTTCAAATATGTTGTCCTTTTCCTCCTTTGACCCATTATTGCACCAAGTTGGATCCACTCATGGATTCTACCTGGCTCTCAGGACATCTCCAGTTCCTTTACCCTCAGAGGAACTACCTGTATCACATTTGCATAAGTTCCACCTTCTGCACCCCTACCTCTGCCTGGCTTCCCTTTCCCTCACCTACTACGCGAAAAGTTAAAAATCAGTGATTCTCCTTGACCCAGGATTCACTCAACCTCCACCCTCTTTTCCAGTTTTCTGGAATGTTAATTGGACATTCCATTCAGTGCTTCAGGGTATAAGTTCTAGGTGCCTGGGAATATTCCCCAAACACAGCACTCCCAATTGCCTGAACTCTAACCACACTGCATCCCAACCCAGAGGCCCACGAAGGGGCTTTGTGTCTTTGGTAGAATTCCAGTTCTTAAATTAGGGGCTAACATCTGCCCTGAGCTGCCCATGGACACACTGATAAATATCATTATTTTATTTCATTCTATGTCCCAGGATACATGTGCAGAACATGCTGGTTTATTATGTAAGTATGCATGTGCCATGGTGGTTTGCTGCACCCATTGACCCATCCTTTAAGTTTCTTCCCCTTGGCCCCACCACCCAACAGGCCTTGGTATGTGTTGTTCCCCTCCCTGTGTCTACGTGTTCTCATTGTTATTCTTCCACTTATGAGTGAGAACACGTGGTGGTGTTTTTCTGTTCCTGTGTTAGTTTGCTGAGGATGATGGCTTCCAGCTTCATCCATGTCCCTGCAAAGGACATGATCTCATTGTTTTTTATGGATGTGTAGTATTTCATGGTGTATATGTGCCACCTTTTCTTCATCCAGTCTATTATTGATGGGCAATTGGGTTTGTTCCATTACTTTGCTATTGTAAGTAGTGCTGCAATAAACATACATGTGCATGTGTCTTTATAGTAGAATGATTTATATTCCTTTGGGTATAACCCAGTAATGGGATTGCAGGGTCAAATGGTATTTCTGGTTCTAGATCCTTGAGGAATCACCATACTGTCTTTCATAATGGTTGGACTAATTTACATTCTCACCAGCAGTGTAAAAGCATTCCTATTTCTCCAAAGCCTCACCATCATCTATTATTTCTTGAGTTTTTAATAGTTGCCATTCTGACTGGCATGAGATGGTATCTCATCGTGGTTTTGGTTGGCATTTCTCTAATAACCAGGGATGATGAGCTTTTTTTCATATATTTGTTGGCCACATAATGTCTTCTTTTGAGAAGTGTCTGTTCATATTCTTTGCTCACTTTTTGAGGGGGTTGTTTTTTTCTTACAACTTTGTGTAAGTTTCTTATAAATTCTGGATATTAGACCTTTGCCAGATGGGTAGATTGCAAAAAATTTCTCCCATTCTGTAGGTTGCCTCTTTACTCTGATGATAGCTACTTTTGCTGTGCAGAAGCTCTTCAGTTTAATTAGACCCTATTTGTCAATTTTGGCTTTTGTTGCAATTTCTTTTGGTGTTTTTGTCATGAAATCTTTGTCCATGCCTATGTCCTGAATGATATTGCCTAGGTTCTTTCCCTACGGTTTTTATGGTTGTGGCTGTTACATTTAAGTCTTCAATCCATCTCGAGTTAATTTTTATATAACGTGTAAGGAAGGGGTCCAGTTTCAGTTTTCTTCATAGGGTTTGTCAGTTTTCACAGGACCATTTATTAAGTAGGAGATCCTTTTGCTATTGCTTCTTTTTATCAGGTTAGCCAAAGACCAGTCGGTTTTAGATGTGTGGTGTTATTTCTGAGGTCTCTTTTCTGTTCCGTTGGTCTATATGTCTCTTTTGGTACCATACTCAAAACAGTACCATGCTATTTTGTAGCCTTGTAGTATAGTTTGAAATCAGGTAGTGTGATACCAGCTTGGCTCTTTTTTCTTAGGATTGTCTTGGCTATACGGGGTCTTGTTTGATTCCCTATTAAATTTAAAGTAGTTTTTCCTAATTCTGTGAAGGATGTCAATAGTATTTTGATTGGAATAGTAGTGAATCTATAAATTACTTTGGACAGTATGGCTATTTTCATGATATTGATTCTTCTTATCCATGAACATAGAATGCTTTTCCATTTGTTTGTGTCCTCTCTTATTTCCTTGAGCAGTGGTTTGTAGTTCTCCTTGTAGAGGTCCTTCACATCCCTTGTTAGCTGTATTCCTAGGTATTTTATTCTCTTTGTAGCAATTTACACCAATTAATTTTATCAGTCCCTTCACGTAGGTCAGAAGTTTACCCTATCTGACTTTTCTCACTACATGTTGTAAATGGACAGTGACTAACCATCATTTCCAAGTGAATGACTTCCAGATCTCTGACGAGTGTTCCAGCCCTACATTTCCAGATATTTATTGTACATACCTCTTCACTAGTCACGTAGCACCTCCACACATCTAAAACTAATTTATTTCTATTTCAAACCAGCAGCCATTCATGTGGTGTATATTTCTGATGGATCAACCATTCATATTATGTGTGTTCAAAGCCCCAGAGATAACTCCTACTTCTTAGCCTACCTTATCTGCTCCATCCAGTCGCCTTCTTCATTTCTACTGCTCTTACCCTTATTCAGATATTTATTATAATCTCCTGCAACACTGCAGCAGTCTCCTTTCCCCTCCTTCCCATCTCTGCCCCATTTTTAGCCTACACATTGCTGATATTAAATAGTACCACTAATGCATAGCATGAGTCAAGCTCTGGGTCATTTATGTCAACTTGGTGAAGTCTAGGAACTACTTTTCCCAGAATCCTCTCTTATTCTATTGTCATGAGTTAAGTTGGCCAAGACAGGACCTTGTGTGTAAACTGGAAGAAGGAATGGAGTGAATGCCATTGTTCACGGACGTTTATCATGGTAAGGCATGGTGATAAAAGGTGGAGAGGTGTCAATCAGAGTCCAGCTTGTCCTTGCTCTCATGCGCTGTGTGTCCAGTGTATTTTCCTGCCTGTTGGCCTCAACATCAGCCCCAGGCTTACAGCTGGATCTTGGATGCAGACCCTCAGAAACAGGTGCTACCCTAGGCCAGCAGCTTCACCAGGAGTGTGAGTTCAATACATCTCTCTGAACTTGTCACTGAAGGCAGAGAGGTGGGTCAAGCTCTTCTTTAACAGACGCATGCCAGTGGCAGAATGTGCAAGGCTCCCTGGGTTCCTTGCAGGCTGTATCTTAAGGTGGTCTAGCTAGTGACTGTTTGAATCTTCAGCAGGTCCATTGAAAATCTTCCCTTTCTCACCTTTTCCCACAATTGTGCAGAGTGTAATTCCCATATTAAATACTTCATTTCCACAATACTTAGAGTGGCTGTTTTCAGAATTAAAACTTGACTAATGCTGTGCCTTGACTTTGAACACACACACACACACACACAGACACACTCTCTCTCTCTCTCTTCCTTGGCTTGCTGCTGCTTCCAAGTTTGGTTTCAACTCTTTAGCTAGATTCTAGTTCTTTTTAAAAAAAAAAAAACTTTTAGGTTCAGGTTCAGGAATACATTTGCTGGTTTGTTATATAGGTAAGTTGTGTGTCACAGATGTTTGGTGTACAGATAATTTCATCACCTAGGTAGTAAGCATAGTATCCAATAGATAGTTTTTCCATCCTTCCTTTCCTCCTTCCATCCACCCTCAAGTAGGCCCTGGTGCCTTCTGTTCCCTTCTTTGTGTCTATGTGTACTCAATGTGTAGCTCCCATTTATAAGTGAGAACATGCAGTATTTGTTTTTTTGTTACTGAATTAGTTTGCTTAGGATAATGGCCTCCAGCTTCATCCAGATTGCTGCAAAGGACATGATCTTATTCTTGTTTATGGCTGTGTAGTAGTTCATCATGAATATGTACCATATTTTCTTCATCCAGTCCTACAATTGATGAGCATTTAGGTTGATTCCATGTCTTTGCTATTGTGAATAGTGCTGCAATAAACATACATGTGCATATGTCTTTAGGGAGACGAATTCTTTTATCTTTAACTTTCCAGACATATATCCCCACCACTTCCATTCAAACCCTCATCCAATCATATTCCATTCAAATCCTATTCTTTCTATTCAAATCCACACCATCCATACTACATCCGCTCAAATCCTTATTGAATTCCATTCAAATATTATCTACTTCTGAGATACAGATTATCCCACTGTGGAGTCTTGTTCTCTCTACATGTAGAAATCCGACGGGTCCTGGAATACACACACACATACACACACTCTAATATATATATTGGGGGGGGGGGTCTCCATATGTTGCCCAAGCTGAACTTAAACTTCTCAGCTTAAGGGATCCTCCTGTCTCAGCCTCCCTAAATGAAACTATAAGCACACACCACTATACCTGGCTCTATGTAGTTTGATCTCTGCCTACTTGATTCTAAAACATGTTTTAGAACACATCATAGTTTCCTTTGTATTTTTTTGCACATTTTTCTTAGCTTCCAGTAGGAATAATCTTAAGGTCCGATGTATCTCACAGTAACTAGCATTGTGCTTCAGAAACAGAATTAGGTGCTCATTAAATGTCTGTTTAGTATATGGTTCAATAAATAATTTTTCATACCCATTTATTTTGCATATTAATCAATGACACTCACTAGAGTTTAGAATGGTGTTATTTTATACTGACTCTAAAGGAAATGCTTTATATAGTCATACTTTATATCATGAAAACATTCCAAGAGGTTTTCCCAAGAATCATAAAAGTACAGCGCTTGATAAATCTCATGTAACTTAAATAATAGTGAGTATATATTAAGGGCAATGCATTTTCATATTACATTTTAGAGTGGGAACATATTGTTACAAATAATATGCAATAAAGAAATGTCTAAACTAATATCTAATGAAAATGATTACATACATGATCCTAGATTATCTTGAAATTATCTTTATTTATAATAAATCCACCCATTGCAAGGAAAATCATATGTCTATTATGAAAATCACAGTATGCTAGGAACCTGATTCCTATCCTAAAACGATAAAACATTTACATGTTGACAGCAATTTGTGTAAAGGTAGCTCCTTTGCAGGACAACAAAGCAGAGACTAAAATGTAACTCTGTCCTTTAAGCTTAAGACAAACCCGTTTTTCATTTATTGGATAAGTCTGTATCTCTTTTTTTTTTTGTAACCTTCAAACAGATGAGGATTATGAAACATATAAATGTCACCACGTGATAAGTGAAAGTCACCATCGTTCATAGGAATCATCTGAGAGTGCCCTGCATTCTGCTAAATGACACTAGCGACTCTAACAGCTGTCAAAAGTAATGGCCCTAATGATGGGTACAGGCAGAAATGCTCACTATTCAATAAAATAGCCCTAGTTTCTGCTTATGTTTAAATTCCTAACTGAAGACCATTTCCTTTTAACATTAAAATAGTCATGATGACTTTTGTTATTGTTGTTCTTATTCATTTAGTGTCTACTGCGTACCAGGTACTGTGGTCTTACATTAATTATAAGATGTACTATCATCATTCCATGAGATGAGGAAACTGAGACACAGAGTAACTCATTCAAGGTCACCTAGCTGGTATGACCAGTATGTTAGCCTAGACTCTTGACACTTAGGTTCAAGTTGTAGTCTGTTAAAGCCTCACACATATCCTATGTGCTTTAATGTCTTGATAATTTTATTTCTAATAAAATGAAAAAGAAATGAAAGCTCTGTCTTGTTTTTTCATACATGAATCCTACAATCAAAACTTCTGGCAATTTAAATTCTTTCCCCAGTGACCTCACGCAACACGTATCTAGCCGTTAAATTTGGGCTGAGTCCCTTGGGGAAGGCACTTTACCTCTCTGATCTTCAGTGTCTGTATTTTTCAAGTTGGGCATAATGACATTAACATTATCAGTTTTGGGGTGAGGGAAAGTCATTTACATTTCCCTGAATACATAGTAGTCCTTATAAATAAACCTCCTATTCTGAGCTAAAGAGTTTGGACTTTACTGTCAGGCAATGGAAATCCTCAAACAACACAGCAAGGTGAATCTCCCATGTGATCTCCCTTTGTCAACAATCGTGTGTATCAAAGATGAATTTTCTTTTAACATAACTTAACGCTTTTCATAATACAACGCTGTCCCTTCGTAGCTGAAAGGGCTTATCCGGTTTCCTGCTTCCCACAGAACAAAACAGAAATGTTCTGGTTTGGATTGTTCCCCAGCACTCCTGACACCAGTGTTTGGCTTCAGTTACACTCATCCAGCAGAGTCCTGCAAAGGAGGGTGACTAACTCAGCTGGGCTTGTCTGGGACTTTACTACTTTTATCACTGGCAGTCCTGTGTCTGGAAAACTCCTGAGTCCCAAACAAAATAACCAAAGATTATGGTCAGTTACCCCAAAGACTTTTCCAAATTTCCACACATTTGACGTCTTTTATGTTGCTCTATCAGGAAGCGCAGATCTTGCAAGGCTTAATTCAGAGCCAATACAATAATCACTTGGTGTAACAAGTGGCACCTATGGGAGAATTATTGAGCTTAACAAACTGGGATCCAATGTTGAAGGTTTTTTAAAAAGTGTTTTTTGAAATAAACATTAAATACAAAAAGTTACAAGACTAGTAACAAAGAATATGCCTACAACTTTTACCCAGACTCACCTCATATTAACATTTCACCACTTAACTCTATCATTTGTGTTCCGTTTCTTAAACACACATAATATTTTTTAGATGGTGAAGGTTTAAAAAGTTTTATCATAGCATAGAGATATGTTCAGAGGTAGGGAAAATCGCTTCTAACCAGGAGAAAAGAATGCAGAAACTGGCTTTCAATAAAGATTTGCAGGGAAATCAAATGTTCAGAGCTCTGCTTGTGGAAGAAGACAGTTGCAAGGGTGTCCAGTGAGGCCTAGAAGGCCATGCTGGAGACAGAGGGACCAGTCAGGAAGCTTCTCAGAGGTTCAGGCACCAAGGACTTCTACTAATGGACAGAGATACTAATGGGTTTGAGCAAAAATAAAACAATATTTGTTTAGTGCCCAAGTCAGATAAGAGTATCTCACATTTTTTGAATATTTGACCTGGCTTAATAAGATGATTTATGTCTAGGATTGTTCACATTTCTTTTTTTAAAATAGAGTCTTTTTCATCACATCCATCTTCTCATCTTGATTGTTCACAAATTAAATGTTAAAATGAAAGATTATGGAAAGAATTAGACTCCTGTTATTTCATGTGATGAACTCATTTCTTGGCAATGTTACATTGGATGAGTTAAGATGTAACTGAAAATATGCTTCCCTTCTGAAACTTTGGAATCTTGCTTTTAATTATCATTGAAATGTCACCAAGGATACATTTAAACAGTTTTTGATAAGACATGGACTAACAAACTGAATCCAACTGCTACAGGGACAATTTTTTAATTTCACAGGTGATTAAAATATATTCTGTGGCAGCATAAAGAAGAAAATGCAGCAGGAGCTACTGTGATAGGAGTAGCACTACTATCATGGTTGAAAATATTCTTATTCATAACAAAACCGAAAGCTTCTGTGTCTGATCTTTTACTAGACTTTCAAGGACACATTTTCAAGTATGTACTACTATATCTGGACAAGAATCAACCTTTACCTTCTTTCCTTTATTGTTTCCTTGTTTAAGTGTCTTTGGATCTCTCCTCTTTTTTGAAGTGTCTGGTACTTTGACATTCTCACTTCTCACGTGGCCTGTATTTATGTATGGTACTCATAAACAAACACATCTACAGCTTTGGGTAGATAATGTTCTATTTGCTCCGAAAAAAAAAAAAAGAAAGAAACTAGGGGAGCCCTTACTGAGAAAGTAATAGCAGTCCTTCTAGTAAATATCGGAGGAGTTGTTTTCATCCATTAGAAGAAAATACCAGTAGCAACACATATATTCCAATCCGTAGCACTAAGGGCACTCAATTAAAGAGAAGATGATAGGGATTTGCAGATCCCTCCACTCCAGCCTATTTTTTAGTGGCATGCTGGGGCTTGGCTGGGGAGACTGTACCCATTTCTTTCCAAAGCAGGGATGGGAAAAGACTTGAGGGAAACTTGAAGCTAGCCATGGAAAAAGTGCACGCACTGCAGAAATTGGAAAATACTACTGACCGTTTTTCTGACAGTAGGTATGGGAAACAGAATACGCTACACCTAAGTGTGCCTCTTTGGCAGAGTCTGATTGAGCTGAAGGAATTAACAAGAAGCAGAAGCAGGAAGGCTCTCTGCCCCCTCTTTCTTTGCCTAAAATTGGGACATAAAATTATGAAGACAAAAGCTATTTCACCTTCCCTGTCTGAAAGGAGGAAAAAGTTTAACCACTGAAGAAAAGTTTAACTGCTTTTCACCCTATGGGCTGGGAGATGACACCAGAGGAATCTATGTTAGCAAACTTTACTAACCAGCCTTTCTCTGCCAGTTCTTTTCCTTTCCCCACATTGTGGCCCCTAGAGATGCAAAGACTTTTTTTTTTTTTTTTCTGTCTCGTCACTTCTCTAAACATTGACTGTTCATTGTAGAAGATGCCACATAAGTTGGAATTCAAGCGACCTCTTTGAGAATTACTGATTCCCTGGATATCTTCCATGCACGTATTAAAGAAACATGTTACTAAACTTCTGATTTTCTCTTTTTAAAGTATCTTTTGCTAGGGGGTCCATTCCAACTTAGAACTTATCAGGGTCGAGAAACTAATTACTATTCCTCCCCTGATTGTTTATTAAACGTTACCGGCATACTAGCACCTATAAGGGATAGTTGGGTTTTACAAATGCTGGACCATGGACCGGTAGAATCAAGTGAAATAATAATGTGCTGCCCTTCGTGAAGCTGTTGTCTGTCAACAGTCAACAACACTTAATTCCCCTCATAAGGGTAGGGAGGAAGAAAACAATGTTTGCAGAAGAATGTGAACAAGGAAAGAAGATATTTCAGATAAAGATAATCATAGTTGGGCTCCTTAAAATGGCAATTCTAAACACATCTCTATTATTCCAAAGGTAGGCCAATGACTGATGGTTACAGAAACATGAGCTGCCAAAATAGACTATGAGAAAATGAAAGAAAAATATACAAACCAGTTTTCGAACTAAAAAATACATTAAATCAATTTCTTGGCATTTTGAATATGCAAGAAAATTAAACATACAAGTCATGCTGAAAATTGTTAGTCCTTTTTGTGCATAACTTGATGTCTACCATGCAAATAATTTTCCCTAATTGAGTTTTTTATTTAAAAGACGAGTTTAAATGTATTACAAAATACAATGACTTAATTAACAGTGTGAGAGGCTAACTGAAGAAATATTTAGAAAGAAGAGGTATATATCAGGATTTCACAGATTATATGAGAAGAGGCAGATTAAAGGAAACATTGTCTTGTATATTATTTTTCTCTCTCTATATATATATATGTCTATCAAATGTAGGCATTTCAGAAAATCAAAAAATTGTTTGAAGGTACAAGCCATTTACTGACAAAATTATCTGGTATCTTTTGTACTATAATTTAACTTTCTTAAACTTTTGACCTTGTTTCCTGACCTTTGTACATTTTCCCTTTCTTTTTTAAATTATGTGGCTCCTTTGAATCATCCATTTCCTCTTTCCTCTGGAAAGGGAAGAGTCATGGATTCCAACCTTCCTGCTAGAGGCCGAGAAGAATTAATTCCAACCTTCCTGCTAGAGGCCAAGAAGGATTCAAACCTTCCTGCTAGAGGCCATGTAGGTTTCCTTGGAGGACATCAGATGATCTTCACATGGGTTTCATGCACAATCATTTCTTTAACAAGACTGAGCATTAGTCATAGCTATTAATTAATTCTCTCTCTTAGTCTACAACTAACATCTGAAAACACTGTACTTTTTCTTCACATCGAATATGGCCTAAGTAACCTTTTTCATTTTTTCCAGAAAGCTTTCCCAGTAAAAAGAGAGACCTGAGGGTATTTTCTCATCTTGTTGCAGAGAGCGATGGTACAGAATGTGCATAATGCCCACGCAGGAAAGTTAATAATATTCTACAAGCAGTCTATTTTTAGATTAATAGAACCAGTTTACGCAAAGCAAATCTGTACTGCAAAAAGAAGAGCTTTAAATGTTTGAAAAAATTCTGGATAAACTTTAAGAAAAAAAAATAACCTTTTATTTTCCTACATTGAGTCTGACAAAATTAAATGAATCCAAAGGCTTAGCCACTTTTGCAAAGGTTTTTTAATTGCTTATATTGATCATGACCTAAATTTGCTTCTGCACAATTTATAGAGCTGCATTTGGCACTGGAACCAAAACCCCTTGAGACAAAAAGCCATAGCCACCCTAACATTACCGAATGGTAGAATAATGATTTGCATTTATTAACATGGAGCTAAAGATTTTTTTGTTGGTTGAGCAGATAACTAGGTCTTTCCTGGCTAATGCTGCATTAAAATATATAGTATAGTTTGAAAAGCCAAAAATTATCCTATTGAGCTTTGGTAGACTATAATTTTAGTTAACTCAGAAAAAACAACCCCCTCAGTATAAACACTGGTCATTATTCTAAATCTATTCAATAAATTGGAATTGCACATAACCCTCACAGACAGGCTGATAACGTTCAATGGTATTTCTAAACACCAATAAATCTATAGAGAGAGTAAACACACTACCCAGGATCCTACTACTTGGATAAAAAGCCAACAGCACTATGCCTTTTCTTCTTTTAAGATAAAAGGGAAATCAATGAGTTTTTATTTTTTTAGCAGTGCCTATTTTGCCATGCAGAATTAAAGTTCTGGAATCCCATGATACTTGTGCAAGTTATCGCATATACATCTCTGATGAAGGAATGTTTCTTCCATTCTAAGTACACTGCAAAAGCCATTTATATTTTGAGGCTGGAATTACATGCACCCAGTGTCCTGCGCTGTCACTCAGAGATTCTTTCTCTTCTTCCAGCTGCTCCCTGGCTCCTTTGATGTTCTGTGGACACTCTAATTCATGAGAAATCACTTAATGCAGTTGATTTTAATGAGCTGCACACATCTCTGTCTTCCCACTAGACTGGATACTTTCCTAGTTATATTTTCCTTACTCATTTCTTTATTCCCAGGGTCCTGGACACTGTCTGTTAAATACCATTTATCTTAATATTTAGTAAATTTACAAAAGGTGCAAGTAAATGCTGCTTTATGCTAAGATTTTATTTTAAAATTAACTTTAATATTCATGATACAGTAAGACAGTAACAAAATTTGGTTTTCTATTTTAAACAAGATTTTCATGAAGTATTTGAGGTTCTTTTTTAAACTTTTATTTTAGGTTTAGGGGTCCATGTGCAGGTTTCCTATGTAGGTAAACTTGTGTCATGGGGGTTTGTTGTACAGATTATCTCATCACCCAGGTACTAAGTCTGGTATCCAACAGTTATTTTTTCTGATCCTCTCCCTCCTTCCACCCTCCATTCTCAAGTAGGCCCAAGTGTCTTTCATTCTCCTCTATATTTATTCATGTGTTTTCATCATCTATCTCCCACTTATAAGTGAGAACATGAGGTATTTGGTTTTCTGATCCTGGGTTAGTTTGCCAAGGATAATGGCATCTCCATTATCCATGAATGATCCATCTATTATCCATCTCCAGCTCCATCCATGTTCCTGAAAAAGACGTGATTTCTTTCTTTTTTTATAGCTGCATAGTATTCCACGGTATACATGTACCACATTTTCTTTATCCAATTGCCATTGATGGGCATTTAGATTGATTTCATGTCTTTGCTATTGTGAACAGTGCTGCAATCATAATTCACATGCATGGGTCTTTATGGTAGAATGATTTGTATTCCTTTGGGTATATACCAGTAATGGGATTGCTGGGTCAAATGGTAGTTCTGTTTTTACCTCTTTAAGGAATCATCATACTGCTCTTCACAATGATTGAACTAACTTATACTCCCAGCAACAGTGTGTTAGCATTCCCTTTTCTCTGCAACCTCACTAGCATCTGTTATTTATTGACTTTTTAATAATAGCCATTCTGAATGTGGCTCAGTGTGAGACAGTATCTCTTTATGTTTTTTTTTTTTTTATCATTTCTCTAATGATCAGTGATACTGAGCTTTTTTTCATATGCTTGTTGGTCTCATGCATGTCCTTTTTTGAAAAGTGTCTGTTCCTGTCACTTGCCCACTTTTTTTTTTTTTTTTTTTTGAGATGGAGTTTCGCTCTTGTTACCCAGGCTGGAGTGCAATGGCGCGATCTCGGCTCACCGCAACCTCCGCCTCCTGGGCTCAGGCAATTCTCCTGCCTCAGCCTCCTGAGTAGCTGGGATTACAGGCACGCGCCACTATGCCCAGCTAGTTTTTTGTATTTTTAGTAGAGACGGGGTTTCACCATGTTGACCAGGATGGTCTCGATCTCTCGACCTCATGATCCACCTGCCTCGGCCTCCCAAAGTGCTGGGATTACAGGCTTGAGCCACCACGCCCGGCCACTTGCCCACTTTTTAACGGTGGTGTTTTTTCTTGTAAATTTATTTAAGTTCTTTATAGATGCTGGCTACTAGACCTTTTTCAGATGCATAGTTTGCAAATATTTCTCCCATTCCGTATGTTGTTTAGTCTGTTGATAGTTTCTTTTGCAGTGCAGAAGCTCTTAAGTTCAGTTAGATCTCATTTATCAACTTTTGCTTTTGTTGATTGCTTTGGCATCTTTGTCATGAAATCTTTGCTAGTTCCTAAATCCAGAATGGTATTACCTAGGTTGTCTTTCAGGGTTTTTATAGTTTTGGGTTTTATATTTAAGTCTTTAATCCATATTTCATTGATTTTTATACATGATATGAGAAAGGGGTCAATTTTCAATCTTCTGCATATGGCTAGCCAGTTATCCCAACACCATTTGTTGAATAAGTAATCTTTTCCCCATTGTTTTTGTCAGCTTTGTCAAATATCAGATGGCTGTAAATGTGTGGCCTTATTTCTGGGCTCTCTATTCTGCTCCATTGATCTATGCACCTGTTTTTGTACCAGTACCATGCTGTTTTGGTTACTGTAGCCCTGTGTACAGTTTGAAGTCAGGTAACGTGATGCCTCCAGCTTTGTTCCTTTTGCTTAGAATTGCCTTGGCTACAAAGGCTCTTGTTTGATTCCATATGGATTTCAAAATAGTTTTTTCCAGTTCTGTGAACAATGTCATTGGTAGTTTAATAGGAATAGTATTAAATCTGTAAATTGCTTTGGTCTTATGGCCATTTTAATGATGTTGAGTTTTCCAGGCATGGGATGTTTTCCATTTGTTTGTGTCTTCTGATTTCTTTCAGCAGTGTTTTATATTTCCCATTGTAGAACTCTCTCACCTTGCTGATTAGCTAGGTATTGTCTTTTTTTGTGTAGCAATTGTATATTAGATTGTGTTCCTGATTTGGTTCTTGGCTTGACTGTTTTTAGTATATAGAAATGCTAGTGATTTTTGTATGTTGATTCTGTATTCTGAAACTTTGCTGAAATTGTTTATCAGCTTAAAGAGCTTTTAGGCCAAAACTATAAAGTTTTCTAGATACAGAACCATGTCATCCTCAAAAAGAGCTACTATGACTTCCTGTTTTCCTATCTGCCTGTCCTTTCTTTCTTTTGTCTGATTGCTCTGGCCAGAACTTCCAATACTATGTCAAATAGGAGTGGTGAGACAGGGCATTCTTGTCTGTGCCAGTTTTCTAAAGAATGCCTCGAGCTTTTGCCCAGTGAACACTCCTTTAAATGTTCCAAGTTATTTACCCCCAAAATTTGTATTTAAAGTGTTAATTTTCTCTTTACAGTGTCTTAATATTTTACACAGAGATGTTATGTGCTGAAGTATTAAGAACTAAAACATATTCTAGAGAAACATACTTTTTCAGTTTTTAGTACATTAATATTACATACATAAATATATGAATTTAGTTAGATAAAAAGCAGAGTATGATGAGTACCATCCATTTTCTGTATTGTTGCTGTGATAGCTGGGCTACTGCTACACAAAGTTATCTTATTGAAAATTTGACTAAATAAATTAATGCAGCTTGTTAAATAATTACTTTAATTTTTTTAAAAATTAAATTGTTCAGCACTTTGGGAGGCCGAGGCGGGTGGATCATGAGGTCAAGAGATCGAGACCATCCTGGTCAACATGGTGAAACCCCATCTCTACTAAAAAAAATACAAAAAATTAGCTGGGCATGGTGGCACATGCCTGTAATCCCAGCTGCTCGGGAGGCTGAGGCAGGAGAATTGCCTGAACCCAGGAGGTGGAGGTTGCGGTGAGCCAAGATCGTGCCATTGCACTCCAGCCTGGGCAACAAGAGTGAAACTCCATCTCAAAAAATAAATAAATAAATAAAAATTAAATGGTTGGTTAGGCATGGTGGCTTATGCCTGTAATCCTAGCAATTTGGAGGCTGAGGTGGGTAAATCACTTGAGGTCAGGAGTTTGAGACCAGCCTGGTCAACATGGCAAAACTCTGTCTCTACTAAAAATACAAAAATTAGCTGGGTGTGATGCCGTTCACCTATAATCCCAGCTACTTGGAAGTCTGAGGCATGAGAATCACTTGAACCCTGGGAGGCAGAGGTTGCAGTGAGCAGAAATCGTGCCACTGCACTCTAGCCTAGGCGACAGAGTGAGACCCTGCTTCCCCCCCACAAAAAAATTGTCCATTTAGTTTTACTGTTTTAAGAATACAAAAAATAAATTTTATAACTAAAATTTATATCAAAAGAACACCAGCATTTGATTATATTTCCCTCCTTGGTTTGGTTGATAAAATTTATGTTATCAATTTTTGTGTTATTTCTGTGTGCTGATAGGCTTCATCTTAAAACTCTGTCATTACTTTCTCTTTATCCCTATTTATTTGATAATTTATTCATTCTAGAATCCACTCATTCAGTTTTAAATATTTATTGAAAATATGTTAGGAAATATTATTATTATTTTTAAAATTTAAGTCCCAGGATACATGTGCAGAATGTGCAGGTTTGTTAAATAGGTATATGTATGCCTTGGTGGTTTGTTGCACCTATCAACCCATCATCTAGGTTTTAAGCCCCACATGCATTAGGTATTTGTCCTAATGCTCTCCCTCCCCTTGTCCCCACACTCCAACAAGCCCCAGTGTGTGTGTGTTGTTCCCCTCCGTGTTCATGTGTTCTCATTGTTCAACTCCCACTTACGAGTGAGAACATGGGATATTTGGTTTTCTGTTTCTGTGTTAGTTTGCCGAGGATGATGGTTTCCAGCTTCATCCACGTCCCTGCAAAGGACATGAACGCATTCTTTTTTAAGGCTATATTCCATGGTGTATATGTGCCACATTTTCTTTATCCAGTCCATCACTGATGGGCATTTGGGTTGGTTCTAACTCTTTGTTATTGTAAATAGTGCTGCAATAAACATATGTGCACATGTGTCTTTATAGCAGAATGATTTACTCATTTATATAAGCTATCTCATATTCTGTTTACCACATGCAAGGGTCACATAAAGTCATTGACAGATTAAATTAAATCAAAAAAATTTACTCGGAAGACCTTTTACTCACTGGGTTTCTTTCTTGGAGATATTTTTAAATGCCATTGTCACAGTGTTTTATTATTTCATATTTAATTATATTAAAGTTCATCTCACTGTAAAAACTCTTAAAAATAATTGCTTCTTAAGGTTATTTTCTGATTTGTAAAATAGTCATGTTGTAAACATCCAAGAATATCATCAGAAATAAGAATTTCAATTTTTATGAATGTCATCTCCCCCAAAAGAATGCTTTGTAACTAGGGCCTGCTTGTTACCAACAACTATGTATAATACATATAAAGATAATTGAAGAATTTTTTTTCTTGGTAATTTCCAATTGTTATTGATATGATTTTTATTTTTTATTTCATTAAGACCTTCCCAGATGCTGCAACTTTTTCTTTTCTTTCTGTTTTGATTACTAGAGACTATTATATAGGAATAGTGGTAGTTTAAAAGGACAAGTCTTAATAAAACTATATCATATTCAGGTTTAGAAATTTTAACTTGCCTAACAGGTCATCTAAGAAGTAAGCATTGAAACTAAAAAGCTCTGTTGGGAAAATTATAGAAGATCTAAATAACTGAGGCGATATTAAGAGGGACTCAACATCATTAAGATGTCAGTTTCCCCAGCTTAATCAACAGATTCAATGCAATCCCAATCATAATCCCAGAAAATTATTATATAAATATAAACAAACCAATTCCTAAGTTTATATGGAAAGGCAAAAGAACCAGAATGGTCAACACAATATTAAAGAAGAAGAGTCAGAGGATTGATACTCTCTAACTAAAAAGATACTGTGAAATGACAATGATTAAGACAGTACAGTATTCATGAATGAATACGCGATACATCAATAGAACAGAATATAGAGCCCAGAAACTTACCCACACAACAAATACAATCAACTGATTTTTGACAAGGAAGCAAAGGGAATTCAACAGAGAAAAGATAGACTGGATCTCCAAATGTAAAATATGAATCTAGATACAGACTTTATAAGCAACAGCAGTTCCCACACATTGTTGATGGGAATACAAAATGGTACAGCCACTTTAGAAAACAGCCTAGCAGTTTCTTGCAAAGCTATCAACGACTTGTGATAAGACCTAGCAATCATACTCCCAGGTATTTACTCAAGTGAGTTACAAGCCTATGTCCACACAAAAACCCGTACATGAATGTTTATAGCAGCTTTATTCATATTTTTCAAAGCTGCAGGCAACCAACATGTCTTTTAATAGGTGAAGGAATAAATGAACTGGGATATATCCACACAAGGAGATATTATTCAGAAACGTGAAAAAAAGAGCTACCAAGCTACTAAATGACATAGAGGAAGTTGAAATACATATTGTTAAGTGGAAGAAGGAAGTATTAAAAAGCAACATGTTATATAATTTGAACTATATGATATTCTGGGAAAGGCAAAACTATAGATACAATAAATTAATCAGTGGTTAGCAGGGGTTCAGAAGGTGAGGGGGAGGGATAAATGACTGAAGTACAAGAAAACTTTAGGGCAGTGAAACTATTCTGTATGATAATGCAACGGTAGATACATGACATTATATACTTGCAAAACCCACACGGTCTACAATACAAAGAGTGAATTCTAATGTAACTGTGAACTTTATTGAAAATTTATGTATTAATATTGGCTCATCAATTGTAACAAATGTACCATACTAATATACTAATTAGCAAGATACTAATAAAGGGAGAAATTGTGTGTAGAAAGGAAGGGATTATATGGGAATTTTGTACTTTCTATACAACTTTTCTGTAAATCTAAAACTTCTCTAAAAACAAAATCTATTTTTAAAAGTATATAGTTCTGCTTGCTTAACCTATTATAATTTTCCAGTGAACTCTTGTGTTTAGGTTTGAGCTGTAAGTAAATGGCAGTTAGTTTTCTGCCTAAATAAGTTCTTAGGACTATCATTTTTTCTCCTTAAAACATGAGTAAAGTTTTAAATATTTTTTCCAGAGATACGACTCAGTTATTCTTAAAGAAAATTTGAAAAGTTATTTTCATTTGAAATATATCCAAGTGTTATAATATTACATGAAATACATTAAATTTGAAACTCATGGGTTAAAGGAGTCTTTTTATTAATCTTATTAATCCCTTAATTTAGAAAGAGAAAGCACCTAGAAAGAATTTACTTCATATAAACCCTCTTATCAAAAGTTAAAAAATTTTTTTTCTTTCATGGATGTATATTTGAAATTGATGTTTTCCCTTTAAACAATCATTTTACTACATCTGGCACATCAAATATGTTTGCCATAATGACAGATGAAAATGACATTTTTACCTTCAGGTTTACATTGATTTTGTTTCTACACCTTTCATGACTGCATCATGCATTTTGTGATTATAAGACATAAACCAAGCATATTTCTAAATGTTCTTTTAACCTAACAATTCATAACAAATAAATCTTTATATACATTTTACTTAACACAGAGCCTAAATACTAAATGATGAAAACCACAGATATGCTATTAATTAGAAGTCTGCAAGTCTCTTATAGTACTTACATAAGATTTAATTACAACTGAAAAATGTATCTACTCTTTCCATCTGCAATACATTATCTAAGCTGCCACTATCTCTTTTATGGGCAACTGTAATTCCCTCCTAACTATTCTCTCTGTTTTCATTTTTTTCTCCATTCTAACACATTCTCTAAAGAGTGGCCATGATGATCACACCTAAGCACAATCTGATCTATAACATTTGTGCCAAAATCCTCCAAAGGCTCAAGCATAGTTTACTGTTTTTCTCCTCTCCTCTGTGGCTAACTATCCCCCATCCTTCAGGGCTCAGCCTTCAGTGTAACTCCTTAGGGAGGCACATTCTAAGCCTCTGCAGTGTAGGTCAGGACACCTCTTGCAGTCTCAGGATGTGGTGCATCCTCGAGAGCACTTGTCCAACTGCAATGACTCAGTGATCTGTGTAATTGCACATTTGCTGTTCATTTCTTCTAATGGAATGAAAGCTCCACAGGTGCACAAAATGTGTATCTGTCCCTAAACCTACCACAGGGCCTACCACATATATGCTCAATAAATATTTCTTAAATAACTAAACTACCACCAAGAAAACCCTAAAGCAACACTAGGACTCATAGTAAAGAGATAACAAAGGAAAAAGCCTATTCAAATTTAGATAATATAATTAACATAAGGAGGAAACAACTTCATCAATATAGTTGGTGTGGGACATCATTTTTCTCCTGATCATTAAAAAACCCTTTACTTTTAAAGTTTCTCAAGGGTAAGAGAGGAGAATCCTATTTCTCATGATGCCTCTCCTTTTATTCTCAGAAAAGCATTTAAATGAAAAATACAAAACCCTTGTCTGAATTTCTGTTCTGCTTTAAAGTGCCTGATGAGCCAACTGACTGAGTAAAAGAAAGTAGAGTGGCTTATGATAGAACAATGATGGCTTGTCAGTGCGCACCTCTCAAAGAACGAATGAGACCATCATAAGTCTGTCATTTAATAACGACTGCAACTCATTCCTTTTCCCCTAACAGCCAGCTCTTAGAATTGGTAATGGAATAAATTTAATTTAACCCTAAAAGCAAAGCTATTTTTGGAACATACTTATCCTGTAACCCCAGCTAACTTTAACTTCCCCTCTAAAAGTACACTGCCAGACAAACACAATTTTATCAGCCTTTGTAAATGTAACCTCTTTTGATCTTTCCTATTTCTATGACAGTATAACAATATTATGAGGGATTAACAATGAAGTCAAGAAGCAGCAGCCAAGTGAAAATCTAGAGGAAGCAAATTCCAGGCAAAGGAAAGAGTGAATGTTCCCTAAGGTAAGGCAATGGAACCAAATGAAGCCAATGTGAATGCTGCCAACTAAAGGTGAGGTTGATGCTGCAGGGAGATGCAAAATCAAGAGCTTTATAGGCTTAGGGGGAATTTAGGATATGTTCTGGATACAGAGTTGACAGAAGTTGTTCCACATTGGAAGAGAGGCGAAGATAGGAATTAACTTCTCATTGAAGAAAGGTACTGATAATCAATCCAAATTCCAGAAAAAGACATCTTAATCCACTTAACCTTGAAGCATGTTGTAAAACTATGTAACATAGATTTTCATACCTGTCTTTACAGATGTTCACTTTAAGTTTCTAATGTTTGTCATTTGTGCAGGCTACTGCCTGCATTGATGAATCAGCCACCGAACAGAACTGGAAGTCAGTGTTACCAAGTGCATGGGTATAGCCCAGGAGATTTGTTAAGGACTCAACAGTCTCCAGGCTCTCTGCTAGGACAATAAGGCTTCTCAGGAGCATGGCGCATAGAAGAGGCTCAGCTGGACATGGGCCTGGCCTGGATTTCAGTACTGGTACATGGCCAGCTTTGGCCAGAATTCATATTTGATCTCATGTTTTATATGTTTCCCTTATATTTTCCAAATTTTGCATAGATTATTGAAACTAGGTCAAAGTAAAATCATCAGTTAATAATTTATGACACTTTTGCAATTTGTCCAATCCAAATAGAAAGGCCTAGAGAAACTTTGTGGCTGTATGAAAGTTGAGCCAACATTATAACTCTGTGAAGCTGCCCAAATACAATAGCTTTGGGGAAAAAGAGTCAAATGCAAGACTGACACCAATTTCCATCCTGGAATCTACAAAAAGACTAATTTAACAATATAAAACAGTTTTGTAGTTTTTGATTAGAAAAGACTTGATTATAGAAACAAATATATCTTGTAGAATTTTTTTTTTTTTTTTTTTTTTGAGATAGAGTCTCTCTCTGTTGCCAGGCTGAAGTGCAATGGCACGATCTCGGCTCACTGCAACCTCTGCCTTCTGGGTTCAAGTGATTCTCCTGCCTCAGCCCCCTGAGTAGCTGGGACTACAGGTGCATGCCACCACGCCCAAATAATTTTTGTATTTTTAGTAAAGATGGTGTTTCACCATGTTTGTTAGGCTGGTCTAAAACTCCTAACCTCATAATCTGCCTTGGCCTCCCAGAGTGCTGGGATTACAGGCATCATGCCCCACCTACAAATGGATATGTTTTTATGATATTTGGCTAAATATAGGACTTTTGTTAATGTTTTATAAATGTTGGTTAAAAAATGAAATAATGAATTAACTTGAGAAGGGAAATCCAGAGGAAACTAAAAGCCAGAGTTTTGCATATTCTCTTCTATATTGGCACTTTGCATTTTCTGTTTTGAATGTATTTTCAATGTCAAAGTGAACCCGATAACACTACCAGCAATACAAAAAAATGTGAAGAACTTAGATCCATAATATAATGTGAAAATCTGGAAATTTAACAGAATGCCATCATAGATGAAGAAATTAATTTTTAGATTTTTAAAAAAAGATTTTTTGGCCCCTGTTTTTCTGTTACAATTTCAAATTTTATTTTCAATTTGGTGGCTGCATGTGCAGGTTTGTTACTTATCCTGTAACCCCAACTGTTACGCTGTTACGTGTATATTGCAGGATGCTGATGTTTGGGGTATAATTAATCCTGTCACCTAATAGTCAACAGTTGGTTTTTCAACTTTGTCCCATTCTCTTCCCCACCAGTAGACCCCAGTGTCTATTGTTGTCACCTTTATGCTTATGAGTACCCAATGTTTAGCTTCCACTTATAAGTGAAAGCATTCAGTATTTGGGTTTCTGTTCCTGTGTTAATTTCCTTAGGATAATATTGGCCTCTATTTCCCTAAGATTAAAGATTAAATTCTTGCTATTGGTGAAAAATACTGCAATAAAAAGATTGAGATATACATCTATTGTTCAATCATTAAATCATTAGCTTTACTGCACATAAAATATTATATCAAATTGGACTAATAAATTTAAGGCCAAACCAATTTTGAAATTGTTTAGGACTTACATCAATAAAGACTTTCCATTAACAATTGTATATGTATATCTATATGTGTGTGTACATATTTGTTTTTAAAATATAGCCTAGTGTTTCAATATTTCCTAGATTTATAAATTATTTTGAACCAACATCTATTTGGCCATAAAATACAATAACTAGTTATTTTGAATTATAATTCTTATTTAACAAAATTCAAGGTTATATACCAGTTTTGAAATTTCAAGATACCTTCTATCATTTAACAGAGTTTATAGATGTATTTTACTTTTTAAATAAATATTTTGGATTAACAAATCATAATTGTATACATTTATGGGGCACAAAGTCATGGTTTTGATATATGTATACAACATAGAATGATTAAGTCAAGCTAATCAACATAGACCTCATCTGCCTTACCTATCATTTTTTTGGTTTGTATATGTCGTGAGACATTTGAAATTTATTCTTTTACTTTGAAATATACAATACTTAATGTTAACTGTGGTCACCCTGATTGTGAAATAGATCTAAAAACTTATTCTCCTGTCTAACTGAAACTTTGTAACTTAAAATATCATTAAAAAAAAAAAAAACAAAACCCAATACCAAAATATTTGAAATTGCCATCACTAATGATTACTGTTTTAAATATACAGTATACTTTAGAATACTAGTTTTATCTACATAAACTCTAGAAAGCTTTGTCTCCGTGCACTTGAAGCCATCCAAATTATACAAATCCCATTCAAGATTCATGAGACATAGTACAATATACGAGACTGTGAACTTTTTTTTAAACCTCATGAGCAATTACCCTTGAATAAACAAGCCATTTGAGGAAACAATATACATCTTTCACAACTCCTAAGCCTACGAATAGGCATAAGCAGTAAGCTCCAGCTGTAGTAGGGACTTTGTTGTCTGATTCTAGTCAACCCCATTGTCTTGCTCTAAAAATAATGACAGAGGGGAAATTTGCATGCTACTCAAAAATACTGTTTTTAAAATTGCCATCCAACTATTGGATGCTATTGTTTTTCATAGATTACCACTTTTTAAAGGAAGACTCAATTCTGCACAACAGATGACACATTTAAATAAGAAGTTTTGCATATAAACCTTAGGAATAAGAAAAGCAGGACACAGAAAATCCAGTCTGCAGTGTCTTTGTTATTGTGACTGTCAGTTGGTTAGCTGGCTCTCTTGCCTGTGGGTGCCGCAGCCAGGGACACGTGCTAGCATCAGTATAGCTAAGAAGGGTGAAGTGAAACAAAATCCACGTGGGGCCAGTGCTCCTTCACCCAGTGCTTCATTCAATATTTAACAATCATGTACTGAGCACTGCTGAGCGTCCAAATCCATCTAGGTTGTCATGGTATAAAGGGACAGGCAGGGTATCTACTCTCAGGGACATTACAGTAAAGGAGACAGATAGGAGAGCTCTTTAACGTATAAATTACTACAAACTGAAAACAGGTCTTGGAGAAATGGTAGGTAGAGAATATAAGGACAGAAACTAACCTCGCCTGGGTACAGGCAATGCTTCCATGAACACTATGTTTAGGAAATGAAATGCAAGTTCTCCGCTCTCAACTTCAAAAAACAAAAGCCAAAATGCTGATTACCATGTGGGTGTTATTTGCAAAGTTTCACACAGCATTCATGTATTATTCATTTATAAAAACACTGAATGCTTACTACATGAGCAGTGCCTACCCAGCACTTCTGGCAGTGTGAATGCGACAGACGTCCACTTCCAACACGCTTACTGATTAGCTGGACAGAAAGATTTGTTACTCTGTATATAGCAGGATGTTCTGAGAGCTGATAGAGCAGCAAAGAAAAGCCAGAAGCAGCACAAGAGATATGTGAGGACACTCCTAATGACAAAGCTGCCTTGTCTGGTACATAGAATCTGTTGCCATTTTTTTTTTTAAGTGACCTTATTTCTGCCTCTGTTATGTGTATATATTTATTTCATTTTTCTCACTTCTATTTTATATAATTAAAATGTGTTGTATATGTGTGCATTTTTGTGAGACATCTTAAAACTTTTCATAAAGAGAAGAGAGGTACAATTAAATAAATATTAAAGAAAATTAGAAAAAAAAAAAAAAAAAAAGAAAAGAGCCTGGGCACAGTGGCTCATGCCTATAATCCCAGCACTCTGGGAGGCCCAGGCGGGCAGATCACCTGAGGGCAGGAGTTCTAGACCAGCCTGGCCAACATGGCGAAACCCCATCTCTATTAAAAATACAGAAATTAGCTGGGTGTGGTGGTGGACGCCTGTAATCCCAGCTACTCGGGAGGCTGAGGCAAGAGAATCACTTGAAACTTTGAGGCAGAGGTTGCAGTGAGCCAAGATCATGCCATTGCACTCCAGACTGGGCAATAAGAGTGAAACTCCATCTCAAAAAAAAAAAAAAAAAAAAAAAAAAAGCAGCAGCAACCCTTCCAGAGAAAGACTTTCCAAATGAGTACTATTCAAATATAGAAAAAAGTACAGAGACAGGAAATAAAAAGTACCTGATAGAGAAAGAAACATGCTGGTAAATTGGATTACAAGGTCCTGGGGTGGGTGGTATATAGGGCATAAATTTAGTAAAAATTGGTTAATTTCCAAATACAGAGTAGAGTTTAGACGCAAGTGTCTGGCAGTGTTAGAGGAGTGATGATCACATCTGCACTGGAGGAAGATAATGATGGTGGCATTGTGAAGTGGCAGAGCATGACCAGATTGACAGGATTTGACAAGGGGGCCAAGAGAAAAGACAAATTTAAAGAAGTTCCAAATGTTTCTAGCCTGGACTACTGAGAAGATGGTAATGTTTTAATGACATACAAAAGAGATTAGGGACGGATATGGAGGGGGATGATGGGTACCACTTCAGATAAATTGCCCACAGAATATCTAAGACTGGAATTTTCAAGTGAGGTTAGGATGCAAACCTTTAGGAATCATTTTCCTGCAGGTGTCAGCTGAAACCCCCTGAATATTAGAGATGAAGCAGGAAGAAATTACTGAATGAGAAGAGTGAGCAGCCAGCACTCACTTCCCAGGGCCCTCACAGTTGCCGCAATACTGTACATGGGAAGCGGAAAAGTTTTGTGGAAAAAGATGTTTAAACCATTACTGGATTGCCAAGAGATGGTCATGGCCTATTTGAGATTTATCTCACATCTATGGAAGAAGCCGGAATCCAGGAGAATCTCAAATAAGGGTTTTAGTAATGAAAGCAATGAGCTCTGTCCCTGAAGGCCATGATGATGTATGTTCTTCTTCATTTAGGTACTGTAATGGGCTCACTAAACAATAAATAGATATTTTTAGAGAACATATTTGAATAATGCACATTCAAATAATGCATCACACAGTTGTCACCCTCTCTAATCCTCTAAAAATAGTTTGGGATGGTCATCAATAATATTATAAAAACTTTCTAATCTTGAAAATGAAATCCATGTTTGATAAGATGAATTAGTTGGCAAGAATGTCAGTAAATTGGTAGACTCTTAAGTTATCGCGTTGTAGTAAAAGTCTCCAATTTTTCAGTTTTCAAAAGTATGTCTTTAACATCATTTACTGTGCCAATTTAACAAGAATAAGGATAAGAGAATTATGGTATTTGACTTCAAGCTACAATTCACCTTTCTCCTTAAACTCCTTGTAGGTGCATATTGAATGATGTATTACATTCTGAAATTTTTGAAGAATATATTTAAAATTAATTAAGATAGATTCACCATAATCCTTTTAACAAGATCATTCTTATTGACTTGAATTGGAGTGGGAAGCAAATGCCATAGCTTCTGTGGCTCAGAAGAAAGGCAGGCATCCCAGTGAGAGGCGGGCATGGTAGCGGGTGGAGGGCCAGCAAGAGCCTGCTCTGCTGCAGGTGCTCATCATCCCAAATGGACCTGCAGCTGGACCTCGTGTGGTTTTCCAGAGAAGGGGCCCTGCTTCTCACCTACTGTACTTTTTATTGGCAATGAATAATGAAAGGAGCATTTGCAAATGTGAAATGGGAAGAGTGGAAAATCAGCCTGAGGCTGTGTGCAAGTTGCTCGGGAAACCAGCAGAGAAGGACTACTGATCCTGCCTGGACCTTCTGTCCTGGATAAGGGTGGGCCTCCCACTCATGCTGGTTCTAAGAATCTCTGTCTTCCTGCTTGCAGACACTTCTCCTGCGCAGGGTAAACAAACAGTGATTGCACGCATATTATATCAATGTTTTCATTAATTTTAGTATGCCTTTAAAAACAGCTCAACATCTATGAAGAATACTTATAATCAACATGTCATTATTTAATTAGAAATATTTTTGTATTCTGATTCATTGGTACATACTGTGTGCAATGGGTGTCAGATTGGTGAATTAAGATAATTATGAATAATCCTGGCCATGCCAATGAGAGGTTGTCATCCGTGTTAATGTATTCTGGTACATGTGAACTGGAAGAAATGTTCTCCCATTTAACCACTGCCTTAATATAACAGGCACATCTACAAGGAGACTCTGACTTCTGGATCTGCCTTTAGAAATTAAACATTTTTGAAAAACAGGAAAATTAAGCATTTTTAGAAAATGGGAAAATTATTTTAATGGATTAGCTTTAGGACTGAGAAAGAGATAGGAAGAATGCAAGGTGTTTTGCTTAATTCTTAGAGGTAGATTTCCTTCCTGAAAATGTTGGCATCCTCGATGTTATAAAAAGAATGTAAGGGTCTCATTGTGGTTGAAAACAATTCTCCAAAAGCTTGACAGAAAATTGAGCAGCATAGTGATAGTTTGGCTATCCAGATAAATAACTATGTCCTTCAAAATGTCCTATATTTCAATGTACTTTTCATTGTCAAAGTTACAAAAGCAGAGTCTCATCACCCAAACACAACTGTTAGTATTATGGATGTATTTCCTTCTAGTTTGTTTCATAGCCATATTTTACATTGTTATTTTATGTATATGTAGTTTTTAAAAAATCTTTTATTTTGTTACAATTGAATTCTAAGTATTTGCTGAGTAGTATCCAGCCTTTGTTAACTACCATCTTTTTTTTTTTTTTTTTTTGAGATGGAGTTTTGCTCTTGTTATCCAGGCTGGAGTGCAATGGCACGATCTCGGCTCACTGCAACCTCTGCCTCCTGGGTTCAGGCAATTCTTCTGCCTCAGCCTCCTGAGTAGCTGGGACTACAGGCACGTGCCACCATGCCCAGCTAATTTTTTTGTATTTTTAGTAGAGACGGGGTTTCACCACGTTGACCAGGATGGTCTCGATCTCTCGACCTCGTGATCCACCCGCCTCGGCCTCCCAAAGTGCTGGGATTACAGGCTTGAGCCACTGCGCCCGGCTGTTAACTACCATCTTTAATGGCTGCAAAATAATCTCTTAAGTGTATGTACTGTATTTTACAAGTGACTTTCCCTATTGATTCCAGTATTTGGCAACATAAAGCTATATTATAAGATTTGTGAATTTTAAAATATTTCTTCAGGCAGAGTTTAAGAAATAAAACATGTCATCAATTGATTTTATATATATATATGTATATATATAAATATATACTTATAGCTTTTGTAGAAGATGTATTCTTATTTGTATATTTATAATAGGACAAATTTCATTTATACTGTATTTTAGTAGTATGATAATTAGCTTTACTTTTATTTTTGGCTTTTCTTAGGAGATGAAAAACTGAACATAATTTGCATTTCTTTGATTAATTATAAGGCTGAATAACTTCCCATTTGTTTGATGATCATGGTTCCTCTTTTGTGAATTATCTGTCCATATGTAGACACATTTATATATTTAGTTACTTCAGTTTTCTTATTCAATTGTTATCATCTTATTGCATAATATATTATACAGCATTCTGTTTTATGGCTTTTTAAATGGAAACTTTTAATATATCTAATATCAAAAAGTCTTTGATATTAACATTCTTCAAACTATAGATATCTACTTTTGCTTGTATTTTTTAAAGCTTAAAAAATTTTTTCTTTACAATCAAAGTTGACAAGTAACAAACAGAATTTTCTTTTAATGCTCATTTTTTTGTTTATAGCCTGTCAAATTAAGCAGTGGGGATTGTATAACAACTTTAGTGACACTAATGTTAATAAGTTCTATTAACCCGCTACCATCAGACCAGCCTTTAAATTCTTTTCTTTTAAATAACTTTTTAATTCTTAAGAATTTATTTCTCTGTAGCTTATGAAATGAGAGTTTAAGTTGATTTCATTCTAAGTTTTTTTTTTAGTCAATAATTCTAATACCATATGCTGAATATTTTTTCTTCCTTGGAAATTTGTAATGATTCTAGATACATATTAAATTTCTAGACATGTCAAGGCCTGTTTCTTGGCTAACTAATCCATCTGTTCATTCTCAAGATAAAAATTCTTGACTTCTAATTATTGCGCAAATGTCTTGCAATGTTCGTTTTGCTCATGACCTTTGTACTCATTTTCATATGTTTGTATAATATTTCCTCCTCTGTACTTCTAATGTAGTTTAGAGACATTTGGTAAAGATGTTTTTGAAGTTTTTATTAGGATTTTAACAAATCTGTCAAATTGTAGAGGCTTAAGTATCTATACTATGTACCACTGTCTTTCAGAAATATGCTCTCATAATTTCAGTTATTCACATAGATTGTCTATTAAAATGATTACCAGGTATTTTATATAATTTTACCACTATACATGAAATTATTTTCTATTTCATTTTCTAAAAGAATATTCACAAAATTACAATGGCTTATTTATAATCTTTTATCTTGTCAAGTTACCAACATCTTATTAATTACAATTTAGTTGATACCTTTTGATTTATAAGATATATAACATCACTCACAAAGAATGACATATTTAGCTCTTCCTAATATTTGTACCTAATATTTATGCCTATATAGAGGAATATTAAATATTTAATGCTTTAAAAATTAAAAAAATAATACTGTAAAAATATTAATATTGTTAAAATATTAATTTTTCTTTTACTGCATTGACCAGAACTTTTAAAACAATGTTAAATAAGTAAAGCGATACTAAGCATCATTATTGTACATTTATTTTAAGACAAATGCCACCAATGGTTCACAGGTGAAATGTAATTGACTAACTTTAGAATATGCTGAAACTAGGGCAATTCTAGTCCTGAATTTCTACATGTAAGCAAGTATTTTGTTACAATCCCTATAGTGATGTTACATCTTGTTAACTACATTTCTGTTTATCTGACATAAAGTATTTACTTCAGAGATGGGAAATTTAGGAATCTTTTAGGTCCTATACAAATTATCAGAGTCTCTTCATTTTGATCTTCACAACTTCACAACATTGTAATGAGAATTTGCTCTGCTCAACTCGTCTACTTGCTTATAAGCAAAATTCGATTGTATTCTAGATATTAGTCGCCTGTCAGATATATACTTTGCAAATATCTTCTTCCATTCTATAGATTGTCTGTTTTTTCTGTTGACTACTTTTTTTTTCAGAAGCTTGTTAGTTTAATTAGTCCTATTTGTTTATTTTTGCTTTTGGGATTTAGTCACAAATTCTTTGCTTAGACCAATGTCCCGAAGTTTTTCCTAGTTTTTCTTCTAGAATTTTTATGGTTTTAGGTCTTACATTTAAGTCTTTAATCCAACTTGAGTTAGTTTTTGTACATGTTGAGAAATAGGGATCCAGCTTTGTTCTTCTACATGTGGCTATCCAATTTTTCCACCATTTATTGAATAGGGGGTCCTTTCCCCAATGTATGATTTTTCAGCTTTGTTGAAGGTCAGTTGGTTGTAGGTATTTGGCTTTATTTCTGGGTTCACTATTCTGTTCCATTGATCTCTGTGTCTATTTTTATACCTGCACCATGCTGTTTTAGTATCTACATCCTTGTAATAGAACTTGAAGTTGGGTAATGGGATACCTCTAGTTTTGTTCTTTTTCCTTCGGATTGCTTTGACTACTTGGGCCTTCAAACAAATTACCAAGAAAAAAACCGAAGAATCCCATTAAAAAGTATGGCAAAGAGGTGAACAGACGTTTCTCAAAAGAAGATATACAAATGGACAAAAACACATGAAAACATGCTCAACATCAATAATCACCAGGAAAATGGAAATTAAAGCCACAATCAGATACCACTTTACCTGAATCAGAATGACCATTGTTAAAAAGGCAAAAAACAATATATTATGGAGTGGATGTAGTGAAAGTGGACATATATACTGTTGAGGGAATGTAAATTAGTACAACCTCTGTGGAAAACAGTATAGAGATTTCTCAAAAAACAAAGTAGATCTACCATTTGACACAGTAATTCCACTATTGAGTATCTGCTGAAAGGAAATTAAGTCATTATGTCAAGGAGACACTTACACTTGTTTGCTTATTGCAGCACAATTCATAATTTCAAAAATATGAAATCAACATTAAGCACCCATCAAGTGATGAGTAGATAAAGAAATTGTGGTATATATATATATATATATATATATATATATATATGTGTGTGTGTATATATATATATATATATATATATATATATATATATATATGTTCAGCCATAAAAAGAATAAAAGAATGTTTTTTGCAACAACTTGGATGAAGCTGGAGCCCATTATCCTAAGTCAAGTAACTCAGGAATAGAAAACAAATACTATATGTTCTCATTTATAGGTGTGAGCTAAACTACGGGTACAAAGAGGAAAAGAGAGTGGTATAATGGACATCAGAGCCTCAGAATGGGGATGGGAGATTCCAAAATTACCTGTTGGGTACAAAGTACACTATTTGCATAATGGGTAAATGCCCAGCCTTTACCACCATACAATTCATCCATGTAATCTAAAACCACTTGTATCTCTAAAGCTATTGAAATAAAAAAATTTTGATTAGAAGGATAGATCATACCCAATAGAAAAATCAAAGCTAGTTAAAATCAACAGTGATAAAACCAACACATTAGGGCAAGTCAGGAATATTTCTAAACACTCAAAAGAAAAAAATCAAGTACAGATTTTGTACTTGATATTAATGAAAGGTAAAGGATGTTACATTACACTAATGTTAGCAACTATTCACTCTCAATTTTTTTAATCTATATGATTTAGAAATGCTTAAAAAATTCATGGCATTTTATAAGTCTACTTTTTTCTGGCAGAGGGAAGACAGGACTGGTTTTACAATAAGATTTTACTACCACTGACTAGAACGTTTTATCCTCTATTATTCCAAAATAAACATTCTACACTAAATATTTTTTGATAGCAAAATAATAATTTAAATTATGTTACATTCTAGGAAGTACAAAGAAACATAGGCAGATTTTTTTCCCTGAATTAGTCCTTAAATCACTTGATTAAAATATGATACTTTTGGCTGGGTGCGATGGCACACATCTGTAATCCCAGCACTTTGGGAGGCCAAGGCAGGTGGATCACCCAAGATTAGGAGTTCGAGACGAGCCTGGCCAACATGGTGAAACCCTGTCTTTACTAAAAACACAAAAAATTAGCTGGGTATGGTGTCAGGAGACTGTAATCCTAGCTACTTGGGAGGCTTAGGCAGGAGAGTTGCTTGAACCCAAGTGGCAGAGGTTGCAGTAAGCCGAGATCGTGCCATTGCACTCCAGCCTGGGCGACAGAGTGAGACTCTGTCAAAAAAAAAAAAAAATACTCTTATTAAAGAGTGTTATTTTAAAGCAAAACAATGTAAAATACTCTCTAGTTGCAAGAATGTGTCCTTGAAATATCCATTAAATATTTTCTAAGGGCCCACATTTGTCAGGAATGAGTAGAATCTAGTTCCATTTTTCAAATCTTTAATATAGAAGCAGATTAACAATTAGTCTTTTGAAAACACAATTTTGTTTTGCCATGAACTTTTATTTGGGCTTCTACTTTGACACATATCTTAGCTTTTCATATCTTAAAATGTAGAAGACTATGCTTTTAGATCTCATAAAACTTCATGATAACATGCTCATCATTCTGTTAGGCCCAGAAAACAACCACTCTTTCTTCCATTTCTCCTTCTCTGAAACATTGACTGAGTGCCTCTCTGGTTCAGGGCAACATGCTAGGCTCAGGAGGACACCATGATGCGTAACACAACAAGGTACTTGGCTTCCTAGGCCAGTGGAAATGCAGAAATGGACACGTCTAATTACAGCATAACTCAGTAAGTTCAGTAGTAAATGTTTATGAACACGGGGTGCTTCAATGCACCAGAAGAGCAGCTTCCTACTCAGCCAGAGGAGGTCAGAAAGGACTCAGAAGAGGAGGCACTGACTTAACGCTTCAGCTGTTTTTCAAATGCTTTCTCAATAGCATCCCCGTAAACACAAGAGGCTTAGGATTTACCACGCTTCTAGATTTGATTGTCAAATAACACATGGTCCATAATTTTAAATCTGGTTGACTATAAAACTCTTCATTGTGAAAATAGGAAGTAACAGAAACCAAGTCATCATGCATTCATCTATAATATTTAACTCAGCTTAATGGCCATACTTTTTTCAACTGTCTGTACATGATAGCATAAATAAAACTAGAATAGTTTGAATAGGTACTAAGAAGCAGATTTTTTTACAGATAATCTTTTTTTAAAAAATGGTAATAACAGGAGCCTTAAAAACACAGCAGATTGCTTCACTTTCCATAAAATCAGGACAAGAAGCTTGCTATTCTTTTCATTCTCCAGTAAGTTCAAAAGGTGGGAATCTTGCCAAGGCAATTCAATGGGCAGGAAGTTATTTTCTCAGGAAATTTCAAAAATATCATTAATTTACTTTGATTTTTTTACAATGATTATAAAACATTCATAAGGCGTGCTGTATCTAGCAGTTTTAACTGGCAGGACTTTTTTATTTTTATTTTTTTTCACTGCAGTGCATCACATTAAAAACACCCTCCCTCCTCACCATCAATTTCACAATGGAAAATCCAGGGAAAGTATTTTATTCTTGCTTAACCTTGAAAGATATATGCTGTGCTCAACTGAAAAATCTATTACTTAATTAGCTTTAAGAGATTTGACATCAAACAGAAACACATTTGAAATATAGATGAAGTAAGAGGTAAAAAAAATCAGTTAGAATTGTAAAGGAAAATGTGGGATGTTCCATGAAGGTCAAAGTCAATTTCTTTCCTTAAATTCCCTCAAAAGACTTATATGCACAGATATATTCAGTGGTGGTAACTGAGGTGAGCCTTTTCCTTTTTTTTTTTTTTCATAATCTATTGGAACTTTGGCTTAACTCTTCCCCCTGCCACCAACATATTAGGTATGTACATAAAAATTTTCAAATTTCTTTCTAACAGAGTGCTTAAGGGGAAGAATGAAGACAACAGACAAGAAAACAAATAATTACCAGGCAGTACTTCCAGTGCTTCAGCAGAGAATATACAAGTTGCTGGGGGAGCCCTGAAAAGCATGTTGACAGATGCCTGAGGAGGTAATAGGAAGCTTTTCAGAAGTCACATCTGAGCATGGCCTTTCAGGATTTATAGATGTTCTCCGGAGGTTAAGAGAGAAAGAGTGTGTCAGACAAAAACACACACAAACCAGCACACATACAGAGTAGGTAAGAACAAGCAGCCCTTTAGGAGATGTGAAGAGGTGCCATGGTTGTGTGAGTCTACAGCATATGGTACTGAGTGGATGGGATGGGAGGGGGAGATGAGAAGCTATGGCTGGTCCGTGAAGGATCTTGCAGGTTCTGCAAATGATTGTAGATTTTATCCTTTGGAACTGCACTGTCTGATATGATAGCCACTATTTACCAGTGGCCATTTACATCTTGACTGCCTGCCTGCCTGCCTACCTACCTACCTACCTACCTTCCTCCCTCCCTCTCTCCCTCTTCTTTCCTTTCTTTCTTTCTGATAGGGTCTCATTCTGTCACCCAGGCCAGCATGCGGTTAGGTATGATCATAGTTCACAGTAAAGTCAAACTCCTGGGCTTCAGTGATCCTCCAGCCTCAGCCTCCCAAACTGCTGGGATTATACGTATGAGCCACCATACCCAGCCTTGAATGTCAATGAAAAATAAATACACAAATTCAGATCCTCAGAGGCACTAGCCACATTTCAAGTGCTCAGTAGCCAAATGTGACCCAGGGCTACCATAATAGATAACACAGATAATGTTTCTATTTCACCCCAAATACTAATGAACAGTGCTGCTTAAATAAGAAGACACATCCAATTGTTAATAGTAAAGTAAGAGATTTACTTGATGAAAACTGTGCTTCATTAAAGAAGCAACTCATGTAGTATGAAGGATGGCCATGGGAGTAGAGGGCCAGTGAAAAGGAAATTGTTTAGGGATTCACTTGAAACTTTATGGGGAGGTGGAGAAAGTTGCCTATTTTGGAAGATTTCCAGGGGTAGAATTGAGAAGGCTTTGCTAAGTATCTGGTGTAGATGTCTGGGCGGATGGTAACGCTTTCACGAGAAGACACTAGAGGAAATTATAGTGGGCTGGAGAGAGGAGATTAGTTTATATTTTTAGCTATTGTGTTTGAGGTTCCTGAGACCTCAGGACTTAAAGAAGAGCTTTAAGTTAATAGTTCTTAAAAGTAGTTTCTGGTCCTTTTTCTTTACAATCCACTTCCTTTCTCAACTGCCCCAAACAAGTATTGTGAGTTTCTCATGATTCCAGAAGTTTTTAAGCTAGGTTAAGCAAGAGAGTTGAGGTTCAAGTTTGCAAAAATGATTGAGTCTAGATTTAAGGCTTTTTCACTTCATTTTGCTACCAAACCTGCAAACAAGCAGTACAAAGGAACTATGCCAGCTGAGAGCACCAGGAAGCGGCTGCTCTTCCCTGGTGTCACCCTATTTCCAAGAGGTGAGGGTCAGTGATGTCCACGAGAGGAAGAACTCCTCAGGCCAGGAAAAGGAAACCATGTCTTCCAGTCTCTACACTAGCTTGCAGAGGGCTCACATTAGCATGTCTGGCTCTCCCTACTATCAAATAAGGGAATTCCTTTCATCCACAGTTAAGGGCTATAATGTTCTATTTCTTCCTTCTTTGTGCCTCTTCACCTCTCTTTCACTGTTGACTAAGTCTCCTACATCACACACACACACACAAAACAAACACATACGCTCCACTTCTAAATTCTGTTACCTTCATTCATCTCCATCAAATTCCGGCTTATTTCACAGAGGGTCTTCCCCATTCTTCCCTGGTTTGCAAAAACAAAGTCACAAAAGCCATGCAATACTACAGATTAATAATGGAGGAAGACATGAAGCTGAGACAGAATTTCTTTAGGATGAGGGGGTGCAATTAAATGTTTAAATATTAATGTAAAAGAGACAGTAAAGACCAAGACATTGAAGTCACAGAAGAGAAAGGATTGTTGATAAGTCTCATAAGAAGCTGGAGTCAATGGGATCCAATTGCAGATGGTGGGTAAGCACTGAGGTGCAGGAAAGACCACTCTTCCATCATTATAGAAGAAAAGGAGGTGTATTAGTCTGTTCTCATGCTGCTGTTAAAGACATACCTGAGACTGGGTAATTTATAAAGGAAAGAGGTTTAATTGACTCACAGTTCAGCATGGCTGTGGAGGCCTCAGGAAACTCAAAATCATAGCGAAAGGGGAAGCAAACACACCCACTTTTACGTGGTGGCAGGGAGAAGAATGAGAGCCAAGCGAAGGGGGAAGCCTCTTATAACACCATTAGATCTCAGGAGTACTTACTCACCATCACAAGAACAAGGTGAGGGAAATTACCCCCATGATTCAATTATCTCCACCTGGTCTTTCCCATGACACGTGGTGATTATAGGAACTACAATTTAAGATGAGATTTGGGTGGAAGCACAGACAAACCATATTAGGAAGCAAGAATGCAGACTGCAAAGGAGAAAACATCCAACTCAAAACCTATAGGCTTCAGTGGAATGTATCATCTCAGGTAGTTACAAGCCCACCTATGGTGTGGCTCAGCTTGGCCCCCTATTCACGTAGCTTCACGTGCATCTTGACTTCTGGAAGGGCTTGGGAGCAGCTTCTGAAGCTTTGGGAGAAACCAAACACAGACCTGCCTCTGGACCCTCCCCTCTTCTAAATGAGCTGCTTTTAGTCCAGCTAACTTCCAAAGAGCCAAACTGCCATCCACCACCCACTGGTTTTGGGACCCAAATCCCAGATTTGTATTTCTGTTCAGGTGTGTGCTTATCTTGGTTTGAATTCCAGGTCTGTCTTTTAAGCTTTCTTTTTTCCCCTATTAAAAAAGCATTTATGTGTGTAGAGCAGAATATAAATACCTCATATTGTATTATCTACTAGAAATTATCCTTTTTTTTTTGAAATAATGAATCTGCTAATTTTTCTAAATGATACCAGGTGTCCATTTTAGTTCAAATACAATGTTACCTCACCCTGAAAATCCTCATTTGTATGTTTTTCACTTTCAATGAAAGTACAGCTGCACAGAGAAAATTTCTACACAATTAAGTTTAAAAATGAAAATTGCTCTATTCTTTGTACAATAATCAAAGATGGAATAAAACATAAAATCTCTGTGATTAAGATTTCCTGTACAGGTTGTTTCCACCTTAGGAGCAGGCTGTGTTTTAGAAGCTCACTTGTAAATTTGTGTTTGGAACATCTAACATAATTTCCATAGAAAAAATATTATAAATTGTAATTAGGTTTCCAGGCCAGCTCATAAAAGCAAATTTGATACACAATATACTTAAAATAGCATAAATTTGCATGAAATAATAGGAAATAGCAAATGTAATTATGATCTGTTTTTATTTTACACACATTAAAACTCGTTTGAACCAATGCAAAGCCCAATGACTTGGCTAATTTAATGCTGGAGTCTGAGCCATAGGTAGGGTTGGGAGCTCATTTTGATCTATTTCCATTATGCCCATAACATATGTTATTGAAATTTGGAGTGAATGGAACAATGAGAGTGGGAAGATACTGACTGTAGTTTGGGAGTTTTGCAACAGGGAAAGATGGTTAAATGAGTCTTGAGCCAAGACATAAATTTTTATTTTCACCTGCTTTTGAGTATTCAAGATGCTCTCTCTCACACACAGATCAAGAGGGAGACAGAGAGAAAAAAGAGAGAGATTAAAAGAGAGAGAAAGAGAAAGAACAGAGGGAGAGGGAGAAAAAGAGAGAGGGAAAAGGAGGAGAGGTTCAGAGAGAGGTAGAGAGAATGAGAGCTGTGGGAGCAAGCCAACTATTTAACTATCTAGACGCGCACTCAAATGGAAGACAAAATGGCAGCTATAATAGGCAGAGAACTCATTATCTGCAGAAAGCAGAGAGAGCTCCCATGTGATCACAACTGTCAGTGGCAATTAAGTTGTCAAGTACTGGGAAAAGAAGTAAACAACAGTAACTGTTCTCAGGTGAGGTGGGGCGGAAAGCTGCTCCCTTCATTAAAAAGGAGGGAGAGATTAAGAGTCAACAGGCTAGGACTGAGGATGAGGCTCAGGTGAGAATAATGTTGCTTCCACATCGACCAGGAACAGAAGGCGGGGGACCTGAGACTCCTTTCACTATGGTGCTGGAGAGGCAAGGATTGGGGTTAGGCAGTGGTGATTCACCACTAGGCAGCCTGGGTGCTGCCAGGAAGACTGAACTGGAGCCATGCAAAGAGGCCAAGAGAGACAACTAAAGTTGCTCTTGCCAGAAGAAAAAAGAGCCATAAAGAGAAAAAACATATTCACTTAATGGACAGTAGCAAGTTACATGTTTACGAGTCAAAACCTGCTCTTTCAATCCTGAATATTTGATAATCAGATTTACCTTAATTAGTGATTCAAAATGCTCATTTTAATAAGTCTTTCAGCTTATTATTTCAGCCATTGAAATGGATACAGCTATCAAACATTTGAGGTGTATACTCTTCTGTTTTAGTAAAATTAAAGGCGATCATAGGCTTCATTTAAATATACATAATTTGGTTTTATTGTATCAAACATAAATCCTTTCTGAGGGGAACAAGGACATGTATAAACAAATATATTAAAGCAGGATACTACATTACTTAATATGTGTTTGAATTTTAACTGTCATTTATAATGATGCTTATATTTAATTCATACAGAATTTTAGGGGGGTACATATTAGTGCCAGGATCTATGTTAGGTGGAGTGAATATAATAGTGTATAAAGAAGACACAGGTTTTTCACTCTTGGAAGATAAAGCATAGCAGAAATAATACAAAAGCCAAAGCAAGTACCCAAAATGCTCACTATCTCTATTTCCTGGCCTCCCACCTACTCCTTCATTCATTGCAATCTGACTTCAGTTCTACTGCAATAAAACTTCTCTTCCTGAGCCATTACATGTGGTTTTCCATGGGACTTGAACATGCCCTAATTCAGCTTAAATTATCTTTGGCAGTTCTGCTAGGGTTTAAAAGTCACATCTTTGGAAACTTTCCCTAACCACGCAGAATGGGTGAATAACACCTTCCATGTGTTTCCATGGAATGCTCCACATCCTCTCTCATGAATCACAATTTTAAAAAGTCAATTCATTGTCTGCGTCCTTCACTGGCCTGTTAGCTCCCTGAAGGTGGGCCCCGTGTCTTAGGTTCACTATCAAATTCACTTCCCTACCAAGAGTATGGTAATTGAAAGGTGTTGAGGGCCGGGGCGGTGGCTCACGCCTGTAATCCCACCACTTTGGGAGGCCGAGGCGGGTGGATCACGAGGTCAAGAGATCGAGACCATCCTGGTCAACATGGTGAAACCCCATCTCTACTAAAAACACAAAAATTAGCTGGGCATGGTGGCGTGTGCCTGTAATCCCAGCTACTTGGGAGCCAGAGGCAGGAGAATTGCCTGAACCTAGGAGGTGGAGGTTGCGGTGAGCTGAGATCGTGCCATTGCACTCCAGCCTGGGTAACAAGAGTGAAACTCCGTCTCGGGGGGGAAAAAAAAAAAAAGGTGTTGAGTAGTGTCTGCTGAGTAAATGAACGAGCACATGAATGGAAGAGGCATTATATGCTATAATAATCAGAAACATCAAGTTCAAAACAGAAGGTGATGGGAGATGAAGGTGGAAATGTACTCGGCTCATAGGGAGTCTTGGATAAATCTTTTTGTTGATGTGGGACACTACTGATTGGAAAAGTGGACTCAAGAGTTATCATTAATGCCTCATTTGTGCTGGGCTAGGAAAGGGAAAAGACAATTCCAGTGGAACAGACTTTTTCACATGATTCTTACTGCCTTGATTGATTCAATATTTACTACCTACATGATGCCTTTCAGGAGAATGAGCAAGAGGAATGGAAAACTCTGCAGATGAAAGAAGCTGATGGCCTCTCAGAGAATAGAAATGGCAGGGCAGGAGTGAACATAAAGTTTGTCTGTGGCAGTGGCTTCCAGATAGAGAACAGCTCCGTAAAAACCAAAACTTACAAGATTCCTGATTCCAATACCAGAAGATTACGCTACATCTGAATGGGGCCTAAGGATCTATTACAACTCGTCAGACAATCCTGATGTGTAAAGAGAACCTCTTATCTAGTTTAACCCTTTCATTTACATGTTAGAAAAGTGAAGCCCAGGACAGGCTCAGCAACATTGTGCAGGTTGTGACTGGCAGGGCTAAGACTAAAATTCCTATCTCCTGATCTTGAGGTCAGGGTTCACAGCATTAGCTCTAAAGAGGCAAGAGAATTACCCATAAGTTTGGAGAATAAAATTCAAAGAGAACAATGTAACTTAATCTACTTATACTACATTTTTGAAGTTCAAGGTAGAAACTAGTTCTCTCAGCCTGGGTGATGAAGATCGAGAATGAGATGGGTCCACACAGCACAATGCAACCACCTTGTTTAGTGCATTAAGCAAACCTACAGAACCTCACAGATTTCCAGACCTATGATGACAATGAATCTGCAGATGGCTAGGGGGTTTCATGTTAAGGGGTGAGTTATTTATGGTATGAATCACGAGCAGCTTGTAGAGCATGATAAATATCTGTTCTTCACAACTCCTAAGTACGAAGAAAAATGATGGACCAACATTGTAGTGTTATTGACTTGGGCTGGATATGTATGAACCCTTTTCATCAGTAAATGTTAGAAACGTTATCAAGGGAGATTGTTTAATTACCATTTTTGGTGGGTCTTTAGTTTGATCTAGGAGGCATTAGACCTAATCTTTCCAAATGACATACCCGTTGATGTTGTGTTAGAGCCCAGTGAGACCTTTGCCTTTAAATGTTTCCTCAGTGGGATATCCTAGACACTCTAGTAAAATGAGTATATACGGGCACAGATCCTAATGAAAGGGTTTGATAGTAAGTCACTATTCCCTACATTTTACTTGGAAAGATCAGTAATCACCCAAGTAGCTTCTACAGAGAAACAATGGTCAGCATCTTCCTTAGTCTCTCGAGACAAGGATAAAGCAGTATTATCACTATGTAAAATGAACGAATCACTACAAGCGAGTGACAGGTGCTATTCTTGTAATATCAACATAAGTCACTGCAGTAATGAAGATTTGCTGAATTAGATTTTAGCTTCACTGTGCACCTCTTCTCCTTTTATGACCATTCTTTTGCATCTTGTTTACCCAATTCAGGAGAGAATGCAAGCAGCTTTTCAAATGTTCAGCAGTCCCAAGAAAGTCTTTTAAAAAATATTAACATCTTTGTTTTGTATGCATTTTTGAAAAGGTATGAATTTACCGCACTTCATATACAGTTTCTTTTTGCAGAAGCAGGTATTCTCAATAAAAATATGTTTCTCCTGCAGTGTTAGAATCTACACAGGTCAAATTGTACATTACTTAACTCTGTGACAGGAAGGAAGGCAGGCAGGTTGGTACCCAATGCAAAGCACTAACAGGCGGAGCAAGAGACACTGAACACCGAATGTCATCAAACTCAACGACTTTGAGATGAGTACTGCTGGACTATAGGTACTTCCAGAGCTATCTAGTCCTTAAAACATACCATATATGTCACTTATTCCCAAACTGACAGATTCTTCTAGTAATCTGGAACCGCAGGAAAAGGAAATAAGGTGATTTAATTTTTCAAAAGGGCACAGTGGGCTCACGCCTGTAATCCCAGCACTTTGGGAGGCCAAGGCAGGTGGATCACTCGACGTAAAGAGTTTGAGGCCAGCCTGGCCAACATGGTGAAACCCTGTCTCTACTGAAATAAAAGGAAATAGCTGGGATTAAAAATAGGTGTAATCCTAGCTACTTCGGAGACTGAGGCAGAATAATCACTTGAACTTGAGAGGCAGGGGTTGCAGTGAGCCGAGACTGTGCTGCTGCACTCCAGTCTTTGGTGACAGAGTGAGACTCCATCTCAAAAAATAATAAATTAAAAAAATAAAATAAGGATAATAATGATACCACATCACAGGTCCTTTATGAAAATTAAATAGCCTAATTGGTATAATATACTTTTCATAATATCCTTCATAATACAAATATTCTGGTTAACTGGGAATCAATATAAGTCATATAGATTATTTTTACTCAGTATAAAATTATCTGATCACAGAAATCATATATTATAACTCATCAATTTTAATCATTCAAAAAATTTTTCAGGAAAGCCTGATAGATTGGCATTATTAACATGAACAATTATATTGTCATAAATGAGAGACTCTGTCATCTAAAGATGTACCAGAAATCTATAGATAGTAAAGTGGCAAATAAATTACCTTTACGTTATTTCATAAGGTACTTTCTCACAGATTAAAGCATAATTATAGTACTTATTACGTTAATTTGTTTGCTTATTAATTAGGCAAGCATGTTTTGGAGATTAAGTACAAAGCATGAAATTAGATTTTGAAGGGATAAAGATTAATGAGATACAGTCTCTGCCCTTCCTTGAAGCAGATCCCAAAGCAAATCGGGGTGAAAACATCAGATTTGGCACCAAGGGATTTCATCTTTACACTGAGGGCAAAGAGAACCATTGAAAGGTTTGGAGAAGCAAAGTGATCAGCTTTGCCTGGAGATTCCCTTGGGTAATGATTTGAGGGAACCAGTTAAAGGGGCATGGCAGAAACTGAGGCAAGAAATGATGCCAAGCAGACCCTGGAAGTAACATTGAGTCAGGAGGAAGCATGGAGAGGAGTAGATGCATTGGAGTGACAGGGAGAGTGTAAAACCCACTAGCTTGAGAGTTAACGAGGGGAAGATTATTTCGAAATTTTGATTTGGGTCTCTGGGCAGATATGGTGCCATTTAGAGACGTAGAACACTGGAAGAACAGCAGGTTTAACCTTGGGACACAGTAAGATCAAACTTGGACATTTTATATCAGAAATGTCAATGGGAAATTTCAGTAGAAATGATACCCCTTGAAGACCAGGGGAGACATTTCAGTGGGGACTATACAGATCTACACATTAACAGTGTCAATCAGCAACAGAAGACAATGGGGATCTCCCCCATATTTCAAGGAAAGTTTTCTGAGAGTAACAAGACAATACAAGAACAAACCTTGGGCTCTCAATATTTAAGTAGTGACAAGCCTGACAAGAAGACTGCAGAATACTCAGATGAGTAGGAGGAAAATTAATATAGTAAGTGGTATTAAAGTCCAGGAGCCAGCAGTAAAGAAAGAGGACCTAGCTGAGGACATCAGGTGATTCAGAGTCCATGTAGGAAGTCTTCTCAATTTGACAATGAAGAGTCTCCTAAGACTTTGGCCCAAAAAGTTTCAGTGGAAGCCACAGTGCCCTAGATTTAGGAGTCATCGCTACAGAAGATAAGGTGGAGACATGAGGTGAGGACAATGCTTCTGAGACGTCAAAACCCATCAGGATGGATCAAAGGTCAAAAAGAGGACTTTGGATGTTATTTGTTTGACCATAGATATATCTAAACCTTATAAGAAAGAGACAGAAGGGAAGGGAATATCAAAGGCAAAAAGGAAGTGAGAGAAACAGGAACAGGTAAGGTGGCAGGAAGAAATGGGAACTAGAGCCGTGTCTAACAGACTGATCAGAGTGTACAGATACAGATTAAGGAAGCAGGGTTTTTCTTTTTTTTGGTGGGGGAAAAGAATTCAGAATAAAACCCTGTGTTTGACTTTGGTTTTCATCATAGAGTGGCCCATTTTTCCTGTTCATTTAGCAAGATTCAGTGAAAGTCTCTTTTATCCTGGAATTGTGCTAGGCACACAGAGGATACAGTGGTAAATCAAGCAAGGTCCCTGCCCACAAGGAACCCACCCTGTTGGAGCTGGGGTGAAGGCAGACGGTACACATGTACATTTCTAATCCAAGGTAAGCTGTGGTAATCTTAGCACTGATTTACAGTTAGCAGTGGAAAGCCCTATATACCTTTCTATCTCTCAGACATGAAAACCAATATTAAAATAGTTCACCCTCCTTAACATAATTGCAAACAGCAATCTCTGAACTGTTAACCACTATATAGATATATTAGTTATAAATCTAGCCAGGGGACTAGAATTAATTAACCTTAGCAGTGAATTTCATTTGACCTTAGTCTAATCAGGGCAATTTTCTATTCTGGAAAACAAAATTAATTATCTGGTTTATTTAGGAAAAGGACCCCAACAGAACAAAACACAAACACCAGAAGTTTTTCCTTAATTATTAGGATTTTAATACCATTTTTGATACAGTTTGTCTTTCCTCTGATAAGAAAATGTACAATAAAAATAGTAACATTTTAGACCTATTAATAGTTAAGGAAAGAGATAAACAGTTCAAGTTAACTTATCAGGAAAGCTGAGATTTATTTTACTGTAATATCAAATTCGTTCACTTTATTTTCACTTTATTGTATTTTGCCCCAGTTTCCCTTTTTATAATATGCAAGATAATTTTATGTTATCAATATCTTATATATCAGATAGCCAAGAAAGTGATAAGGTAAAATATTTTGAAATGATGCCATCTGCAGAAATTATTTTGATTGCATTAATTTAAATTAAAAATTAAAAATTATCTAGATACACTTCAACTGAGAGATATCACCACAAAATATCTTAAAATTACGTATAATAAAATGCTATTTTATGCAGCACTTATGTTGCTACCCGTTATCTACATCAATCTTTGAAGACAAGATTTACATAAATTTCAAGCTTTTCGTGAGAAATAGTGAACATATTAACAATTAACTAAGGGGACAAGTGGAGTCTCATTCTTTGAATGGCATCTGTCATATGATCCAGGTTTCTGTCAGCCTTGATGCTGTGTTTTCACTGAATTGATCTAACAAATGAACCTTAAAAGTAAATACTCTTGGAAAGACAGCAATCATTTCCTGATAACTGCCGTCAGTATTTCTGGTTCTATGAGGCAAGTAAAAGGGACATTTTTTTCCCCTTTCATTAATACAGATGGGCTCATTGACTGTCCAAAAGCGAATCAGCCTTAATTTGGGGCATCCTTTCCATGCCAAGGATACTGGCAGATTTTTAACACTCAAGTAATGGCTTGGTGTGTTTTTAAAACAAGCACTAATGCAATTCTCATAACGCTGCTAATAAAGACATACCCGAGACTGGGTAATTTATAAAGAAAAGAGGTTTAATTGACTCAGCTCAACATTGCTGGGGAGGCCTCGGAACACTTACAATCATGGCAGAAGGGGAAGCAAACATGTCCTTATTCTCATGGCGGCAACAAGGATAAGTGCAGAGTGAAGGTGGGGAAAAGCCCCTTATAAGACTATCAGATCACACGAGAACTCACTCACTATTATCGGAACAGCATGAATGTAACTGCCCTCATGACTAAATTACCCCTGACCAGTTCCCTCCCATGACACATGAGATTGTTGGAACTACAATTCAAGATGAGGCTTGGGTGGTGACACAGCCAAACCATATCACCTACCAACTAATTTTAAATATTACACTCTTTAATTTTCTACTTATTTATTTTCATTCATGCTAACTTTTTAAACACCATTTTGAATCTTTAGGAAAAATATGGACATGCCATACACAAACACATGTACAGACACATTCACATCATTTTGCTAAGCATGAACAAATTATCCTAGTTTAATGCAACAATGATTGAATCTGTAGCGATACCTTGTACCTATATCTGTAGGATTCCATTATTGAGACAAGCACAAAATACACGAGTAGAAAACATCTATCTTACTCTCGCATAGAGTTAAGATTAAAGAGATTATAACTGAATTTTTAAATTGATAGACCTTACTTTTAGAGCAGTTTTGGATTTACAGAAAAACTGACTGAAAAGTGCAGAGAGTGATCATAAAACCCCACATAACTCACAGTTTCCTCTATTACTAGCATCTTGCATGAGTGAGGTACATTTATTGCAATTGATGAGCTAATATTATTAACTAAAGTAGATAATTTACATAAGGATTCACTGTGTTGTACAGTACAATGAATTTTGACAAACCAATCATGTTATGTATCCATTGTTACAGTATTCTATTGAATAGTTTCACTGCCCTAAATATCTCCTGTGTTCCATCTATCCATCCCTCTGTCCCTCTTTCTGAACTCCTAGGAACCACTGACCATTTTTTCTGTCTATATTTTCACCTATACCAGAATGTCATATACTTAAGATTATGCAATATACAGCCTTTTTGGGCTGCCTTCTTCCACTTAGCCATATGTATGTAATGGTCCCTGCATATCTTTTTGAGGCCTGGCTGCTCATTTCTCTTTAGCATTGAATAATACTTCACTATATTTTTGTGTCATAGTTTGTTTAAATGTTCACTTAGGATATCTTGGTTGTTTTTAAGGCTTGACAAATATGAATAAGGCTGATATAAATATTCACGTTCTGGTTACGGTGTGGAAATTAGTTTTTAATTGAATTGGATAAATACCAAGGAATATGATTGCTAGTACATATGGTTATATTTTGTAAGTGACTGTCACACTGTTTTCTGAAGTGGTTGTACCATTTTGCATTTCCATCAGCAATGAATGAAAGTTCCTGTTTCTCTGTATCCTTGTCAGCATTTGGTATTGTCATTTTTTTCTGGATTTCAGCCCTTCTCATAGGTGTGAAATGATATCTTGTTTTAATTTGCAGTTCCCTAATGATAGATGATGTTCAGCATATATTCATATGCTTACTGTCTGTATATACATACACGTGTGTGTGTGTGTGTGTGTGTGTGTGTGTGTGTGTGTGTGTGTATGGTGCCATGACTCAGATTGTATATTATTTTTGGTGAGGTGTCTGTTCAGAACTTTTTCTCATTTCCTAACTTAGTTAGTTGTTTTCTAATTGTTGAGTTTTAAGATTTCTTTGTGCATTTTGGATAGTAGTGCTTACCAAATATGTACTCTGCAAATATTTTCTCCCTGTCTGTGGCTTGTATTTATATTCTCTTTATTGTATCTTTTGGAAAACAGTATGGATATCCCTCAATAAAACAATAAATGCATAAAAAGTTTTTTTTTCTGAAAGTAGAGGCTTTAAATTTTAATAAAGTCCAAGTTATCATTTTTTTCTTTTATGAATTGTACTTTTGGTATTATATCTAAACACTGCTAAAGCAAAAGTCATGTACATTTTTCTCTCTTATGTTACCTTCTAGAAGTTTTACAGTTTTGCAATTTACAAGTCTATGATTTATTTTTAATTTTTGTGAATAGTGTAAAATCTGTTAGAATTATTACTTTTTTGCATATGGATGTCCAATTTATTTGAGCGCCACTTGTTGTAAAGTCTGTCCTTTCTTCACTGAATTGCCTTTGCTTCTTTGTCAAGGATCAGTTGATATTTGTGTGAGTCTATCTCTGGGCTCTCTATTCTGTTCTATTGATTTATTTTTCTGTTCTTTCACTAATACTAAGATGTCTTAATTATTGTAGCTTTGTTGGTACTCTTTTTTAAATGTTTTAAGTTGACAAATAGTAATTGTATATTTGTAGGGGTTATATACTGTGATATTTTGATATACAGTTACAATGTAGAATGATTAAATTGAGCTAATTAAAAAAATTCATCACCTCACGTAACTTATCTTTCTTGAGAAAAACATTTAAAACCTAATCTTTTAGCAATTTTGCAACATATGATACATTATTATTGATTATAGTCATCATTCTTGCAATAGGTCACTAAAGCTTATTTCTTCTATCCAAATTAAATTTTATACCCTTTGATCAACATCTCCTTTCCTCATTCACATCCCGCCCCAGCCTCTGATAACCATCATTCTACTCTATGCTTCTACAAATTCAAATTTTTTAGATTCCCCATGTAAGTAAAATCATGCAGTATTTGTCTTTCTGTGCCTGGCTTATTTCACTGAGCATAATATCTTCCAGGTTTGGGCTATGTGTGTGTTGTGTGTATGTACCTAATAGAGAAAATATGTGTGTACACACACACACATACACACACACACTCTCTCTCTCCCTTTCTTTATCCATTAACCCACTGATTGACACTTAGGTTGATTCTACATCTTAACTATTGTAAGTAATGCTGCAATAAACATGAAAGTGCTGATATCTCTTTGATATACTGATTTCATTTCTTTTGGATATATGCCTGGTGGAATTGCTGGGTCTTATGCTAGTTCTATTTTTGTTTTTTTTTGAGGAATCTCCAAAGTGTTTTCCATAATGGCTGCAATAATTGAAATTTCCATCAACAGTTCCTTTTTCTCCACCCTTGTCAACATGTTATCTTTTGTCTTTTTGTTAATAGCCATTCATACAGGTATAATGATGATATCTCTCTCATTGGGGTTTTAATTTGCATTTCTCTGATGATAATAAACATTTTTTCATATATTTATTGTCCATTTGTGTGTCTTCTTTTGAGAAATGTCTATTTAGGTCAATTGCCCATTTATTTTTTGGACAGGGTTATTTGTTTTCTTGCTATTATTGAATTGAGGCCCTAAAATATTTTTAATATTAGCCCCTTCTCAGATATATGGTTTGCAGATATTTTCTCCCAGTCCATGCATTGTTTCTTCATTCTACTGTTTTTTTTTTTTTTTCCCTCTGCAGTAGCTTTTTAGTTTGATGTAATCCTATTTGTTTAGTTTTTCATTTTGCTGCCTTTGCTTTTGGGGTCATATCTAAAAAATCAATGCCCAGAACAATGTTGTGCAGATTTCTACTATGTGTTCTTCTAGTTGTTTTATAGTTTCATGTCTTTAGTCTATTTAAGTCTTTAATCCATTTTTTGGGTTGATTTGTGTATGTTAAATAAGGATCTAATTCTAATCTTCTGTTTCTGGATATCCAGCTGTCCCAATATTATTCATTGAAGAGACTGTCCCTTCACTATTGTGAGTTTTTGGTACCTTTGTCAAAAACGAATTGATTTTATGGATGGGTTTATTTCTGGTTTCTATCCTGTTTTATTGTTCAATGTGTCTGTTTTTATGCCACGACTATGCTGTAGATTGTATTGGGTGGTGTGGGCGTTTTAACATTAATTCTTCTAATCTATGAACACAGAATATCGTTCCATTTATTTGTGTTGTCTACAGTTTCTTCATCAATATTCTATAGTTTTAAGTGTATTTCACCTTCTTGGGTAAATTTACCCCCTAAGTATCTTTTATGCAGTTTTGAATGGGATCAATTTCTAAATCAGTTTTCACAGTTAAATGTCAGTGTAAAAAATGCTACTGATTTTTGTGTGTTGATTTTTCATCCCTGCAACTCTATTGAATTTGCTTATCAGTTCTAACAAATTTTTAGCAGCGTTCTTAGGGTTTTCTGTATATAAGATCGTATAAGAGAGACAATTTCATTTTTTCTTTTCTAGTTGGATGCCTTTATTTCTTTTTTATTTTTATTTCTTTTTGTACTTTAGGTTTGCAGTACATGTGCAGATCATGCAGGATTGTCACATAGGTACATACATGGCAAGGTAGTCTGCTGCCTTCACCTATATCTGGTATTTCTCCCCTCATTATCCCTCCCTACCCTCCTTACCCTCCACTGTCCCTCCCCAAGCCCCTGCAACCGACTGCAGTGTGTGATGCTCCCCTCCCTGTGTCCACATGTTCTAATTGTTCAACACCCACCTGAGTGATAACATGTGGTGTTTGGGTTTCTGTTCTTGGGTCAGTTTGCTGAGAATGATGGTTTTCAGATTCATCCATGTCCCTATGATGGACATGAACTCATCATTTTTTATGGCTGCATAGTATTCCATGGTGTATATGTGCCACATTTTCTTCATCCAGTCTGTTGTTGATGGACATGTGGGTTGGTTCCAGTTCTTTGCTATTGTAAACAGTGCCTCAATGAACATACATGTGCATGTGTCTTTATACTAAAACAATTTATAATTCTTTGGGTATATACCTAGTAATGGGATTGCTGGGTCAAATGGAATTTCTATTTCTAGGTCCTTGAGGAATTGCCACACTATCTTCCACAATGGTTGTAATAATTTGCACTCCCATCAACAGTATAAAAGTGTTCCTATTTCTCCACATCCTCTCCAGCATGTGTAGTCTCCAGATTTTTTAATGATCACCATTCTAACTGGCATGAAATGGTATCTCAACGTAGTTTTCATTTGCATTTCTCTAATGACCAGTGATGATGAGCATTTTTTCATATGTTTGTTGGCCTCATGTATGTCTTCTTTTGTAAAGTGTCTGTTCATATCCTTCGCCCACTTTTGAATGGGTTTGTTTGTTTTTTTTTTCTTATAAATCTGTTTTAGTTTTTTGTGTATTCCAGATAGGTAGATTGCCTTTTATTTCTTTTTCTTGTCTATATTGAACTGGCTAAAACTTATGGTGATGTGTTAAATAGAAGTGGTGAGATAGGCATCCTTGTCCACTTCCTGGTCTTAGAGGAAAAGCTATCAACTTTGCACTACTATGTTAGCTGTAGATTTTTGATATATGGCCTTTACTCTATTGAGGTACTTTTCTTCTATACCTAATTTGTTGATTATTTTTTATCATGAAAGAATACTGAATTTTGTGGAACACATTTTATGCATCTAATGAGATGATCATATGTTTTTTGTTCTTCAATCTGTTAATATGGTGTATCACATTGATTTGTTTGCATATGCTGAACCATCCTTGCATCTCAGGAAAAAATTCTGCTTAATCATTATGAATAATCCTTATAAATGTAGTAAGTCTTGATGTCTGAGTCATATCAGTCATTAGTCTTCTGACTTTGTTCTTCTTCAGTATTGTATTGAATATGCCGGGTCTTTTTTCTTTTCTTATTAACTTTATAATCAGTTTATAGATATCCATTACATAACTTGGTGTTTTTTTTTTAATTGGGACTGTGTTGAATCTATCAATCAAATTGGGAAAAAATTATATCTTAACAAAGGTGACTTTTCTTATCTGGAGACATAGAATGTCTTTCTATTTGCTTAATCTTCTTTGCTTTGCTTTCTTTTCATCGGACTTTATAAATATTTTCCTCATCTAGATTTCATGTTTTTAAGATTTATATCTAAATATTTCAAAATTTGGGGGTGCTAATGTAAATGTTTTGTTTTTAGTTTCAAATTCCAAATGTTCATTGTTAGTATACAGAAGAACAATTGACTTTTTAATATTAATCCTGTATTCTGAAACCTTGCTATAAGTGCTTAATAGTTCTAGTAGCGTATATAGAAAATTCTTTGGAATTTCTATATGAAATTACAAATTTGAAATTTGGAATTTCAAATTATTTGGAAATTTCTATATAGACAAATATGTTATCTGTGAACAAAGACAGTTTTATTTATTCTTTGTCAATTTATGTATCTTTTAATTCCTTTTATGTCTTATTGCATTAGCTAACACATCTAGTATTAGGTTGATGCAAAAGAAATTGTGGTTTTCCCCATTGAAAGTAATGACGAATGTCAATTCGGCTGTTGAAGCTTGTGCATGCTTCACGAAGTTCTCGCGTGGACTCCCTGTTTAATAAATGGTGTTGGGAAAACTGGCTAGCCATGTGCAGAAAGCAGAAACAGGACCCCTTCCTGACACCTTACACCAAAATTAACTCCAGATGGATTAAAGACTTAAACATCAGACCTAACACCATAAAAACCTTAGAGGAAAATCTAGGCAAAACCATTCAGGACATAGGTGTAGGCAAGGACTTCATGACCAAAACGCCAAAAGCAATGGCAACAAAAGCCAAAATAGACAAATGGGACCTAATCAAACTCCACAGCTTCTGCACGGCAAAAGAAACAGTCAGTAGAGTGAATCGGCAACCAACAGAATGGGAAAAAATTTTTGCAGCCTACCCATCTGACAAGGGGCTGATATCCAGAATTTACAAAGAACTAAAGCAGATCTACAAGAAAAAAACAAACAAGCCCATTCAAAAATGGGCAAAGGACATGAACAGGTACTTTACAAAAGAAGACATACAGGAGGCCAACAAACATAGGAAAAAATGCTCATCATCACTGGTCATCAGAGAAATGCAAATCAAAACCACATTGAGATACCATCTCACACCAGTTAGAATGGCGATCATTAAAAAATCGGGAAACAACAGATGCTGGAGAGGATGTGGAGAAATAGGAACACTTTTACACTGTTGGTGGGAATGTAAATTAGTTCAACCATTGTGGAAGACAGTGTGGCGATTCCTCAAGGACCTAAAAATAGAAATCCCATTTGACCCAGCAATCCCATTACTGGGTATATATCCAAAGGATTATAAATCATTCTACTACAAGGACATGTGCACACGAATGTTCATTGCAGCACTGTTTACAATAGCAAAGACCTGGAACCAACCCAAATGCCCAACGATGATAGACTGGATAGGGAAAATGTGGTACATATACACCATGGAATATTACGCAGCCATCAAAAAGGATGAGTTCACGTCCTTTGTAGGGACATGGATGAACCTGGAAACCATCATTCTCAGCAAACTGACACAAGAGCAGAAAATCAAACACCGTATATTCTCACTCACAGGCGGGTGCTGAACAATGAGAACACAAGGACACAGGGAGGGGAGCACTACACACTGGGGTCCGTTGGGGGGAAATGGGGGAGGGGCGGGGGGTGGGGAAGTGGGAAGAGATAGCATGGGGAGAAATGACAGATACAGGTGAGGGGACGGAAGGCAGCAAACCACACTGCCATGTGTGTACCTATGCAACAATCTTGCATGTTCATCACATGTACCCCGAAACCTAAAATGCAATAAAATAAAATAAAATAAAATAAAATAAAATGAAAAAAAAAAAGAAAGTAATGACGAATGTAATAGCATGTTTGCAGATGTTCTTTATGAAGTTGAGGACATTCCCTCTATTTTTATTTTGCTTATTTTAAAATCATAAATGGATATTGAATTTTGTCACACACTTTTTCTGAAGATTACATTTATTTGTTTTCCATTTCTGTCTACCATTACTCCTCCTAGATTCTTGGGGCTGGGGATGGAAAGGCCTACTGATTGAATACCATGCTATTTTGGTAGGCCATTATCTTTCTCTCTCTTTCTCCTTGTTACCAGCAGCTAGAGATGACTAGATTGCTGTTTATTCATCAAAGCTCTTGGCACCTGCATATTTTTCTTTTCCCTCAATATCACAATAAATGTCTTCAGCATAGAAGTAGACAAGCTACTTTAACTCTTGGCCTCCTTTCCCAAGCCACCTAGTTCATTTAATCTCACTTCCACACTCACATTCCAAAACTTACAATCACCATAAACTTCTTCAAATCCAAAATCAATAACTCTAAGACAACTTACTACATCTACTACCCTGCTTTGAGTTTCTGTGCTTAACTACTTCCACTTTTCCCTCATCAAAATCCCTGGTAAAATTTACCTTCATCTCAGTACATCAAATCTTTTCTTTTTTCTTCTTCTTTTCTTCTTTTTCCAGTTTATATTCTATGGATTATAATTTCATTAAGACTCTTGCCAAGAATTTAGTATCCTTTGTTCTCATTTCTTCAGTTCCATGTGGCAAAATCCCAACTGTGCATGTGTGCAACTCAACTGCCTTATTTTGCCTCCATTTGAGCAAACACAGCTGGAAAATGAGATGTGAGTAGATGGTGACACTGTAAATTTGTTATCAGCAGCATCAAATGGCCCTCAGAGCAAATAAGCAATTTGACTATATTTTTCTTTTCCACTCTCTCTACTTTCCCCCATCGTGATTGTTTCAAAACATTTCCATTTGCCTCAAGCTTGGACACATTCCTTAATGTTCTCCATTGACATAGTAGATATCTTGTGATCTACTTTACACAAGAAGAAGCCATTATATATATGAAAATTCCAACTAGTACTCCCTAATAAACCTACAAATCTATCTAGATGAAGTCTTGACTCTTTTTAAAAATGTTTATTTGATGAGCAGGGAAGAAATTCTATCTAGGGTCAGGGCATCTCTTTATACAGCAATGCACTATATAATGATATTTAGGTCCACAATGGACGAAATATGTGACAGTGGTCCTATAAAATTATAATACTGGCCAGAGTGGTGGCTCACGCCTGTAATCCAAGTACTTAAAACAGACCACAAGAGAAAATGACCTTCACTAAAAGGAAGCCAGGAAGTAAGAAAAGAAGAAAAAGAAGACCACAAAACAACCAGAAAGCAAGTAACAAAATGGCAAGAGTTAAGTCCTTACTTGTTAATAATACCCTAAACTCTCCCGTCAATAGACATACAGTGACTGAATAGATAAATTTTTTTAAAAAAATGACTTGTTGCTTACAAGAAGGATACTTCAATTATAAAGAAATACATAGACTGAAAATAAAGGGATGGAAAAAGATAATCCATGCAAATGGAACCAAAAAAGAGCAGGGGTAGCTATGCTTACATCAAAATAGATTTCAGAAGAAAAACTATAAGAAGAAAAGAATAAGGTCATTATACAATGATATAAGGGTCAATTCAGTAAGAGGATATAACAATTGTAGATACGTATACACCCAACACTAGAGCATCCTGATATATAAAGCAAATATTAGTGTTAAAGAGAGTGGTAGACCCCTATACATTAATAGAAGACTTTAGCGCCCCACTATCAGCCATGGACAGATCACCCAGACAGAAAAATCAACAACAAAAAAAAACATTGGAGTTAATCTGTACCTAGACCAAATGGACATAATAGAGATTTACAGAACATTTAATCTAATGGTTGCAGAACACTCATTCTTCTCCACAGCACATGAATCATTCTAAAAAACAAACCATATGTTCGGCCACAAAATAAGTCTTAAAACATTTAAGAAAGTGAAATATATCATATATCGTTTCAGACTACAATGTAATAAAACTAGAAATCAATAATAAGAAATTTTGAAAACTATGCAAACACATGGAAATTAAATAATATGCCTCCAAATGATTAGTGAGTCAGTGAAGAAATTAAGAGAGCAATTAAAAATTTTCTTGAAACAAATGACAATGGAAACACAACATACAAAACCTATGGGACACAGCAAAAGCAGTACTAAGAGGAAATTTTAGAGCTATAAGCGCCTACACCAAAAATGTAGAAAAACTTGAAATTAAAAAAACCTAATAGTGCATCTTAAAGAACTAGACAAGCAAGAGCTAACCAAACTCAAAATTATTAGAAGAAAAGTAATAACAAAATTTAGAGCAGAAATAAATGAAAATGATATAAAGAAAACAATAAAAGATTAATAAAATGAAAAGTTCATTTTTTGAAAAGATAAACAAAGTTGAGAAAACTCTTGCCACCCTACCTAAAAACAGAGAGAAAAGAACCAAATAAATAAAATCATAAATGAAAAAGGAGACATTAAACCCAATACCATTAAAATTCAAAGGGTCATTAGAGGCTACTCTGAGTAACTGTCTGCCAATAAATTAGAAAAACTGGAAGAAATAAAAAAAAATTCCTAGACAGATGAAACCTACCAAAATTGAGCCATGAAAAACCTCTTAATCTGAATAGATCACTAATAAGTAACGAGATCAAAGATGTCATAAACAGTATCCTAGCAAAGATAAGCCTGGGACCTGATGGCTTCACTGCTGAATGTTACCAAACATTTAAACAAGAATATCAATCCTACTCAAACGGTTTTAAAAAATAGAGGAGGAGGGAATACTTCCAACCTTATTGTATGAGATCAGTATTGCCCTGATAACAAAACCAGACAAAGACACATCAAGAAAAAGAAAACTATAGGCCAATATCCCTGAGGAGCATGGCTAAAAAATCCTCAACAAAATACTAGGAAACTGAATCCAACAACACTAAAAACATCATTCATCATGTCCAAGTGGGATTTATCCCAGGGATACAGAGATGGTTCAACATATGCAAATCCATCATACTAGTATCATACTAAATGGATAAAAACTGAAAGCCTATCCTCTAATATTTGGTATACAAGAAGAATGTCCATTTTCAGCACTTTTATTCAACATTATACTTGAATTCCTAGCTAGATCAATAAAATAAAATAAAAGGGCATCCGAATTGGAAAAGAGGAAGTCAAATTATACTTGTTTGCAAATTATGTGATCTTATATTTGGAAAAATCTAAGGACTCCACAAAAATTACTAGAATTGATAAACAGATTCAATAAAGTTGCAGGATACAAAATCAACATAAAAGATCAGCAGCATTTATATATGCCAATAGCAATTTACCTTAAATAGAAACCAAGAAAGTAATACCACTGATAATTGCTACACATAAAATTAAATACCTAGAAATTAACTTAACCAAAGTGAAAGATCTACAATGAAAACCATAAAACACTGATGAAAAAGAGGACACAAAAAATGGAAAGATATTCTACATTTATAGATTGAAAGAATAAATGCTGTTAAAATGTCCATACCACCTAGAACATCTACAGATGGAATACAATCTCTATCAAAATACTCATGAAATTCTTCATAGAAATAGAGAAACAATCCTAAAACTTATACGGAACCAAAAAGACTTAGAATAGCCAAAGCTATTCTGAGCAAAAGGAACAAAACTGGAAGGCTAGCATTATCTGACTTCAAATTATACTGCAGAGCTATAGTAATCAAAACAGCATGATATAGCATAAAAACAGACACATAGACCAATGGAAGAAAATAGGGAACCTAGAAACAAATCCATACATCGACAGTGAACTTATTGCCAACAAAGATTCCAGGAATGTACTCGAGAAATGACAATCTCTTCAATAAATGGGAGAAATGGACATCCATATGAAGGAGAATGAATGTAGCCCTTGTCTCTTTCCATATTAAAAAAAAAACAAAATGGACTAAATACTTAAATCTAAGTCTTGACATTATGAAACTACTACAAGTAAAGGTTGGGGAAACTCAAAACAGCAGAAGCACAAGCAACCAAAGAAAAAGTGAACAGATGGGATTACATCAATTTAAAAGCTCCTGCACAGCAAAGGGACCAGTCAATGAAGTGAAGACACAAATCCACAGAAAATGTTTGCAAACTGCCCGTCTGAGAAGAGATAACTAGAATATATAAGGAGCTCAAACAACTCTAAGGAAGAAAGACTAATAATCCAATTAAAAATGGGCAAAATATCTGAATAGACATTTCTCAAAAGAAGACATATAGATGGCAAACGTGTATGAAAAGGTGGTCACCATCATTGACCATTTAGGAAATGCAAATTAAAACTACAGTGTTACATCACTCCAGTTAAAATGACTTTTATCTAAAAGACAGACAATAACAAATGCAGACGAGGATGTGGAGAAAAGGGAACCCTCATACAATGTTAGTAGCAATGTAAATTAATACAAGCACAATAAAGAACAGTTTGACAATTTCTCAAAATCAAAAAATAGAGCTACCATATGATCCAGCAATCTCACTGCTAGATGTATCACACAAAGACAGTAAATCAGTATTATTGAGGAGCTATCTGGACTCCCATGTTTATTGCAGCACTGTTCACAGTAGCCAAATTTTGGAAACAACCTCAGTGTCCATCAACAGATGAATGAAGAAACCATGGTATATAAACACAAGGGAGTGCTATTAGCCATAAAAAAATGAGATCCTGTCATTTGCAACAATATGGATGGAACTGGAGGTCATTATGTTAAGTAAAATACCTAGGCACAAAAAGTGAAACTTCACATGTTCTCACTTATTTGTGGGAGCTAAAAATTCGAGATCAAGAGATCGAGACCATCCTGGTCAACATGGTGAAACCCCGTCTCTACTAAAAATACAAAAAAATAGCTGGGCATGGTGGCACATGCCTGTAATCCCAGCTACTCAGGAGGCTGAGGCAGGAGAATTGCCTGAACCCAGGAAGCGGAGGTTGCGGTGAGCTGAGATCGCGCCATTGCACTCCAGCCTGGGTAACGAGAACGAAACTCCGTCTCAAAAAAAAAAAAAGAATCCACTTTGGTTTGTTTCAATACTTGCTCAAATTTATACAAATTAATTTCAAGATTACCTATCGGGTAGTTTTTTCTTTCTTACTTATTGTCAGAAATAGTATGTCTTGAGAAGAAATAAATGTTATATTAGGAATATTATAATTCGACATATAAATATGTGAATGAAATTTCAAACATGCATACATCCTTCTTTATATTTAAGTATCTAAAAGATACGACTTGGAAAGACAAAATGCTGACTCCCAATAAAGCATTTTCTTATGCTGTTTGCTCTCCATTACCCTCCTTTCCAAAATTAATTTTTCATACCTCTCTGCCCCTGCTCTGGAAGCCTGGGTGGCTGATCTCTAGGACAGACTGCCAAGCTAGCTGGCTTCTGATTGGATTTTGCCTGTGGGAAGCAATGGCAGTAGAGCAAGAGATTATCAGGTAGGCTGAGAGAGAAATTGGGGTATTTCCTCCCTGCACCTTCAGTGCTTTGCCAGAATTACCAGGAAGCAACTGGGTTTTTACAGACTACCACTCCCACTGTGTGATCTCTCTGTTAGAGCTCTAGCCCTCCCTGGGCTTATTCCTTTGTTTTTCAGTTGATACAGAGTCTTGCTCTGTCACCCAGGCTGAAGTGCAATGGCGTGATCTCGGCTCACTGCAGCCTCCTCTTCCTGGGTTCAAGCAATTCTCCTGCCTCAGCCACTCAAGTAGCTGGGATTACAGGCATGTGGCACCACGCACGGTGGTGAACATTAAATGAACATTAATGAACATTAATGAACATTAAATGTCTACCAGATGCACATGTTAGTAAGGAATAGTCTGATGGCACTGTGCATGAAATTCTGTGGCCATTGCTCACTGTTCAATCCTTAATGGGTCAATCCCATTGTGTCCATTATTAATAATAAGTATTAATATGTACTTGTTCAGTTCATGTAGAACTGAATAACTTGAATAATAACGATTTCATTATTATTTGGAGTTTACTAAGAGGTTAGCTTAAAGTTTAAGAGTAAGGTATTATGAAATCAAGAATTCATTTCGTCACATTTACACTTACTAATTTTACAAAGAGAAAACAATGAGCATAAAACTTACAAACTATCCCCCAAATTCCTGCCATCCAACACAGAAATGATGCTGTTGGTCAGAAAATGTAACGTTTATTATAGTAAAAAATCATGTTATCTCTTATTCTGTTGATGGGTCTTTAAATTTTTTTAAAAATCACATTTGAAAGAAGTTTAACTTAAATTTAATTGTGGCTAAAGGTATTCTTATTTACATAGGAGAGAAAATTAGAAGTCAGTGCATACTGAAGAGAGAAATTGTGAGACATTAAAAACAGTTAGACTTGTTTTCTCAAAAATGAACTTTCTACAAGAAAGCAACACCTTGAAAGAGTCTGATGGCTTTTGTAATGAATGTGTCATTTTATGAACAACAGTGTTAAAATTATAAAAGCACAATAGAATTTGTAAGACAATGTTATTGTAGCGTAAAGGCCATTTTTGCAGAAAGAAGTACGAGAGCTTAAATTTACTCTCAACTTAAAACCAGACATTAAGAACAAGGAAACAAAGTTCCAGCATAACAAACAAAAGAAATTTTACACTGTCCAGTTTGTGGACCTCTGGAATGTAACTCAATCCATGGTCAAGAAAAAATGCATTAGCTTCTCTCATATGGGACTTAGCGCTGCAGAAGGGACCTCACAGCATTAAAGCCAGCTTCCCCTGGAGCAAGCAACCCAAGAGACCAAGGTGAAGGTGACAGCATCTTTTGTGACCTAGCCTTAGAAACCACAGACCCTCACTTCTGCAGAAGTCTTGTACACAGGTCGGCTCTGATTTTTTTTTCAAAGGAAACCACACAAGTGTGGGAACACAGAAGGCGAGATTATAGGGACCACCTTGAAGCTTAGCTACCAGGTAATTAGGAGAATTGTGACTGCTCATGAATTTGTTAGTTAAAAAATTTTTTATTTTAAAATAATTTTAGATTTATAAAAGGTTGAAAAATTAGCAGTCTCTTATACCCTTCATCCATCTTCCCCTCATGTTAACATTTTACGTAACCATATCACAATGATCAAAAACTAGGAAACGCTGGTAGAGTGTTATGACCTAAACTATAGATCTTACTTATTTCCCCAGTTTTCCCACTTATGTTCTATCCCTGGCCCTGATCTAAGCCAGAAAACAAATTGAATTTTGTTATTATATCTTCTTAGTCTCTTCTAATCTGTGACAGTTTCTTAGTATTTGTTTGTCTTTCATGACTTTAAACATTTTACATTTTAAAGCTTACTGGTCAGATATTTTGCATAAGGTCTTTCAGTTTGGGATTGTCTGATTTTTTTCTCACAAATAGACTGGCGTTATGGGTTTAGGGGGAGATTACCTCAGAGGTGAGGTGCCATCTTATCACATCATGTCACAGGGTACATTGTATTAACATGATTTAGCACTGTGATTGTTAACCTCAGCCTGGTTAAGATGTTGCATGCCAGCTCTCTCTACTGAAAGTTACTGTTTCTCCTTTTCCATGCTTTATTTGTTAGAAGGAAGCCATTAAGTTTGGCCAACACTCAAGGGGAAGGGAATTAAGCTCCATCTCCTGGAGGAAATATTATCAAGGAATCTGTGCATATGTTAAAACCCCCTCAGAGATCAATTAGTTTTTAATTGGAGATAAAAGATATTTTTTGATGGAGATAGAGGGCTGTATAGGAAACAACATCACAGGAGATCTGAGAAAGTATTTCAAGTATTTCAGCTTTATTTTGATTATTCACAGTCCATCACCATTTCTTTATTCCTTATTTAATATAAATAAACATAATACAAACCTTTTATACTTTCCTCTTGTCATACTCTACCACATCAAAATTTTATAAAATATTTTGAGAAGCATAATTTCAATATGACATCAAAGAATTGTCCTCCAAACACAAGGCATGCAAAGTTTCTTGTTTTGCTTTTTTTTTTTTTTTCTTGGATGGAAGGTCAAATAGAAATTAACTATAATGGTCCCTAATGAATACTAATAATGGCACCGAGAACATCTTGACAAAGTACTGGAGAGGTTCCCAGACAGCATATTTTTAAGATAGAAAATTACGTTAGTTGCACTAAAATTCAATTTTAATTAGCCATGACACTTATATACACTTTAAAGCTGATGAAGTGCTCTTCAGACTAACAATTGTTAATAAGCTCTGTTTAAATTTAATTTCTGTTTCCATTTGACAGTAACCAAGCAAAACTTGTGATTCACTATGATAACACAGCATGGTTCAAGTGCTGTAAGTTTTCAATATGTTCTTAGTTATGCATCTAGCCAATTTAATTTCAAATGTATAAACTCTTCTACCCTTCTGAGAACAATAATTTACTTTGAAAGATTTGGATTTTAAACTTTTATAGAAATAATATACCAATGGAAAATATTTTATATAACACAGGCCTTTTGTTCTTTAAATTGTAAAAATGATAGCACTTCTTTGAATCATATTTTAGCAAAACATATTCCACTAGAAGAATGACAGGTGAACAAATACAGTGTCACTTCGATAACTGTAGTATTACATTACTATGTTAACTCCCTACAAGTCTCAGGATCAACTCTCACTACACCCATTTCAACTCATGGCAATTGGACAGATGCTGACAGGTTTTTGTTTTTGTTTTTGTTTTTTTTTCCTGTTCTACTTGATTCATGTAAACAAATCTGAAAGAAGAATTTAAAAGAGGTAAAAGAATGTAATAAAAAAAAGGATGCGCATGTGGACCCTGAACTTTGTGTTTAAATCCTCCTTCCTTCATCCCCTCCCTTCCTCTCCTCTTCCCTTCCTTGATATGCGATGAAAAACAAAATTGCAGAAGACTTTACCTCATTTGTGAAGTTTGCTGACTTCTGCTCAGTCAGGGTTGTTTCCTTTCCTAGGCTTACACACAGTATTTTTGTCTCTGTTCAAACACCCTACTCAAACCTGTTTTCCAGCTTACTGGAAGCACATATTCTTCTGTCCCTTGATGAAGCACTCTTCAAATGAGAAGAATGACACATTCGTATTGTACCCTCATGATGCCCACCACAGAGTGGACACCCATTAACTATTAAGTTGAATTTTAGAAAATTTTTTTATTTAAAAAATTCTCAAATTGCATATATTCAAGGAAGAAAACTGGGGAAGCATTCAGCTTGTTGCACTTCCTCCTCCCCCAATGTGAGAAGGTAAGTAGGGGCCAGAGGAGACATCAGGAGAGTAACATCATATGAGCCACTTGAGAATTGCTCCTTTGTCTGTAAAATAGAAGTTACTTTGCAAATCGAGCTATAATCCACGAAATTATCTAATTATTTGAACCTGCAGGTTATTTTAAATTCCTAGTGCCATTTGGAATAATGTGTTAAATACAAAAAAATTTTCTTGTTCATTTGTTTTTGCCAGCACTGCTTAAGTGAACACTTTCTCTCATTTTACTGAAAATACAACCTATTTTCAGTGTTTTGAGAAGTAAAAGGTAAACCCAAGTTATGTTTGTCAGCATGGTTTACGGTTTTATAAATTAAAATTTCAACTTTTTTTTTTTTTTTTTTTGAGACAGAATCTCACTCAGTTGCCCAGACTGGAGTGCAGTGGCTCAATCTTAGCTCACTGTAAACTCTGCCTCCCAGGTTCAAGCGATTCTCCTTCCTCAGTCTCCTGAGTAGCTGGGATTACAGGTATGTGCCACCACACCCAGCTAATTTTTGTAAAGATGAGGTTTTGCCAAGTTGGCCAGGCTGGTCTTGAACTCCTGATCTCATGTGATCTACCCACCTTAGCCTCCCAAAGTTCTGAGATTACAGGCATGAGCCACTGTGCCTGGCCTCAATTTTTTTTTCTGTCTTCATGTAGCATAAACTTTAGGACCAGATTGCCTGGGTTCAAATCTTGCCTCAGCCACTTACTTAGTTGTCTGATTTGGGTAAGCCATTTAAAGCCTCTGATCCTTGTTAAACTTATCTGTAAAATGAGGATAAAATAATATTACCTGCCTCACAGGATTGTGTGAGGTTTTAATCAGTAAGTACATGAAAATGATCTCCCACATGGATTATATACAGTAAGGACTGAAGCAGTGTTGGACACAATTGTAATTATTATCACTAAAGTGCTACAATTCCTTTAGTCATTTAACGTTCCTTTAGCTGGATCTTCATCAAGTCCACCACGTCTCTTGGAAGGATAGTGTGCAAACTGCACCTAGTAAATGTGCCACTGAAGCACAGTATGGTAGAAGGAGATTGTAATCATTTCCCTTGTGCTATCACGACTAGTGACAAATGAGTGATTATGAGTTGTAAAGCTATAATAAAAATATTATGATGCAATATTATCATACATGCCAAGTGAAAAATTCCTTTGAATCTCTTACCTGAAAAAAAAACCTGTAGTTGCCATATGCTGTTTAAAATATTTCAGGTATAGTATCCTGGTTGATTATCCCAAATCCAAAAATCTGAAACCCGAAATGCTCCAGTAAGCATTTCTTTTGAGCATCATGTTGGTGCCCAAAATGTTTCGGAATTTGGAGCATTTTAGATGTCAGATTTTTGGATTTGGGATGCTCAATTTTTATTTCTATATTTACAAGATAGGCTCCTCTCCATCATTTATAAAAGAGAATGCTGTCTTCTTCAAAATACTGTGAGTTAAATGAGATGATATCTGTGAAAGTTTTCTAGCAGAACTTCTCTGAATTATGACCCCAATCTAAATAGCCATTCCAAATTATTTTCTATCGAAAACTCAAAATCAGATTTATATCCTTGTTAGGTATATTAAAAAAGCCTGACACCTAAAGTCATTTAGATCATAAGAAAGCATAAATCTAGCTTTTGAATCTAAGTCAATTTGACAACTTCTTGACAACATTTTGATGAACTGTGTTCTCCTTTAATTAAATAGAAGTAAAAAATACTTTCCAATGTTGAAATTTTTTAACTATGTAAATATACTGCAGAAGTTTTGAGAAAAATACCTCTTTTTCACTCTATTTTTGGTATCATTCCTTCAAAAAGCTTAATCAGTAACTACTTACTGAGAAGTTTCATTCAGTAAATATGAACATGATGATACAACATAATGAGGGATTATATATGTATAGCAGCACTATTAATTCTAATAAAAATATGTAACTACCCTTTTAGGTTACTGAAAGCAAATGAGCTGGCAATAGGAGCTGCTTTCAGGTTATTAGAAATTGGTGCCCTTTAGGCAAAGATCTCTCCAAGGGTAATCTGTGGGCCATCTGCTTCCAAATCACTTAGTCTCTTCAATAAAGCAAATTTGAAAAATGCCCCACTCCACCCCAAATTATTAAATTATAATTTCTGAAGGAGTAGAATACAGGAATAATCACCAATAAAAACTTTCCACATAATTTGCATGAACATCAAAATTTGAGAACTATAACTCGGATCATCTGTGGTAGACTATCACCAAGCAGGCAACAGTCAAAGTGGGCCACTATGTGATGCTGGGAGCGTTGTGCAGTGCACAACAGTCTATACTGTACAGCAGATCTGATTGCAAGATTTAATTCATATCTTATGGTTGCCAAGGAGAAGTTACCAAAATAGCAACCGAGAGAATCTACCACATTTGCACTTTTCAAATCTTCAGCTTTACAATGACACCAAGCATGAGATGTGTAAAGGGGCTGTGTTTTGATCTGTCTCCTAAATCCTAAAGGTATAACTGACATCATTAAAAAAATCATTTTGTTTCATCATTTATTTGATGAAGCCTTGGGTTTTTTAACCAAAGAACTGAAGAAAGAAGAAAATCTTTTGTTTAGAAATTTTAGATCGTTAAAGTACTGGATAAACAATGTTTCCTGCTGAGAATTATCAGCTTTTAGTCTGCAGTTTTTTAGTACATGCTCAGAAGTCCCTAAAGAAAAAAAAAACGATTAAAAGTTGATTTTTTTTTTTCTTATGAAAGTGGTGCCAAATGCTGCTTTTAAAAATAGTATCACATTATAAAAATTAGCCCACATTCAAGTTATATTCAGGGTGAGTGGCTCTGGAGCCACAATCAAAACTGTAGCATCTCAACACCCATTTCCTGAAATGATATGGGAAACAAAGTGTCTTCATTTAAAATCAAACTGTACAGGCCTCCTTAGTTGTCTGCATGTTCATGGATACTTTCAGAAACAGAATCTAAAATAATATTTATTTGAAAGGTTTACAAAGTGAGATTACTACTTTTCTCAGTGCAGATTGTCCAAGTTGGTCCAACTTCAAGAGTATTTTTCAACCTGGATGTGATTCTGCAAATCCACAAAGAATCCATTAGGACCTACTTAATATCATTTCCTCCCCATATCTTTTATCCTCCTTTTCCATGCTCTGTTTATTTATTTAACCTTCTTTTTTCATCTTCTAAGTCTTTCAAGCATGTCAAGTTAGCCCTCCAAAGAGACATTTCCTTTGTCTTGTAATTTACTTGTTGTGTTAATTTACTTGTTGTGTTAGGAATTCTCAATTAACCAAATAGTCCTTTACTGAAATTCAAACTAGTTTTCAGATTCAAATAATTGTTTTTATAGGATAGGAAATCCCAGTGAATAATTATTGTTTACATAGTTTCCACAGTATTTATATGCATTTTTTTAAATTTAAAAAAGTATAGTATTTTCTTACATGTAGTTTTCCTTATAGCCCTGATAATGTATCTTATGATATCTACATTTATGCATTAAAATTAAGTTGGTATAATTTATCATAAGAATGAGCAGAATGCCTTAGCTTTATTTACCAAATACACTACTAGAGGAAAATATAATCAAAATAAAGATATTAGAAAGAAAATGAGACCTGAAAAGAAAATGACATAGATTCCTATGAAAGTAAGTCGTTTAATAAGTTTCTGGAACATCAATATCAGAATAATTATAGTCTCTTGAAACCAGATTTTCTAGTGAAAGTAGAACTTACGTAAAACAGATTGAAAATGTTAAAAAGGAGATTAAGCTGTGCAACAGTTTTCTTTTCCTAGAGATAAATAACTATGAAAATGAAACAAATAGAATAAAATCATAAGTGTCCTAACATAATTCACATAATAAGAGCCTTTTAGATAATTTCAGTTATGATCCATAGAAATAATTTCTTTTCTGATGTGAACTGAGTTGTGAGAGCACTGAAATTTGGAAAGCATTTTGTTAGAAATTGGGAAAAGTTTCAAATCTCTTCCAATGCATGCTGTTGAAAAGATCAACAAATGATGGGCTTCTCAAAGGTTCCATGTGGTTTCTATGCAATCATACAAACTTACACAATTTCATTTTGGCTAAATGATGATGGATAACAAATATAGTACAAGACGTGCATGCTCTTTCATCTCAGCATTCATGGGCCTATTATTCACTATTACTTTACTCCCCAGTTTAATTGAGGTACTGAGATCTAAAAGAGAAAAAATTAGCTTTTTCATTTCTTTTTTGGTTAACTTGAGCAATTCATTTTTGGTCTATTAAAAGCCAAAACAGGCCAGATGCAGTGGCTCATGCCTGTAATTCCAGCACTTCGGGAGGCTGAGGTGGGTGGATCACAAAGTCAGGAGATCAAGACCATCCTGGTCAACACATTGAGATCCTGTCTCTACTAAAATACAAAAAATTAGCTGGGCATGGTGGTGTGTACCTGTAGTCCCAGCTATTTGGGAGGCTGAGTCAGGGGAATCACTTGGCCTCAGGAGGCAGAGGTTGCAGTGAGCTGAGATCACGGCACTGCACTCCAGCCTGGTGACAGAGTAAGACTCTGTCTCAAAAAAAAAAAAAGTTACCCAGGGCCAGAGTCATATCTTTTATCACTGCACAAAACCTGCCTGTGACTGGTTGTGTCTGTTAGAATTCATGTGGATGAGACACAGCAATATGTGATTGAGCAAATCCTCCTGGGGATTGCAATGCCTAGTGGTTCTTAAAACACTGATTGCTGAAGTCACTCCTAGAGTTCTTGATTTAGTACATCAGGAGTTAGGCCCCCCAATTCACATTTCTGACGATTCTCAGGTGATGCTGATGCTATTGTCTGAGAAACACACTCTGCTTACAGATTGCTAAATGAACCAGTCTGTGAATTTTCATAGACTGCCTTTCATTTCCTGTCAGTTATGATGATGAAATCTCACTGTAAGTCCATAGACAAAGCAACACCAAAACTGTGTCAGCTATGACCATGACTCCTAGAAAAAAATGGTCTCATATGAAATGCAAACATATGATAGAAATTACATAGCACTTACAAAGAAATAAATCTTAGTTAAATGGATGAAGGAGGAAAAGGAAATAATATACCATCAGTCTGAAACAAATAGAAATGCAAAATCTAACAGCACTGGCTGGAGGATATGGGATGCCACCAGTAAAATGTATTTTAAGTATTTCTTTTACTTTTTTAAAAATTGGTTTTATGAACTGCCATTAAATTGCTACACATGGGTGTGGTCCTGAATATTTTTCAAAGAAACTTCAGCAATACTTCCTTCCATTAGACTATTGACTGGCCAGTGATACTGTTCTGGGACTTTTTTCCTTATCCTTATTTTTCCAAACCTTTTTAAATTTATTTTTTAATTGATAAATAAAAATTGTACATATTTATCATGTACCACATGTTGTTTTAAAATATATTCACATTGTAGAAAGGGTAAACCAAGCTATCCTTTATAATTATTTATCTGGGATGGTCATCTGCCAGTATGTAGGAAAATGATACATTTTTGCTTCCATCATGAACAACATCGGGCACCAGACATATCTGCTACTCAAAAGCTATTCTCCTTCATCCTCAAAGCCTTTGATCTAGTACTATATGATTCTGATTTTTGTAGAATGTTTCTTTCATTTCAAGAAAATGCACTCCATTTCTTTGTTTTAGGAAGATTACAGCTTCCTCCCCAGGCTTTTTAGGGCACAAAAGACTATTATCCATATAACAAACCTATCAAGATTCCTCTTGAAATATTTTATGCACTCTTTTCTTAATCCAGTGGAATTAATTTTGTTCCTGGATCACCTTTTCAAGGACACAATCAGCTATCGCAGCGGACTGCTCCAGTGGGTGCTAGAAAGTCCGCCCAGAATTCTGGCACATGGAACTGAAATGAATAATACAAGCAGCCAGGCATTAAGGAGGATTTGGGGTAAATCTGCTCTTGGAAATACAAACTAAGGAAAAACTTGCCACTTCAAGAGTCATAACTTTCTTTGGGAAGTGGTAGAACAAAGGGATCTTGCATGCTCACTCAAAAATTCTCTTTAGAAACATTTGGACACCTGGGAGGAAGAAAACGAGAAGGGCAGGCAGTGACACTAGGAACACAATACCTGGTGGGCCTGTGACCACGTGTGCGATACCCACCTGAGGGCTAGACCACACATGTAGCATGCCTGTGAGGGCTAGACCATACAGGTAATGCCCATGATGAGGGTTAGATTACAAATATCGTACATATAAAGGTGAGATCATGTATGTAGTACCCATGTAAGGGCTAGATGACATACAGAGGAACTCAAAATGAGGACAATTACACATGTAATAGTCATGATGAGGGCTACATCACACATGTAGTATCCATCATGAAGACTAAATAATCATGTGATACCCACAATGAGGGCTAGATCACACATGCAGTACCCACAATGAGGGCTAGATCACACATGGAGTACTCACTATGAGGACTAGAGACACACTGTGGCCCTGGAGCTGTCCTCAGTGGCCCCGACCACGCTGCTTTGGTGAGAAAGTGTCAGAGAGAAAGGGGAGAGTGCTGGGCTGACTCACCAGCCCTTTGATGGTGTGTTGTGAGGCTTGTGCCTTGTGCTGTAGTGTTTAGTAGAATTATTCTTGGACACTTGAAACAGCTGATTCTCAGAACACATTATTCAAAATCTTTCTAATTTCCCCACTGTAAAACTGATGCAATAATAGTTCCTTAATAGTTCTTTTGGGGATAGGAAGCGCCTCTGCAGAATACAGTGCCTGGAATATAACAAGTACTCCTTACAAAACAGGAACAAAACTCATAAGTCTCATTACTATCATATCTAAGGCATTTGGAGGTGGACTGACCATGGAGGGGGATAGTCCGAGGACAGCCTTGTTCTCAGTTTTGCTTCTGTGTACTTCCTGCCAGATCCTCTCAAGGATTTCTGGGGCTTCATGAGAAGAGAACTCAGCCCCTCGGCAGGAGATATTCTTCATCAATGATCTCCTCATATAACAAGCTATTTCCAGGTCACTTGATAGTACGTATATTAGAGATTTCAGTGTCCAACTCACGATGACACAGACAAATTTGATTATAAAACAATATCATAGCAATGTGATCTTCTGTGATATCCTCATGTCCCATGATGTTTCTTTCTAAGAGCATTTACTTCAATGATAAATAATATATTTTGGATTTTTCCTTGGCACAAGAAATGTTTTCTAATTTTGAAATAAGCAAGTGTATAGTTCTGATTTTTGGGAAAACATGAAACCCACTTATCTTCTTTACCCTACACTGTGGCTGAAAGGTACACAATGTCAAAATAGCCTTTAAAAATAAAGATAGCTATATTTTAGAATATTTCTCCCTACCTTTGAACATTGAAATGTTCATAAAAATTAACAGCAATACAACGAACACCTGTGTGCCCATTGTCTAACTTCATCGATTATTATTTTGCTTTCTTGATATCTTTTTTTCTTTACCATCTGAACTTGTAGACATCATGACACTGCTAACTGTCAGCATGCATATCTTAAGAACTTATATATCCCACATAATCATACTATCTTGAGTCTATTAAAAATATCACTTATCTAATACGTAGTTCATTCTATTAGGATACTGATTTGAAATATATTTTCCTGGATAAGAGTGCCAGTAGGAAATCTGGGCTAACGAGGGTCATCTTCCCCCTTCAAGTCCTATGTAAAAGAGGAAGATGCTTAAGACAACCACATTCTGATCAGATTAATGTGTCAATCTTAAGAATTTAACAAACAACTTTAATATTTAACAAAAATTCATCTTTCATTTTTTAGACTTTTTCAAATGTTTATAGATTTCTGATAGCACCATAATATATTAAATTCACTCTTGAAAATTAAAAAAAACTAATTTACACAATTTATTTATTTACTCTTATAGTAACTATGTGGTTCATCTTTGGAGTAAATACTGCTTTAGATGCAACAGAGTAATCATAACTTTTGCCAAATTAGTGATGGGGGAAATGGCAATGAAAATAAAATAAATACTGTTGGTCATTCTTTGTTGATTCTGTAACAGAGGTTGTTCCCCTTCTGAGCCAAAATATTTAAGAGACAATGGATCAGTTATATGATCTGTGCATCATTTTCTTCAGCCATAAAATAGGTAGGATTATATGACCATCAACATCACAATGGATATAGGATATAGGATGTAGGATCTAGGCTAATGGATAAAGGATGAAGTTGCTTTTAGTTCATAGATGTCAGGGCACAACGCAAATCTAAGCTATGTGCATCTCAGTGATATCTGCTACCATCCAGTTTAACAAAATAGGTATTAGCCAAGTACTTGGGATAGCCTACCATATTAGAAGAATTTTTCTCATAATCCAGCAAGTGTCTAGTAATGCATTTTCTGGAGAGTTTGTAAGATTTCATAAATAGTTCTCCCTTATTCTTCTTTTAAATATAGTATGATTAAATCACATGAAATTACCATTTTATAGGTTAAAAGTGATCTTATATTATCAATTTCATAATGTTCAACCTGGCAATTGTAATAGCTGTGGTCTGCTACGATATTAGCTCCTACTGGTATAACTCAGAACATTGCTCCAATATTCAAAGTGTATAGGCTTGTAGATGTGCTTAGGAAAGTGCTTGGTACATGACATTCAATTCATAAGAGGCATTATCACTATAATACTATTTATTCTATAGAATCCAAATATTTTCATATTGTTACTGAGGCTTCAACATTTTGTGCACAACTTTTCTTTCATCAGCATTATGAAAACATATATTGTAACGAGTTACAATTGTGACAGAAAATCTACAAAAGACATAGGTACTTTTTTGGGAGCTTATGTTACAAAGAGGTTTTCCTGCACATTTCTTTAGTGAAGTAGGGGATTTCAGAAAAAAAAAAAAAAAAAAAAAAGGCAGAGCTTGCTGTTTTAGCAGCTTTATTGCTTTGTTTTTAAAATGCAATAAAACAAACATTCCAATCCCTCAAAAGTATTAATCTTAGCAAAGTTATTATTTTTTGTAAGCAATAGGCTTTGAGTTTCAAATGAGCAGCAAGTTCCAGACTATAGCAGCACAGAGATAACACAGAGTCCCAGAGAAATTCATTGACCTTACAGCAGGAAATAATGATGCATCATCAGAATCCGCTTGGGTGGGTATCACTTTGCCAAGCAGCATTAGGCTTCCTTTTCAAGTAAGATTTCATTTTGCTGCTCTTTCTAGAGAGGTTGAGAGCCTTTCTATCAATGAAAGGCAAACATACTCTTTTATTCACCTAATATGATCCCAGCTACATGCTGAACAACAAAAAAAAGCCAAGAGCTTGGGGACAGGGCTCCAATGCATCTGTTTTTCCTGTGCAAGGCTCCACTTCAAGTCATCCTCATGGAATGGGGGAGTTTTTAAAATAATAAATCCCTTAAATATATATTCAGATGTTACTAATGAAAACCTGCAAGTGTTTTAATACCACTTGCTGATGGGAAACAAACCTTCCCTATATGTCTTCATCTTATTATCATTGAAGAGTTTGTTTATTCCTATTAAACTATGTATGTGTATTTTGGGGTTATTTGGGGGCTACATGTATAAAATTCCCCAGTAGGAGCAGTGTGACAGAATTATAAAATGTGGTAAAATGTAATTAGGTTTTACGATGTTCTTAACATAGATGCTGAGGAAGTGTTCTAAATGATATTTTTCACTTCCTTATTTGATTTTTAAAAAGGGGGAAAATTGGCCATGCAGGTATTATTTCAGGAAGGCCAAACAAATTTTATTTAGAATTTCTAGGACAAAGCATTTATGTATAACACTTCTGGATGAAAAAGGATGATTTTCCAGTAACATAAAAGTGCACACGAACTGTATTGTTAGCATCAATCTGGGACATTCTCACACCTTCGAAACTCTAACTTCTAAGGTGCAGAGAACTCAGCAGAGAGCAGAACTGGTCACAATCTCTGATTGCAGTGAGGATTCAGCTAGTCTCCCTGGGCCAGTGCTGGCTTGGGAGTGCACAGTATCAAATCCCAGGCTGAAAGGTCGGAGGTGGTTTCTGTGTCTCCCCCTATGCCCACCCTTTATCCCAGCATCTCTTTCTCATTTATCAGGACTTCTGTCTCAAGGGTAATTACTTAGAACAGAAAACAAGATTTTGTTAAGTTTACCAATGACAAAATAAGAGTGACAAGAAAGGTTGAAAAAAAGCAAGAAAGGTTGTCTAAGAAGTGCTCAAGTTAGTTAATTGCTAGTTTCTTTTCAATTCGTGGTGACATTTGTTAGCTCATTTTACCTTTATTTCTTCCTTCAGAAAAAGAAAAGAAAGAGGGAGCAAGAGAGAATGGGAATGAGATACCAATTCTTTCATCATCATATCTTGTTTCAAGGTTGTAAAGCCCCATGAGAGATAAGCTCTCTGATTTTATTCCATGATAATGGCTTAGAATTCTGCTAGTCTTTAAAAAGCTTCAGTTATGGTTGGAATTTCACCTGAATTGGAGTAATAGTTTAGTAGTAGGACAAGGAGGAGAAGGAAGGGAAGGAGGAGAACAATGAGGAAGAGGTAGAGGAAAATGGCAGTAACCATAGTATTACTAGTAGTAATAGTAGTATTAATTGTAAATCATTACTGAGTGTATTCATGTATTGTCATTTAATCTTCAGAACCACCAGCTAAATTAGACAGTATACATTTATTCCTATTTTTCAGATGAGGAAACCGAAGCACACAATGTTAAGACACTTGGCTGAGTTCACCTGGCTCATAAGAAAGAGAACCAGAATTTGAACCCAGGCGGCCTTGGCTTCAGCTTCCAGGATTTTAACAGCTACAATATACGGCCTTGTTTCTATGCCTCTTCCCTATGAAAAGTATCCTTAAAAATGTTATCCCATGTATTTTTCACAGCAAGGGTTTGAGATGTAAAGATACTGCAGTCAAGAGGATCAAATGTCTTTTGGAAGGTCACTAAATGAGGGCTCTTGGGATTTAACCTTGGTTTTCACTCTTATTTCTATTTTATCTTCAAATTCCCATTATCTGAGAACTCAGGATATACTGCGATCTAAAATTCAGTATGTCGGTGACAAAGAAAACCCATTTTAATTTTGGGGGTATTAATATGGAATTTGGAGATGGAGAGAGGAAAAAAATATCAGTGATTTTGGTCAAAGTCACCCTCAAATGGTCTCTTTAGACTTGGCATTGGACTTCCCTGTGCCTTCACTGCAAGCCCTTGCTGCCTCTCCAAAAGTCTGTCTTGGGGCTCCTGTGCAGCTCTATTAATTAGCTTAGTAGGAAAAAAATATGAAAGCATAAATGTTGACTTTAAAGCTCAAAGGAAATAATTAACAATGAGCTTCACGGTGAAATGAAGAACAGAGCAGGAGCCCTAACCATACTTTCAGTTCAGGATACTGACTCGTTGGAGTCTGTAACATTTTTGAAGATTTTACTGCATGAGGATTTATTTTATCCTGAAGTAAGGCACCGTTTTCTTCTTTATTATTTTCCAGCAAAGTTAGGCTCACAAATGGCTTTCCACTTTAACTGCCTAACGGCCTGTTTTAACATCTTCTTATAGGGACTGCTGAATCTGTTTAATTATTCAAGTGCGGAGAGGAGAGACATTTAGACATGTTGGCTTACCGTGAATGTAGACAAGGCAAAGCTAGAATTAGCAGTGGAGAGCTGCCCTCAACTCCAGACCCATCTACTAGGCTGCTACCTCGTCATAACGTGGATGTCTACTACCGTTATCAAGCTTAAAAATGATCTTCCAATCTCTCCCTCTCAGACTATTCTCAACATAGCAGCAGAGCGATCCTGTTAAAAAGTCAGTCGAGGCCGGGCGCGGTGGCTCACGCCTGTAATCCCAGCACTTTGGGAGGCCGAGGCGGGCGGATCAAGAGGTCAGAAGATCAAGACCATCGGGGCCAACATGGTGAAACCCCGTCTCTATTAAAAATACAAAAAAATTAGCTGGGCGTGGCGGAGCGTGCCTGTAGTCCCAGCTACTCGGAGCCTGAGGCAGGAGAATTGCTTGAACCCGGGAGGCGGACGTTGCAGTGAGCGGAGATGGCACTACTGCACGCCAGCCTGGGCGACAGAGAGAGACTCCGTCTCAAAAAAAAAAAAAAAAAAAGAGTCAGTCAAATCACGTTACTCCTTTTTTAAAAACCTACAAAATGGCTTTCTTTGTCCCTCAGAGTAAGGCCTAAGTCATCGAGTCCCTGCCTGACCTTCATACTCCACTGGCCTCTTCCCTGCCCATTACCCTGGCTGCTTTGGTGCACTGGTTCACATGCAGTGCCTTGAATTGGTCAGGCACCCTCCGGCCTCCTGCCCATGTTGTGCTGCCTCTTCCTGGAATTCGGATACCCACATAGGGCACTTGTGCATCTATTTCTGTGTCTATGCAAATATGCCTTGCTCAGCAAGGCTGTACCCCTTCATTCCCCTATTGAAAAATCCCGAGGCACTCCCCTTCCCTTCCCTGCTCTATTTCTCTCCATTGTACTCATCACCATATCTTATGCCTTACATGTTATAATCACTTATTTTGTTCACTGCTGTAAACGCCCTCCAGACGTGAACTGCATGAGGATGGATTTTAGTCTCGTGTGCTCAGGCTTCATTTGCAGTGCAGAGAACACTGCCAGGCACACAGTAAAATGCTCAACATAGAGCTCCGGAAGCAATACATGAATGAAGGACGTATAGAATTTTGTTTTTTAAAATAAAGAGAATAAAGAGACTAGATGTGAAAAAGAGCAAGAGTGTACCTGGTTACATGAGAGTACTAAGGATCCCATCAAGTTAATGGCCTTACATGGTCGACTCTTCTGGCAAAAAAAAAAAAAAAAAAAAAAAAAACGAAAAACAAACAAAAAATAAAAAACAAGTGAATATTGGCTATGCATATTAGATATGCACACCCAAAGGAGTCAGGCAACATTTTACTCTACAGAAGATCAGTGATCATTCAGTAATGATGGATTTCTGCATTTGTTCCTCAAGTTTCTCTGTTTTTCTTTTGAGACAGGGTCTCACTCTGTTGCCCAGGCTGGAGTGCAGTGGCGCAATCATAGCTCACTGCACCCTCCATCTCTAGCAATCCACTCACCTCAGCCTTTCTAGTAGCTGTGACTCTAGGCATGTGTCACCATGCCTGGGTAATTATTTTACTTCCTCTAGAGATGGGGTCTCGTTATGCTCCCCAGACTGGTCTCGAACTCCTGGGCTCAAGCGATCCTCATGTCTCAATCTGCCAAAGTGCTCAGATTATGGGCGTGGGTCACCAATTGTGACCATAAAAGTTTCAATTTCTCCATATCTATGCATTTATAAACTCTTCTCTCTGTCCTGGTTCCACAGCCCACAGTTACATCTGATAGTCTTTAAGCTCATATCCTTCAGCCATGGATCTTTGGGCAGTTAACTACCTCTGTTCCTCTTTATAGAGCAAAGGATTTAGATCCCACTAAGCAAATCACACTCCAGAGTTCGGCAGATGCTGGCAGTTTGTTGGAGGCAGGGCAGGGCCTATAGATGTTTGGGGAGGCTGCTTTATTCTTGTCTACTCCAAAATACTTTCTTTTCCCTGGGCTCACAACAGCAACTTCAAAAAAGAAATGATCTCTCAGATGAAACAGAAGGCCTTCTTATTTAAGAGGGCAAAATATGCAGGTGAGAGAAGTTATCACTACATTACCCTTGGTATTTATAATTTGTGGTGAGCTCACTTCTGCTACTAGGTACAACACTCACAGCTGTCACCTCCTTGAGTAGTTAACAGGAATGAAAAATAATCTCATCAGCTGCTGTGTCACACTATTGCTCTGTCCCTGAGAAAGTCCTGATGCAAACAATTTTGAAGATCACTATTAAAGATTATTTTGCTACTGTTTTATACTTCATGTTTCATTGTTACTGAGGAGCTAATTTTTATTTTCAGCTCAAGAACATTTGTTTTTGCAATGTGGTTCATATTTAGTGCACTGTACCTTCTCAAGCCTGTCACCTCATACTTTAACAAGATTTTTGCTAAAAAGAACCAAAACACGTTGACTTCAAACAAGGAGAAAAGCTGAGTCTTGAGACCTGTTCTATGTATTAACAACTTCCCATGATGAAGTGAAACTACATCCCTTCTATTTAGTAGACTCTAATGTGTGTAACTGAACTTATAAAATAAGATTTCAAAAATGTAATTAATTGCTTAAATGACTTATTCAAAAGCAGATTTGCATGAAGCTGAGAGATAAAATAAAACCCTCAAGTATGAGTTTAGGAAGAACATAACCATGGAATTGAAGTCAGCTACTTTATTTAATATGAAAAAAAAAACAAAAAACACCCACAAAAATAAAGAAACAACACTCATTTCTGGTTGAAAGAGATCACAAATACACAAGAAGAATATACACAAGGGAAATCTATAACGCCCCAGGAAACAGAGTTAAACTGGAGTAGCAGAGAATTGAAAACTCTAGAAACTCAGAAGTGACAAAGTCTTTAAAGAAAGGGTCTTTAAATCCTCCTGCCCTTCGGAAAAAATACTCTAACATGCATCTGAGAGAGAGAGGGAGAGACAGAGAAAGACAGAAAGAGATATGGTTGTTTATTATCTTTCTCCTTAAAATCCTCATAGACATAGATCTTATAAATTGCTTTTCTCTTAAGAAAGTTTTCCAGAAGTGAGATTATATAACTTTTAAAGCTGGAAGGTCTGTCAGAGCTCATTTAGTCCAAGAACTTCATTTTACAGATGAAAGCACAGGCCCAGAGGAGGTCAGTGAGTTGCGGGCAGGCAGGGTTGGGCATGGGAGTTCTAACCTCTCCCCCGATGCAGTCTCTAGTAACCAATGTCACAGACAATCCATGTATTACAGTCTCCTTGGAGAGTTATGCAGTTTTCTTAGAGTAAAAGAATTCAATGTCTCATTTGACAGATGAATAAGCAGATGCCCTTGACAGCTTTATCTCATTTAAAATCCAGTGAAAATAGAGTGTGTGTGTCACATAGTTTTTTATTTGTAAAATAGAATTAAAAATATGTGATAGCCCTGTAATCCCTGGTACAAGTAAAATTGTGTATAACAGCCAGTATTAAAAAACTGTGGAAGCTGAATTTGTCTAAAGAAACGGGGGGTGGTTCCTGACCCCCACTCTATGGTGAGCCTTAGGAGGGAATCATGAATGCACAACTATGCTACCTCTGTAGGAAGAAGAATATTGGTATCACTTTCAGCTTACATGTCTCTAAGACAACCTGAACTTCTTTATTTCAAAACCATTCATCATTTCTATGGCTCTCCTTCCCAAGCCCTAACATTTATTTTTGGCAGTGTTGTTGGGGTGGTGAAGTAACACCCAGGGATTAAGCATTTGCTCTGTTCCAGGTACCAGTCTGGTTCTCCGTGAGCTCTGGAAAGGAGTCAACAGAGTTCTGGACTAAACAGCTTAATAAGTGCCCAGGCACCAGCAACCAAAAAGTGTGGCCCCAAGTGGAGTTGCACTGAGTCATCTCAAGCCTTGAAGGACCTTCAGGGAATCGGTCACTGGCTTAGGTCACTGGAGAGGCAACATCTTCATGGAAGAAGGCTTCAGTCTGCAGATCAGCAGAGTTTCCTTCTACTGGAACTAGGAAAGAAGGTATTCTATGGAATTTTGGGCTAGTCTCTTATTTCTGTTTTGGCTCATTTTTGTAATTCTGAGGTTGTGAGTGTGTGAATGGTATCTCTTCACTTAGATTACTGTAAATAGGAGCCTGACATATGAGCAATTTGAAAAAGGGGTATTTTTCAGAAATTAACAAAAACATTTTCAGTATTAATGGGGGAATTGAGTATTTGGAGTTGAGGTTGGTAACAGCTTCACTGCGTAAGTTGGACAGAAAGTTTGCACATACTTACATTGAGAGAGACAGAAAAGAAAATAAAGCAGTGTTGCTATGCAGCATTGTTTTAGACTTCTTTGTTTTGCACAAAAGAGCACTCGTGACTCTCTTACAGAAATTGGCTTACAAAACATGTGAACTTTCCCTTTAAACTACTAGCTGAAGAAGGGAAACCCAAATATTCAAAACAAAACAAAGCTATTAGGTTTACCTTCAATTTCAACCATAAAGAATTCAAATGCAGCCATTGAAGATAAAACATTTACTGATTATGAGACAAGAGAACATTGCCCCAAATGTCAGAGTTATTTATCGCCACAGAGCTGAACATCAGACACCAGTCAATTCACACATCACAACGGCTGTGGCACCAATCGTGAGCTACCTTTTTTCTTAAATAAAGTCACATTCTTCTTACTTTCAACAATTTTTTGAAGCTGAATGCTTTCAAGACACTTGGAGATTGATCTTTCGATTCAAAGTACCATAGCAGCCAAAGATTTTTATCAACAGGCCCAGGGCCAGTAGCTGGCATTTGGAATCCCTGGGAGAAGACGAATGCAGGCAATTGCTGCAGGATGTGGCCTATGTAGTTGTATATCAGCATACTCACCAACTCTCTCTGCTTCTGAGGAAGTAGCAAAGAATCATACATTCCCTCAGTAAAGTAACATAAAGGAAAGAATCTTAAGAAGCACACGAATACATTATGCAGTAGGATTTTGTGGCCAATCAACTTCATCCATCCAGCCCTAACTAACTCTTTGCATGATGCTGTGTTAGATACTATGAAGACTTACAAAAGAATAAGCAGTGGGGTTACGATTTACCCAAAAGGTAAGTTTCAGTGAGAAAGGAAAATAATATTCTGAAATATTTGAACATAGCAAACACAACAGAGATAGTTCTTAGAACTATTTTATTTTATTTTATATATGTTTTGAGACAGAGTCTCACTCTGTCACCCAGGCTTGAGTGCAGCGGCATGATCTCTGATCACTGCAACCTTTGCCTCCCAGGTTCAAGTGATTTTTGTGCCTCCGCCTTCCCAATAGCTGGGATTACAGGTACACGCTACCATGACAGCTAATTTTTATATCTTTAGTGGATGGGGTTTCAGTATGTTGCTCAGGCTGCTCTTGAACTCCTGGCCTCAAGTGATCCATCTGCCTCAGCCTCCCAAAGTGCTGGGATTCTAGGCATAAGTCACCGTGCCTGGAAGAACTATCATTATCAAAAGACAATATCCTTTTATCCATGGTGATCACAATTAAGGCTCTAGATACAAATAGTTTTGAAACAGAAAAATGTAAATACCTACCCAATCTCTGGTAGATTTTGCAGGAGAAGAGACTCAATTCCACTGGAATTCAACTAAATTCCAGTGATTTCCTGATTTATGTTTGTACTTTGTCTGTTGTTTCTACTCACTTCGGTTCTCAGGTTTGGCAACCTGACTACCACCTTCATGCCAGTCCCTTACTTTCTCCAATCCTTTTCTGAAATTTTCATGCTTCAATGAAATGTCTCCACCCCTTCCATATTATCCACAATGCACAATAACTTTGAAGGTCAGCACATTTTTATTTTCCCACATTGTACTATGTAAGGCAGAGATTGTTGACAGGAGCAAGAACAAGACTCATTCATGGCACATGTTTCACAGAAAGTATCTTCTTATAAATTTGGAATCTTAATTTCTAGAAGCGGTTGTTCCCTCCGAGTGCCATGATATATGGGTATCCTATTTTGCAGAGAGAGACCTGCTTCTGTTGATGACCCTAGTTATTAACAATTACATGGAAACTGAAACTTGGGAACTGAAAGGTTGATTAGAGATAGATCAACTGGTCCAATCTGCCTTAAAGGTAAGGACAGTTATGCCCAAAGAAAGTAAATATCATGCTCATAGCTACTCAGCTTGCAAGTAGAAACTTTATCACTCAAAATGTTAATTCTGAGATAGCCAGTTTTGGTTAATTGAATCAGGTCTAATACCTAATTTTATCAAACTCAATCAGGACTTCTTCAAAACATTCCTCTTATGTCCAGGTATATGTGTCTTGCATTTGGGCTCACTACTCAAAATCGAAAATAATGTTTGCAACCATATCATTTCATATTATTGGGAAGACAATAAGACCAAATTCTGAGGTCAAGAAGCAAGAAATATGCATATGTTGTCCTGTCCTGGTTTATGAAAATTGGAAAGAGACTGAACTGAACACATTTTCTTCCCATATGACTCCACTTCCTAGTTCTCAGAGAAACACACAGTGAATCAAGAAATATTTTACAGTTCCCTTTGATTCTTTGACAGCTGTAGAAACACAAATGAATAAGACGTGACCTGAAGTAGCTTCCTTGTAGAGAAAATATTGACATACAAAAACATGAATCAAGACAGTTTGTAGTAAGGTGCTAAACTGTGTGCAATAGAATGGAGTTCAATGGAACACATTCTAGGAAGACTGGCTGAGCCTTGAAGAGGCCAAGGGAGGAAGCATAAAGGAATGCCCAGAATTAGCATGATGGACTAGCGAGGAAACCAACCTGGTCAAAGCAGAGCCGAGTGCTATGGCACAGTGGGAAATAAGACAAGAATTAGTTTTACGTATGCCAGATTAAAACCTTTGCACAGGGATTTAGACTTGATGCATTATAAAATAGAGCACACATTCAAGTTCATCTATCCTTTAGATTGCCTTCTGCCATGATTTACTGAACTACTTGAGAAGCAGAGGTGGAAACAAGGAAGCTGACAAATGAAAATGAAAACTCATTTTCATTAGTCCTAAGTGGCAGATTTCTGAGCTCTTAATTCATATGTTTATTCAACAGAATATTGCCTGTTCATCATTTCCCCAAGTAAGTTGTAATTTTCTTCTCTTTTTGTTCTGACTTCCTTTTAAACTGACTCTATCACTCTCTTTTCAACTATATATATATATATACATATATATATATACACACACACACATATATGTACAAATATATATATATATGTTTGCACAATATATATGTTGCACAAACTGTATATATATATATACAGCTGAAAGAGAGATATACATATATAGTTGAATATATATATACATATATATATGTATACACACACACACACACACACACACACATATCTCTTTTCAACTGTAGTCATTAGTGGCCAGTATTTTCCCTATTCAACAAAGCGCTAATTTTAACCATGGAGAGAACACCACCACCAATGAAACTCTGCTTTTTTCTGCACAGTTTCATCTATCCTGAAATCTGGGCTACTGCTTGGAAATCACCTCTACATACGTCAGGTCTAACACCAAAGCCAAGGGTTGTTACTACCTAAACCTCTAAGTAAAATGATAAAAATTAAACTTTTTCCCAAATAAAGTAAATATAAACTTAAAGTTTTTTAACTTTTTAAAGAGAAAACATATAAAGAAAGCTATTTTTTTAACATCAAATACTAGAGATATTTTTTCCGGAACATTTCAACAAATCCTAAGGAAATATAGAATCAGTAATTCTTATTTGGTTTCTTCAGCAAGAGAATGAAAGGTCAGATTTTACAACCCCACCCGAGTTTCTTTTCATATTTGCGTGTAAGAACAAGGACTGAAGGGAAACACGGAGGACTCTGACAACTCAAGGCAACTAAGAAGGATGTGGACGCTAATCCAAGCTGAGCCACTGACTCTCCACATTACTGTAAGCAAATCATTCTGAGGCTCTGCTCTTCTGGCCAGCCCTGTGGCCAGAACAAATAAAAAGCAATACTATATAATAGAAATCATACTTCTTCTAAGATCAGCTTTGGCAACAAAGTGAGACGCCATCTCTACAACAAACAAACAAACAAAACATTAGCTGGGCATGGTGGCTCATGCCTGTGGTCCCAGCTACTCAAGAGGCTTAGGTGGAAGGATTGCTTGAGCCCTGGAGGTCAAAGTTACAGTGAACTATGATTGCATTACTGCATTCCAGCCTTGGTGACACAGGGAGACACCCCCCCTATAATAAATAAATACATAAAATAAACAAAAATCATCCCTCTCTATATAAGTTCTCCTACTTAAACAGAATTTTGTTTGCTCCACTGTGTTTTGTAAAATTTACTCAGACTTGCTCAACTTAGATTGCTCGGGGGAAATATGTGAGTATGTGTGCGTGTGTATATATTAAAATGTACTCAACTTAGGGTCCTTCTGGGAAAATCATATGACATGGTGAAATTTTCATTTTCCTGTTACATGAGCGTATTTTTAAATAATAAAATCTTTGATAAAATATTTCAGATTATACTAGTATTCTAGCTTTTACTGTCTCCTGAAAGAACTTTCAGTAGTGAAACTATAAATCATTGATTGAGAATGCATTTTCCTGAGAAGCATAATGTACTATAAGGATGGTTTCATTCTTTTTGCTCTTTAATGCCAGGCTTCGTTGATATCCTCAGGGTAGAGGAAATCTGACATTACCAAGAGGAAGGGCGAAGAAAGAAGGGTGAAGACAGCTGGAAGGAGGAGCAGGAGTATAAATGCTGGGTTCTTCCTCAGCACAGAGCATGTGTGAACAGCACTGTCAGCACTCACAGTGTGACTTTGGCGTTGATTCTGGCTGAAACAAATAGCAGAGTGACATACTGCCTGAGAGAGAGAGAGAGAAAGAGAGAGAGAGAGAGAGAGAGAGAGAGAGAGAGAGACAGACAGAGAAAGAGGGAGAGAGACAGAGACAGAGAGAGAGAGACAGAGAGAGAGACAGAGACAGAAAGAGAGAGAGAGAGACAGAAAGAGAGAGAGAGAGACGGAGAGAGACAGAGACAGACAGAGAGAGAGAGAAAGAGAGAGAGAGAGGAAGAAAAAAGAAAAGAAAGAAAAGAAAAAAGAAGTGGTGAAAATAGCTTTGAGTCTTCAACCAGAGTTTATAAAAATTCTAAGAGATAGTTTATTGAGGGATATAAATGATATAATGTATAAATATCTTTGATGAATAAGGTTTTAAAATATTTTTGTTACAATTCAAATATTATAACAACTTTCTTATTTAATGCTATTTAGACAGATACTACCAAGTAGAGTAACATATACATCCATTGTATATTATAAATCCCAAATTGTAGATTTAACCTGATAATGAGTTGACATCAGACTCTATTTTCCCTTCTGAGCTACAAGACTTCACTGAGTGCCCTACTTCAGCCCCTAAATTTTACCATGTCGATGCTTTAGGCATCTCACATGCCATTTGGACATTTCACTAATATTTCTCTTATTTCCTTATATAAATCACAACAGCTTTCTGCTTACCCTGGCAATTCTGTAGTCTACACTTTCAAGGAATTATTAGTGATTTACATAATTATTAGTGTAAACATAACTAACCATAACTAACTCCATAACTGAATTCGTAACGACTGCTAGACAATGAACTGGGCCAGGTGCAGTAGCTCACGCTTGTAATCCCAGCACTTTGGGAGGCTGAGGTAGATGGGTCACCTGGGGTCAGTAGTTCGAGACCAGCCTGGCCAACATAGTGAAATCCAGCCTCTACTAAAAGTACAAAAACTAGCCAGGCATGGTGGCATGTATCTATAGTCCCAGCTACTCAGGAGGCTGAGGCAGGAGAACTGCTTGAGCCTGGGAGGTGGAGGTTCCTGTGAGCTGAGATTGCACTGGGAAAAGTGAAAAAATATATAATATTAAAATAATATGTATGGCAACCAAATTATGTTCTGAGTTGGATAAAATTTAATTGATTTCATTTCAGTAAGTCCTTAATGAATTATCATTCATTATAGCAATACCCACCCTTACTGTAGTACATTTAATCAAATAGAAATCATCAGCAAAATAAGGGAAAGAAAGAAAAGTGTGGAGGCTGTCTAAGCTTCTGAAACTTTGCTTTTCCTACTCTTTGGTCATGAAAAAAGGCCTGTGTGATCTTCAATCTTGTGGGATTAGGAACAATAGGAGCCAAGCAGAGACTCTTCCAACCCTTCACCTTCCTACACTCCTAATGCAAATCTCATCGAATGTGGATCTTATAGGTCAGTTAGGAATACTGCCAAGCAAATTCTGCAATGCTTTTATATAATTTTGTATTGTATTAGTCCCTAAAGCACCTAGATATATTTGAATATATTAGTCGTACATATGTACAGGGCATCTGTGATTCTTGTTTTAACCGTGCCTGGTACATAAATAGATTGAAGCACTCCTAGAAATCATTCACCCTCCAGACAGTACGAAGTTAACAGGTTGGGGACCACTGCCATAGGTGGTTAGGTCAGATTCAGAGTTAGCAGAGGTGAAAATGGAGGGAAGAGAAGAAACCGAATCTGAGAAAGCCCCAGCGGTATCCGTGAGAGGAGCCTACGGTGTGTGGGATGGAGTGTGGAACAAACTCAAAGATGTAGTGCTTTGCTGTCTTCACTTGAACTAATGCCACAAAAAGTCCTTTAGAAGACAGTGAATTAGACATGTGCTTAACCCATACACAAATGGGATACTTTGAGGTAGAGAAGGCACAGATAAATTATTCATTAATTCACACAGTCAACTTTCTTCCTGGTAAATGGTAGACAGAAGATTGTGATCTGGAATTTTTACTGAAATTACATATGCAGCAGTTGTAGTGGGGAGGCTTAGTTTCTGGGTCTACATCACTCTGAATGAAGGGTAAGGTGATCTCCAGAAATAAACTAGATTCCTAAGAAATCGAAATAACCCCTTGAGCTTCACTGGCTTGAGTTGCTGACTGATACCATTACATAGTGTAACACTCAATATTCAGCAGCAAGGCTAATGTGTTTTGATAGATAATATGAAGTATAGAAATAATATAAAGATAAAAAATAAAATAGCTTATTTCAAGGGGCCTATTGTGCTCTTAGAGAGAGGACATGTTGATTAATGAAATAGACATTCCCAAATGCAAAACATCTATAGTCCATCAGAATAATCTCTCTGTGTTAAGTCTACTGCTATCTTTTATTATTCTATTTTATGCATTAAATTCTCTACTACTTTCTAAAGATTTCAGTCTATAACATCATGGACCAGGACTCATTTGAAGATGAAAACAATTTTATATAATGAAAAGGTCACAACCATGAAAATCAAGTATATCATGTATAAATTCACGTTCATATAAGTTGAAAGCAAGAAGCATCCATTTTATGGTTAAATATTTAATAACATCTCCACCTCTGCCTAACATGAGAACAAAACAAATTAACATTATTTTCTTGAGGAGAATGTGGTTCAGTTTATGTAAACTGTTAAAAGATAAACTGAGGCACAATAAAATGTTAAAGGCAACTCCAAACTGGAAGTAGTTTGGGGACTTTGCTGAGGGAATGCGAAGGGGAGGCTTTTTAATAGGATGAACACAGAAGCAAAGCAAATATTTAATTGGTTACAGTTATACAGTTACCTTATGATGCTGCTGGAAAGTCCCGAGCTGCAGAAGTATAAGTTAGTTGGTGGCTTCTGATTGATTAGTTTCATTTTTCTTTAATATAGGCATTTACAAGAAAAAGCTCAAGTTAAGTTTCACTCATGTGTATGAATCATGCAAAACTATGGTGAGGTATGAGGCCTTAGTCTTATCCATTTTAATTTATTATAACCAAAGATATATTAAATATAAATGAATATCTCATATAGCCAAATTGTTTTTATTAATACCCATATTTCTATATAAATATCAGATATATATTTTGTATATGGTAAGATGAAATATATCTATAATACTTTGTCCCGAGATTCAAAGACATGCTTATCAAATGGGTAAATAGCAAAAAGGTAAATTGGTCATTATACTATAGACCGTATCTGCATTCTAATGATCTCATCAGGAAATAATAACACAAGGTAACTGGATAATACAAACAAATACACATAGGTTAAATAAAATGGAAAAACATGCAGAAAGGATTGGAAAGTTTTGGCTACAAAGTAGGACATCTCAAAACAAATCTAGCTTTTTAATTGGTTATAGATGCAAATCAATAGTATAACATTGCTTACCAAAAAGTTAACACAAATGGGTTGTGTTAATGAAATAAAGAGTGTGCAAAGGACAAACACGAATCTTTTCATGCCCTGATTCTGTCAGGAAATCACTAGAATATTCAGTTCAGTGTTTGAATCCTCATTTCAAGTGGTACATCGGTATCTAAAAGGCAGAATACGTCCATGATGGGACCTGCACTGAAAATATATGAGAGAGAGTGAGAGAGAGAGAAAAAGAAAGAGAATAGCTGCTTTGCCTGAAAAGAAGCGGAACTAAGGAAAACAGGGTAGCGTCGTCCAGGTGGGACTCTGTATGCCTCCCTTGATCCCCAGCTCTCACAAATATGAAGTGACCACCACATGCGGCACTCATGCCCTTCAATGACCTGGTTTCACCCATCTTTCAGCGCTGCTCTGCTGCTCCCACTTTATCTTCTTGCATTATGGAGCTCCTTAGATTTTCCTGATATGCTGCTGTGTCCCCATGCTATTATTTTGCTACTATTCTTTCCCTTGAAGTGCCCTTTTACCTCTGCTTTTCTTCTTCATGGGATAAATCATCCTCATGTTTAAGAGTCAGCTCAAACTTATCTACTATAGAAAACATTTTGTGACTCCCTTCCTCTCTATTCCATCTCTCTGCCCCATCCAATGCCCCTCCTCTGGAATCCTGTAGCATCTTGTACTTATTTTTTTTAGCATATAGTGAATTAAAATGATCTGTGTATGACTGTCTTCTGTAGCTGAACTGCTAAGCAGAGATTCTAATTGCTAGTGGCTTTGAAAAGACACCTGATGAAATGGGCTCGGTGTTCATCATGTTAAAAGGTAAATAAGCTTCCTTAACCACAAATGTATACTAAGTGCCTACTGAGTGCCAAGCAGTAAAGATCAGTACGCTAGATAATACCAGAAGGAAATGAAAAGTGAATAGAAACTCATTTCAATAACAAAACAACATTCTAACAACCAGATTTGCTTAAAGATGGAAAAGAATACCTCGTAATGATGTATGTTAACCATCACTGATAGTGCCAGGAGTGCTATATAAAAATGATCTCATGACTGGGATGCTAGATTAGATCATTAGGTACTTTCTAAGATTTTTTCCAATCCTGCCATTCTATAGCCTCAGCTCCTTCTTTCCCGTTTCCAAGGTGAGGGAGATCCATTTCTATCTTTAAATGACACATCCATAGCCATGTAGTTCTATGTGTAATTAAAACTAAAGCTATTCAAAGAAAGCTTTTGCTGCAGCATAGCAGGATTACAGCCAGACACAAACTGCAAAAATGTCAGTTAGCTCTTAGCACTTCTTCTATCTGATTCTCTTAACTAAGGAAGTAAAATGAATTCCCGGGCAGTCCCTGTGTAGAGTGTGTGTGTGTGTGTGTGTGTGTGTGTGTGTGTGTGTGTGTGTATGCACAATGTGTGTGCGTGTGTGTATGCACAATGTGTGTGCATGCAGGCATGCTGTGCATATCTGTCTAAATGGGTCTTATTATCAGAAATAACTGAGGAAAAGACAGTGGACACTTACAGTGTGCCCTTGCACTGTCAGGAATCCATGGCCACACTGCAGGACAAATAAAAGAAATGAATGCATTTTGTACTACATGACACTAAATTGTTAGCATTTAATGACTTGCAAGGAAATAGGAATAAAACTGGTCATTGCGCAAATGAATTCCTGATTCTGCATCTAGTAATGAAAAGCAATAGACTTTAAAATCCTCATGGACTCTCTAACATCCAGGCGCTACATGGGTGACACAGCAGAGTGCCAATGGGCATACTCTCTGTGTCAAGACACCCTGGGCCTGAACCACCCTCAGTAATTCATAGCTAGGTGTCCCTGGCCAATTTACTCAACTTTGGTATGCCTCAGTTTCCATACCTGTAAAATGGGTATAATACTACCTATTTAATAGAATTTTGAGGAGGATAAAATGAGATCAGCCCTGTAAAGCACTAAGAACAGTGGTGCAACATGGTAAGTATTCACAATATTGCCTTCTGTTATTATACCAGGACACATTTTCATACTGAGTGGTTCTGCAACTATCAACACAAAGTAAAATAATATTGCTTACTAGAAAACTAACACAGTAGGTATCTTTCCACATTGCTTTTAATTACCTAAAATTCCCATATATGAGATTTAATAAATTCTTCCATTCATTTAAATGAATCTTTATTAAAATTTGTTTGAATAATATTTAAGTAAATATTAAATAAAATGCAAAATTTAAGAAATACCAAAATACTTTAAGAATAGTCCTAAAATCGAATCTACTACAAAATATGGCCAAAGAGGACAAAGAAGATTCTAGATGACAAATACTTCCATTAAATATTTCCATGAAATGTTTAAGTTCAAGAAAGGCAAGGCCTATGTTCTCCTCCTCACTTTATCTTGCTACTTGGTGCCCAGAACTTCAGTATTTAAAAGACAAATCAATGGATGAATGTGCAATTAACCCATTCTGGTTCATATCAGCATATCCTATGAAAGGGGAGTTGCCATCAAATTTGAAAGGTGATCTTTGTGTATCATCTTTGTATTTTTAATGTGTTTTTTTCCTTTAGATAGATTGCAGTTACTTCAGAACATTAAACTACATGAATGAGAAGATATGGTTTATAAACATTTTCTCCCAAAGTGAATGACTCCCACACATTAAAAATAATTTGGTTAATATTGACTCAATTATTATGATAATGAAAGCAAACAGTCTTTTTCAAGTCAACATTTCTTTAAGGATCACACATAAAGATATTTTCCCACAATTTCTCATAAATATAAATAAGTCGTATGTGCTTTGTTAAATTACATTCTGTAGGACCAGCTTTGGCGAGGCAAAATCAATTATAAAATGAAAAATTCATAGAGTCCATCCAGCAGATTCCTATATTTTTAAGAAAAGGGCGTTGAGATTTCTTGGAGCCACAGAATTCCTTGAATATTTAACTAAAATAAAGAGGGAAAGAAGAGGTGGGGTGTGCATCCATTTGCCCTAAACATTCCAGGGCAATCATTTGCTTTTGTCATCCCCAGACTAAAGATCTTCCTCTAAGCCAACAGTTATATATGCTAGCTTGGCTTCCACACTGAGCTCACATTCTGAGATCACGTCCGGTGACAGGAACAAAGTCCAACGCCATTGTTCTCTGGTCAGTATGGTGTAAGATTTTTCTCTTCCTCCTTGAGGATCTGTCAGTAGCTAGAGTCCTGCCCTTGCGTTAGTAACTACTTCATAAGAGTCACTCTCCACCTCCACTGACCTTCAACTCTACACTCTGCGTCTGCCTCACCCTTGCTTCCCACTCTGCGCTTCCGCCCAGGCAGTCTGCCACCTGGCTTCTCTACTCCTGCCTTGAGCCAAATCCCGGTAGGACTTGTTACTTTCACTTGCTCTTTTTTCTGAACCATTTTAGCAGCCAAGGATGGGAATTACACAGGGAAATGCAGGCTAATCAGCTAAATCTAGATTAAATACGCTAGTCCTTGGGGACCTTGAGCGGAATTAATGGAAACGGAGGATTTTAGTCTTCCAAACTAATTCTGGAAGCTCACCTCCAGCAGAGGCAAACTTGAGGCTGTCCAAAGGCAGCAGATGGCAAGGCTTTCTCCAGGTGCACCAATTGCTGAAACAGCCCTTGGCAAAACGATGAGGAAGGTAGAAAGATTGGAATCTTCGAGTCTTAGCTTTGAATTTCCTTTTGTGCTTTTCAGTGCTCCCTTGGGTAGGCAAAACATACCCACCTAGAACTTCTCAGGCTCCCCTTCCTTTCCTTGTGCATCTGACAAAATTCTGTCTCTCAATGACAGATTTCTGGTAAATCTTAATCATATTAATATAATTTTATTTTTCTTTCTTTCTTTCTTTCTTTTTTTTTTTTTTTTTGAGATGGGATCTCACTCTGTCTCCCAGGCTGCAGCGCAATGGCGTGCTCACAGTTCACTGCAGCCTTGACCTCCAAGGCTCAAGTGATCTTCCTACCTCGGCCTTCCCAGTAGCTGGAACCACAGGCTGTGCTACCATACCTGGCTAATATTTTTCTGTTTTGGAGAGATGGAGTTTCCCTGTTTCCCAGGCTAGTCTCGAATTCCTCAACTCAAGTGATCCTCCCTCCTCAACCTCCAGAAGTGCTAGGATTACAGGCATCACCCACCATGCCTAACTATTAATGTAATTATACTGAATAATTCAGTATGAGGAACTCTTTTAAGACATTTTGCTTCTTATAATGTGTTTATTAATCTCAGTGATATAATGGAATTTGAAATTTGTAGAATACACAAAAGATCAGTTTGACCATGGAGCTATTTTTCTTTTAGCTGATTTTTCAGAATGAATTACACTGAATAAAACTACCCATTAGCCAGCCAACCTCCATCACTTCTTCCTGCAGGCCCTTTATAAGTAACTCTACACTCCATCTAACTATACAAAAAGCCCTCAAGCTGGGAAAGAATGCGAATTTGAGCTTGCCACAGATGAGCATGAATAGATTGCACTAATCACTTGCTTGGATGATAAAGAAAACAATGACACAGACTAGGGAGCACAGAAAAATCACTATAATGGCAATTAGGGCATAAATGCTCATCCCAAGAACTGGAGGACTCCTAGAGGGCTGAATCATTTCTGAAGGCCTCACTAAATCAATGCGGAGCACAGAGCATAGGTATCTTCAGAGCGGACTGGGTAGGATCTTTGCTTTGTTATTTGTCTGTTCACTTTTTTCTTTATTTCCCTGATTATCAGGCTACAAGAGGACATCAAGAAAGTAAAAATAATTATTTCAATTGCTCTTTCATACTTCCAGCAAATTTCTGTCTAAAGGCAGAAAACAGCACAGATTTCTCCAGGTGCATCAGTTGGTGGAAAGTTGAAACTAAAAGCTCAATGATTTTGGGTAAATTTCAGAAGATTACATATATCCATGTCTTATGACAACAATGATCAAAAATCAACTGCATTCTGGGCAAACAAGTTCTCTGCAATTTTTTTTTAAATGAAGATTTCTGAAATCAGCATGTGGGCTATATGTATAATTTTTAGTAACTAACTAGGTAACATTTACTAACAAAAGACTCCAAGTGTACTCTTCATATAAATTTGGCATTTTGATCAAGTCTGATATCCACACACCCATCTCTGGTGCTAAGTTTACTAATGTGCTCACCCACCCACTGATGGCTGAATTAGTTAAACAACTCTTATCTTACTTACTCTCTTGCATCTATTTGCCTTTTCTTTTCCTTTTGCCTAACTTTTTCTTAGGTTTATATATTGGTTTGGGACATATTATGATACCAGCTTATCACAAACACAATATCCTGGTGAGACAGAAGACCAATATTTGTTTCTATCACTATAATGTGTGTCTAATGGAAACTGCATGTGTGTATCTATCTATCTATCTATCTATCTATCTATCTATCTATCTATCTATCTATCTATCATCTATCTATCTTATGAACCTAATAGTTCAGTCAACTCCCGTCTGAATACTATGATTAGTCCTATGTCCTACCTGCCCAGTTGTGCATCTAATCTTCACAACTTCTAATTTGTGACAGAGATAAATGGGCTATCAATGGCAAACTACGAAGATGACTTGCTGTTTCTCTTTCCCTTGCAGAAATAGTTTATTGCCTTACAGAATTACTTTGGTTAAACTCTGCAGTTACATTGTCTGGTTATAAAATGCTTAATGGGAAGTTTCTCCCCACCTCCATTTGTTTTAACAAACACGAGAATTAGAAGATATGTGAGTAATCATAAAATCTCATCTTGCACCCAAAGGAAATATTCCTGTCAGATGGTATATTACTTATCTACAGCTGCATACAAAATTACTCCAAAACATAGCAATTTAAACATACATTTATTATCTCATCCAATTTGAGGTTTGGGAATGTGGGATTGGTTTAGTTGGGTGGTTCTGGCCCAGGATCACGCAGGAGGCTGCAGTGAAGCTGTCAGCTGGAGCTGCAGTCATCTGACAACTAGGCTGTGGCATGAAGGTCCATCCACTTCTACACTCACAATGTAGCTGCTGAAAAGAGGCTTCACTTCCTCACTGTGTAGGTCTCTCCACAGGGCTACTCACAACATAGCAGCTGGCTTCCCCGAGTCAGTGATACATGGGAGTGAGAGAGATTGACCACAATATATGAGGCAGTGCCTTTTGCAACCGAATCTTGGAAGAGACAGACTACTACTTCTGCCATATTCTATTGGTCTCATATAATTACTGAAATTTGGGACAAGATTGCACAAAAGTGTGAATAGCGGAAGAGAGTGGTGAGCAGAGGCCATTTTGGAGGCCGGCTGTCATAGGTGTTTGTTCGGTTTCTGATAGGAGGGTTGCTACCTCAGGTGGCAGTCTATCCCATCTCTGCACAATTAAAACTGTTAGACAAGCTCTTCCCAGACAGGCCAAAATTTAAATTCATTAGAGATGAAGGGACAGAAACAAGGACAATTTGTTATTTCTCTTTCACTTTGGACTCAATGATCTTGACTCAATTTCACTTTGGACTCAGTTATCAAAAAGGAATAAACATTGTATTTTTTACTAATTTTATTCTATAGTGTGGTTAAATAGAAAGTATGCCAGGGAAGAAAAAAAATAGTGAATAAAAGAGAAAGGGAGATTATAAATATAGACAGACAGGAGTAAATACCTATTTGATGCTGAAGTAGGTCTCAGAATAAAATTGAGCCCACAACTGTTGCCACACTGGCTACAATTTATCTCTCCTCTCTTCTCTCTTCTAGTACCAGATTAATTTTCTATTTTCTAGTTTTAATAGCAGGGTTTGTGGTTTAGAGCCATTCTAATATCTTGTAACTACAATTTCATTTAAGTGATTTGCAGCAAAATATGGCAGAGTTGTTAGGTTTCTATAAGAATTATTTTAGATATTGAACATAGAACTATTATTTTGAGAAGAAATAATTTTTGAACTTGAAATACTCCATAAACACATATTCTAACTTTAAAGATAATAGATTTCATATCTTCTTCTTGCTTGAAAACATATAAAAACCAATGTTACTTTAAAATGAGATAATTTGTTACTTTAAAATCAATGAATTTATAACTTTTGTATTGGTTCAGTACCAATTTTAAGAAATTATACAATACAGGGAGATCAGTAAAGAATAAGATTCACCATATAAACAATAATAATTTTTGAAGAGTTCTTTTATTCGGTATTGTATTATATATAATGTTTTTCTTGCTTAGTTATTAGCAGTTTTGTTGAACATAATGTGAACAAAGTGAAAATGTACATGGCAGATTTGATGTCAGATTGATGGATTATTAAAATTTGGTACATTAGAGTAGTCCTAGTTAATATTAACTCTTATAACATCAAGAAATCCCTTTTAAAGGGTTAAATAAATCCATTGCTACTTACTGAATTTCTGCCAAATTGCAGTAAGATATCATAGTAAGTGTATCCAGCAAACACCAGCCTGATCTTTCCATATGTCTGTTTAATTTTCATGTGATATTGACTACAGTGTTAACTCCCTGAAAGTAGAAATTATTTATCTTTGGGAAACAATCACAATACCATTCACATTATATTATTTTCATCCAGAAATAAAAGTCATTTGAAAAAGCCATTGACATAGTGTATAATTAGTGTCACAGCTACTAAGTTAAAATGGCCAATGATAAGTCTAGTTATTAAACATCACAAACATTCTACAAATGCATACATTTATCTAGAAAATGCTAGGTCTAACTATGAGTACTAGGGGGAGAATTTCTTGATTTCTGACATAATTTTGTTCTGAACTTCTGTCTTTTAAATTCTGTTTGTAAAGTATTCTTTCTTGCAGCTTGTTTCACTTTAGCATGCTAATGATTAAAATAGAAACTTATGCTATTCACAATAGGGTCCTTTACATGTTACAGTAGCACAATTTTAAATGTTCAGAAGCTCTGTGTTAAAACTTAGTTTCTGACAAATTGGTTTAAGTTCCTCTTATTAAGAAACCAGATCTATCTTATTCTCTGAGAAAGTCCCTTTGCAGATGAGGCACACTACTGCACTGTGTCATCACTTACACAGGATAGGTTTGCTCACACATGGTGCCTCTCAGGTAGATTGTTTTGCAATGGCTTTATTTCATTTTTCTCTCTTCACATTGCAGCTTATTTAACATAAAGTGCAAAGCAAGCCTCACTTTGCTATTCCTCTGGAGACATCCTACTCTTAAGCAGCAACTTTTCTCCTGCCAGCTCACTGTGTCAATGTCTCTCCCAGTAACTCAAATAACATCATTTTGGGGATGTATTAAACATTTGGTGTAGGACATTGTAGGACATTCATTTGCTACTTTAAAACTTGCATAAATACCTTTTGCAAGAATAATTAATTTAGTGATAACATAAATTTTTTCCAAAATATTTCATGTTGGTTGTTTCATCACACAAAACTAATAATTTGTAATGTTTGAAATATATTTTTCTGAAGAGGAGGCTTTATTGAAAATAAAGAACACTTAAAAGACCTATACCACAGAAAGTGATTTTTTTCCTTTCTATTAAAGGAAGTATCTTTTAGATTATTTATTGTATTTGGAAAATGGAAACTAACTGTCCCACCCTTTTCCTTCCCTCCACAAATACTTTCCCAAAACCTCAGACAAGCATTCTACGACTGTCACTAGTAGGTTCAATGTTAATTTAGTAATCAAGTGCTTTTTTGTAAGCATATTTTCCAAAAGTAAAGTTCCAAGAACAACTTTCTATGAAACTGCAGTTATGCATCTTGTATAGGCATGTCTCAGATGCTATTTGGATGTGTTGACTTATACCTTAAATAGTTTGCACGGTGAATGAGATTCCATATTCACTATGTCCTTTAATTGTTTGATCCTATCACTAGAACATTTTATGAAGTAATAATTTTCATAAGAACACTTTCTTTTCTCCTGTGGATTATTTTCCAAAGCTCAGAAACAGAATTTTAAAGGTAGCTTTTCCTCCTGACTCATATTCCAAAAGACCTAGAAGCCAGCTACTCACAATCCCCTCTATAAAGGGGAATATTCTTGACTTAGAAATTGGTTGAGTTCTTTGGGGTACAGGAAGTTGTTTCTCATTTGGAGAACAAGCTGGTTTCACAGTAGAACCATTTGGAGAAGTTTTACAAAGACCTCAAACTCAGACCTAATCCTGAGAGATCCTGATTTAATTGGTCTGGGGTGAGTAGGCTCAGAGACCAGTATTTTTAAAGCTCCCCAAGTACTTCTAATGTGCAACCATGATTGAAGACTTCTAGTTAGAACACCTACAAAGTCTTTACCATGTTGCTCTTGCCTTTCATGATACTACCCAATTTCACATATATGAACTAACAGCAAGTAAGGCACTCTTAGAGAAACACATTATTGTCTGGTATCCTTTGGAAATGATTATTATGAATGAAAGAATTCTGCAGGTAAGAGAAATTTGGCCCATCAATGAGGAATACTAAATAGTTAACCAAATTTGTTGGGAATTTCTCTAATAAATATTATATGAGTCTATACCTTGAAGAAAATACACTAAACATCATTTAATCTTTTCTTGATGGCTCAATATTATCATTGTAGACACCTGTGGTTGTACTATCTTGTCTTGGTAATATTTCTACACTTCCACTCAGTGGTATCAGAGTTTTCTAAGATTTTGGAGGTGGTGTTTCTTATCATTCCTCAGTCTCAATCATTACCTCTTAGTGATTTTAACTGTCTGATCTCACCCACCTATTTCCCTTTGCTTTTGACCTTTCTGCGTCAGATCTAATGATGTAAATATTGATTATGCTGAAATGACTTAATATAATTTGGGCAGACCTTAAAGCTTGAAGAAACAGGTAATCATGCTTATTAAATCAAGTACCTTTGATGATTCATAAATTCATGTTTAGTAGGTTCTGTGGTGAGGACATAGAAATGGCTGCTCTGCAAGAGAAAGCACTTGAAGACTGAGACTAAGTTTCCTTCTTGCAATTCTTTATTCATTTATTTCTCTTTCATGATTGCATTCAGATTTTTTTTTTACATTTTAGGTTCACGATCTGTGCAGTCTATTCCAACTTTATGAAGTTAGGCTAATATTAATGTAGAAGAGTATGAATAATATTAAATGGTGTATTGCATAAGAAATATATATTTATCTCATTTCTTAGAACTGAGTAATTCCTTGTCTTCTTCTGTCATTAAAAATTGCTTCTGAAGATCTCTCACCTACAAACTTATATAAGATTTCCTCATCTGAAGTCCTTTAGAAGAATGCATCAAAAAGTTATAGCATAAGGTGTGACGTGAATTCAATTTATTTTACCTTTTCGTGTTTTGGGGGTTAAAGCCAGGAGAGATTTTTCTGTATGAAATATATATGTAATATGAGATGAATATATTCCCTCACTAAATAGTATCCTTGAGCTAAAACTCCCTGTCAACCATGCAGAGCAACACAGCAGCCATGTGATGGCATTTCAGCTACAAAATACTGGAAAACGTTAAAACTTGTCAAATAATAATCCCACTTAGTCCCTTGCTCCCAGGCTGAGTAATTCCAAGCTATTTTCTCTGCCATTAGCACATCCCAGTGAGGTCACAGTGTCTGCAGCACCATATGAAGCAAAAAGCCAGAGACACAGATTCAATATACATATAAAAGGATTTCCTGTTGCCCTGACTCTTCTCCAGGAAAGCATTTTATAGTGGCCTAAATTGTATGCCCTCAAAATAGATGTTCAGGTGCTAATTCTTGAAGCCTGTGAATGTGACCTTATTTGGAAATGGCTTCTTTGCAGATATAATTCATTATGATGAGATCACACTGGTTCAGGGTGGTCCCTACATCCAACAGCAGATGTAAGGACTTACAAGAAGAGGAGAGGTCACACAGAGAATACCTTGTGAAGACAGGGGTAGAGAGTGCAGCTACAAGCCAAGGCATGAACAGTAAGGATTGCTGGGAGCCAAGAGACGCTAGGATGCATCAAGGAGCCTTCAGAGAGAGGAAGGACCTGCGAGCTTTGAACTTCTAGCCTCTAGAACTGTAAAAGCATACATTTCTGTTGTTTTTACCATCTCCCCAACCCCTATCTGTGGTAATTTGTTACTGTAGCCTCTAGGAAACTTGTACAGCACTGAAACAAAAACTTTCCATTACAGCAAATTTGAGTGTGGAGAAGGAAAGCAATCATTTGTTAACCTCTCACCATGTTGCAAAGAGCCTGATCTCTTAAACCCTCCATCCACCCTGCCTCTCCCCTTCCTGCTTCCCCAGCATCTATGGGTCTCCTCTTGGTATTTGGTCTTCTTTTCCCAGTCTTGGCTGAACCAAGAAGTTGCTCACATACTTGACCCAGCACCACCAGGTATTACTGACGATGTGCCATGGTACAACATTACAATCATTCTGTGAATGCTGTTTTCACAGAATGAAAGCAACACCATCACCTAGGCTGGAGTGCAGTGGTGACATCATAGTTCAGTTTACCTTCCAACTCCTGGGCTCAAGAAATCCTCTCACCTCAGCCCCATGAGTGGCTATGACTACAGGTGGGCACCACAAAAAAATTTCTAATTTTTTTTTTGTAGAAATGGGGTCTCACCCTGTTACCCAGACTGGTTTTAAACTCCTGGGCTCGAGCAATCCTACCTCAGCCTCTCAGACAGCTGTGATTATAGGCATGAGCCACTGTGCCCCTCCTCAAGTTAATTTTTACATACAGTGAGAAATAAGAGTCCAATGTCACCCACTGTGTTGGTGTAGAACTGTTCACAGCATTTTCTTATAATGCTTTTAAATTTTTTTGTAAAATTGCTGGTAACATCCCTACTTTTATTTCTGATTTTAGTAATTGGGCTTCTCTTTTTTTTTCTTGATCATCAGTCTTGCTAAAGGTCTGTCAATCTTTTCAAACAACTAGCTTTTAGTTTCATTGATTTTTACTATAATTTTTGCAGTTTTTAATTTCACTAATTTCTGCTCAAATCGTTATTATTTATTTTCTTCTCTCTCCTTTAGGTTTAGTTTGCTTTTTTGCCCCCTGTTTTGAGGTAGAAGGTTAGGTTATTGATTTAACTCTCTCTTCACGTGAGCCCTTGTGGCTATAGCTTTCTCTCTAAGTAACATTTTATCTGCATTCTGTAAGTCTTAGTATGTTGCCTTGATTTTCAGTCATCACAAAGTGTTTTTGGATTTCTTTTTTGATTTCTTCTTTGATCCACTGGTTATTTAAGAGTGTGTCACATAATTTCCATGTCTGTGAGTTTCCCAAATTTTTTCCTGCTATTGATATCTAATTTCATTCCATTGTGGTCAGAAAATGTTCTTTATATCGTTTATTTCCTTTTAAAGTTGTTGAGGTTCGCTTTATGGACTAGAATATGGTCCATTCTGGAAAACAGTACTCTTCTCTCTCACTTTGGACAGTTGAGAATATACTCAATATCTTTAATTCTAACTTAAGATAGAAATAATATATAACCAATTATTCACTGGAATCTGACTCACATTAGAGAATTTTGATATTATAATCAGGTTGTGTTTACTCAAATGTCAATACAGGTAGATCGGCACTACATATCAATGCTGGTCTCCTTCATTTAAATCATTGCAGAAACTTGCACTTGTAATTTAACAGCATCATAATTCTGATAGTAGTAATTGAGAAAACCACAACAATTGAGTGTTTGAGCACCCCACTTTCAGTAGATAACAGGTAGAAATGATGTTTACTTTGTCATAAATGAACATTAACACACTAAACCATTTAAATAACTGCATAAGTAATATTCAACTGGACTTAACGTACAGTAGTAGGAGACAAAACCAGTCTTGGATCATGAATGTTCCAAGAAAAAATAGACTCCTATTCCAATCCTATTGAAATTCGATGATCCACTGATCATTAATGAGAACTAATTGGCAGGATGCTACTAAATAATATTTTTGAAATTTAAGAAACAATCTTTCAAAGAATGTGTCAAAATGGACCTGACTTCTAATTTAGGGAATTGGTGAATTAATGTGGGAATATATAATAATACATTTAGCTGCTAGCAAATTGCAATCAGCATTACAAATTGTGGTGACTAGTAATGACAGAGTATCAAAATGCATTTAAAAATCATATATTTTTCATTATTTCCTTTAAGGTGTCTCGTCCCCATTATGTCTCTAATGACTTCGACCAGTACCCTCCCATTTGTTCACTCCACTCCAGGCACACTGGCTACTTGCTATTCCCGGAGCTCTCCCATCTTTCCCTTGGGTGATCTCTCTCACAGAAATGCTTTTCCCTTAAGAGATCCTTGTGGTGAATTCCTTTACTTCCTTCAAGTCTGCTCACATGTTACTTTCTCAAATAGGAATGCATGTAGTTAAGATCCTATTTGAAATTCAACTTGCCTCCATGTCCCTCCCACTGCTGGCACTCTTGATCCCCTTACTCCAGTATAAAAGTTTCTGTGTTGAATAACATTTATCATTTTCTAACACACTGCATAGTTTACTTGTTTATTCTGTATATGTTTTGGTTTTTCTCCCCATGCTAGAATGTAATCTTAATAAAGCAAGGATTTTAGCTGTTTTTCTTTTTCCTCTCTCTAGAATATCATAAATGCCCAAAACTGAGCATAGCTCATTCTTGCAAAAATACTTATTGATCACTTACTAAATGCTAGCTATTGTGCTAGCCATACTGTTAGATGGTGTGTTAAAACTTATGTGTTCACTGCTCTCATGGAGTTTACCTCTGAATGGGAGAGATGGAGGCTAATTAATAATCATACACAATAAAATACAAAATTGAGATATCCATTCTGAAAAAAATAAAGTCTTATATAACAAAGAAAATATATTTAGAAGTACAGTTCTTTGCTCTAATATCAGAAAATTATTCTTGAACCGAGATATGAACGAACTATAAGCAGGAGTTTACAAAGGAAAGAGGACTTGCAAATGTTCAGTGGCTAGGAGAAGCAGAAAAAAGAGAGAGGACTGTATAGGATAGCAGGAGGGTAGGAGGCTCAGCTGGAACAGACCTATGGGCTGAATGATAGTTTTGTCTATTGTCCAGGAAAAATGGGAAACCATTGATGTGTCTTTTCTATTGGGGGGGGGTCTTGTTTTATTTTCTGCAGGGCAGGAGACAGGGGGAAGACATCAGAAATAGGATCATAATTGTTTTGATGAGCTGACTTTGACTTTAGCTATAGTGTGGAGAATTATAATGAGGTCTGATTATTCAGGATCTTTTCAGAATTTCTGTTTATAGATGGAGGTTAAAATAAATTAAACAAGGCTGGGTGCAGTGGCTTATGCCTGTAACCCCAGCACTCTGGGAGGCTGAGGCAGGTGGATCACTTGAGGTCAGGAGTTCAAGACCAGCCTGGCCAACATGGTGAAACCCCATCTCTACTCAAAGTACAAAAATTAGCTGGGCATGGTGGTGCATGCCTATAATCCCAGCTACTCGGGAGGCTGAAGCAGGAGACTTGCTTTAACCCAAGAGGTAGAGGTTGCAGTGAGCTGAGATCTCACCACTGCACTCCAGCCTGGGTGACAGACCAAGACTCCAGCTTGAAAAAAATATTAAATAAATATATTTTCCCATAGGAGTATTTCATGGTAAAAGTAAAATGTCTTACAGTATAATTCTACCAACCAGTAATTTTCAAACTCTATTTTTTATGCATAAGGTCAGAGAAATTCAAGTAATGAATATCTGGTACTCTAAATTCTATGTGATTCTTAAGTAAAGTTGAAATAAGAAATATAGATTTCTATGTGTCTGACTAGACTTATATCTGTATGTGTAAATAGAAACGGTAATAATATGTAAGTTTTTTTAAAGTGTATCTTAAATTATTTGTTAAATATGCATAAATATTGATTTTAGCCTCATTACACATTTCATTTGCTTGCTAGACTTTAATGAATATATTTTCTAACCCATAAATAAATTTCTGTTGTAACTTAGCTCATGCTGATTTTTAAAAAGAAAAAAACATTTAAATAAAATCTTATCACCAAGAGAGTGGGAGGCTTTTTTCCCTGCTAATATAGTGGCATTTTATGATATTCCTGTGTATATAAGTGATATAGATGACTGTGAGAAACAGAAGTGTTCCAACTGAGGACTATGTGCAAAGGATGCCCTCATGATCCAATAATGCTGCAAAATTCTATCAGAAATATCCTTACTAAATATGTGGAATTGCATAACGTTACTTGCTTAAAGTTGCTTAAAGAATTCTTGAATTTTATTTAAAATTCAGTTTCATGAATGGAGAACATGTGCGTGTGTGTGTGTGTGTGTGTGTGTGTGTGTGTGTGTATGTATAAGCTTGTGAGCACTGTTTCACTGTAATATCTATTCTGATAATTTTAGGGGGTCATGGTTACTTTGAACCCAAGGCGTGTTAGCATTCTGAAAGAAAGAATGGTTTTTTGGGGTTTTATGTGGGGTAAGATGTCCTGGGTTCCATGAAGGATATCTATGAGATATAGTAGGAATCATAGAATGTTGCGAAGGTTTTTTGTATTTTAAAGAGAAACTAAAGTTCCCTTTAATGTTCCTTTGTATAAAAACCATTGTGAAATTGCACTTGTTATGACTCTCTTTTTTGGGTTATGTAGTGCAAATTATTTTTGGTGGGTTGTTATTTGCATTACTATGGCCCAGACAGTTTCCAGAGATACTACTGCGATAGAACTCAGTAGGGGTGGCACAAATCTATTTCCCACTTTCACTTTATATATTTTGGCTGTCTGAATTTTTATTTGTCCAGGTATCAGTAATATTGCATTAAATTCTATTCTTTGTGGAATTTCAGCCCTTGGAAATACACGGTCTGCTCCACTCTAAAAGCCCTTTTTCCAACCTTCTTATCCTACAAACCTACTGTTGAGCAGTCCTTTACTTAGGAACTTGATAAGTGGGAAAGAGATTCCTTTATTATTATTTTTTAAAGACCACTGGACATGTTCAAATTGATTTAGAAGAGAAAAGCTACTTACTTTTGGCTTTTTTATTGTTTTTGTTTTGTATTTAGTAACACTAGTTTTGCTATAAATCTATAGTTTTTAAAATACAGCATGTTATATGAGTTAAATATGTATACCATAAGGCTATGGGGCTTCTATTCTCAGAGTGATAAGCTAAATGAGTATCACAGTCTCTTACTTTTCAAGAAAGTTTGCTCATATTTGCCTTTTATTTCATTTTACTTATTTGTTTAAATTTAAGAGGTATGAGTACAATTTTGTTACATAGAGACATTAAGTAATGGTGCAGTCTGGGCTTTTAGTGTAAACATCACCTAACTAATGTACACTGTACCTATTAAATAATTTCTCAGCCCTCAGCCCTCACATTCACCTACTCTTCCCAGTTACCAATTATTATTTGACACTCTATGTCTATGTGTACAAATAATTTAGCTGAGATCAGGCAGTATCTGACTTTCTTTTTCTGAATTGTTTCACTTAAGATAATGATCTCCAGTTTCATCCACGTTGCTGCAAAGAACACGATTTCATTATTTTTTGTGGCTGGATAGTATTCCATGGTGTGTGTATTTATGTATACATAACATTTTCTTTATCTCATCATCTGTTCATGGACTCTCAGATTGATACCATGTCTTTGCTTCTGTGAAAATTGCAGCAATAAACATAGGAATGCAGGTATCTTTGTGATACAATGATTTCTATTCCTTTGGGTAGATACCCATTAGTGGGATTGCTGGATCTATTTTTAAGCAAACAAGAAAAACCTTAAAATATCTCTTCCACCACAAAGCAAACAAAAAATATTCCTGAGCCTTGGAGGCAGCTGTAAACACTTAGGCCAGTGTGTTTATTTGCTGGCTCAAAGAAGCAAGAATCGTGCTGGAAGCAGCCTTCTGCAAAGGCTGTGGTTACGTAGGCAATACAAACATGAGGAACAAGTGCTGGAGTGCAAGTGGCAGACCCAGGATTCAAACTTCAGTACTTCTTAGTAGCTGTATAACTCTATTTCAGCCACTTCAATTGTCTGTGTTTCTTCTTCCATGAAACAGACATAATAACACTTCACTTAGTAACATATAGGAAAGTGTATAATAAAATAGAAACCCTTAACCATCCAAAGAATTTTATTTTTTAACATGAGATCAAGAAGAAGCACTGATATCTATTAATTTTCATTTGGCTAATATCTCTTGCCTTGGGCATTTTAGATACCCCAAGTAATATGTTTTTGCAGTGATTTCAAAAGACTGAGTATTTAGGTTAAAGTAATGAAGCACCTTCTTCTTTGAGAAAAATCACGTGAGCTTTAAAATTAAAATACTGACTGAATATTGGTGCTGGTGGGGAAGCACCTGATGTGTTAGATTCAGACACAGCTTTAGGTAAAACAAATGATCTGTTTTTCCCTTACCTCAACAAACACTCCAGTGCCTATATGTCCAATTACAATGATTTAAATATGTCTAACATTTTGAATATTATTAAGATAACTCCTAATGTTTCTTAACTAAAGTGAACATTTATTGTAAAACAGATAAACTCTATTATTTTACATCAAATTTACTAATACAAAATCATTGCTTCAACTATTTGAAGAATGATAAAACTTAAGCATATCATCTCAATGTTTTTGTTTTCATGAATTATATACATTGCATTAACCATGCCAACTAATTTAATTGATGTTATTTCCTTTTACTCTTCTAAACACTGACATATACTCATGGCTGTTTTTGAACCAAAAATCTGATTTATTCATTAAACAGTCATTATCATAGTGTACCCAATTTATTTTCAATTTATAATGAATAAAACCAAGTTGTCATTTTAAGCTATTTTCTTGCAGTATTACTGAATTTTTTCTGATATTTACATTCTTTTTCATTGATTTTGTTAAATGTGACATACTGGCTATTGGTCGCTATTTAGCTTCAACATGAACTTCACATTTCTGACATTCGACGAAATCTTAATATCTGTATAAGTTGATTTAAAAAAATTTAAGCATGTATAAGTCCTGTCAACCCTTCAAAGGGCCAATTAATCATGATATAACTTTAATAAATCTAGCCACCCTGGCAATTATTCATTTATTCATCTATTTAACAAATATTTATTGGAAACAATCTTGCCAGGCACTGTTCTTAGTGTTTGGGATACATGGATGAACATAACAAATAAAATTCCTTGTCTTCATGGACTTACTTAAAACAAATGAAGAAACTGAAGCACAGAGTGAATAAACTACTGGTCAAAAGGACACAACTAATATAGTTTTGAGGGTTTACTCCCTGACTTCAAATTACAATATACCCAGTTAATTGTAGAGATGGGCTTAAAATCCATGCCTGTCAACTCCCAGACTACGGATATTCCCACAATTCCACACCATCCTTCTTTCTCTTCCTATCACACCACTTCATACTTGTTTGTAATGATTTCTAAATAGCAATTTAACAATTGTTGGAATTATACTTTTCTACAGTCTGATAAAAACAATACAATTTTTATCATTTGCAGTGATGATTTTTCTTTGGGTTCCTTCCTTTCTAGGGAAGAGGCTCTGTAGTCTTACCTTCCCAATTATGAAGTAAGCAAAGGTGACCTCGTTTACTCGTGAATCTAACAGTGGTTGGACATAGATAATTGGTATGAAATACTTGATGAACGATTAGCTTTGATAAAGAATTCTGAGACAGTTTTTATGCTATTGTTACTAATTCAATGCTGGGTATTCTTCCAAGATGAGATTATTTATCTTTCTCTTCATGGCCTTGGTGGAAATATAAATTTCTTTTTAACCCTAAAATTGTCTTGGACTTATTTCTTGAGATATTCTATGAGAAACAGATTAATTATGCCTGCTAATTTTGGAATAAACTATCAACCTAATGTCTTTCTAGTTCTATCTTTCATCATTTGAAATTCCAGTAAATACCTGTTGAGTACTAATATATATACATATATATATATATAAAATGTGCATATGTATATATATATGTATATATATTAGTATACACACACACATACACACACACACATATATATATTCAATGATCTGAAGGCAGTTACTTTTTGGATATATTTGAGAAAAGTTGGAGAAATGTTATAGCCTCAAGTTGTATTTCATTTGTTGTTTGTTTTCAAGTTTCTTAAAATGTGGGGCTGGGTGTGGTGGCTCACGCCTGTAATTCAGCCACTTTGTGAGGCCGAGGTGGGTGGATCACCTGAGGTCAGGAGTTTGAGATCAGCCTGGCCAACATGATGAAATGCCATCTCTACTAAAAAAAAAATACAAAACATTAGCTGGGTATGGTGGTGGGTGCCTGTAATCCTGCTACTCGGGAGGCTGAGGGAGGACAATTGCTTAAATCCAGGAGGCGGAGGTTGCAGTGAGACAAGATGGCACCATCACACTCCAGCCTGGGCAAGGAGAGCGAAAACTTCACCTCAAAACAAAAAAACAAACAACAAAAAAAGTGGTCCATCTAGAAAATTTGCATTGCTACTAGCTATATCTACAATAATTAGCTTTCACTTCTTCGCACCAGTTGTTTTCTATTATTTCCACATCACCAAAGGAAGAGAATATAGCCAATTTTCTGTAGGGTCAAAAAATAGTCAGGCTTTCCCTCCAAAATACAAGGTTAAGCTCATTTCTTAATTTCTTTCAGGGGTTGTATAAACAGCCACCTATAGACACGCAAATGCACAGAGCCACATACCCATATAAAATACATAAGATGTGCATATATTATAAATATTTATGCCTATATACTTCCTATGTTTATGATTCTGTGTATCAAAGGAAAGAGTTTCAATGTGAAACATCTATAATGTAAGAAGGGTAGTCTAGAATGAATTCCACTTTGGGTAGTCTATAAAATCATTTCACTTTGTTACAAATACTTGTATTATTAAGAAATATTTCTAAATGTTTAATGAATAATCCATGTGATCAATATTCCCAATTACTATTAATGTCTCTGATAATGTTTTTATTAAAAGAGTAACAATGACAGATTTTTCTGACATTAAGACAAAATGATTTGTGAATAAAGCTGGTACAGATAAGGTGCTGGATAATAACACATATTATAATAAATAAGTCCCTTATAGAAATGAAATAGTATGTACAAAGCCATGAATTAATCTTAAATAAACATAAATGCAAGTATATGTTTAAACTCCAATGCAAGTAAAGTAATATATCTGATGTATGTTCAGCACTGAAAGCATTTCAGTAAATAATGAAATGTTTTAGATCTGAAAAGAAGAGTTTGCCATGAAAGCACTAACAAATCTTTATATCTGTTGACAAAGCCTTGCTAAATTTATGTACATAAAAAATAGCAGCAACCTTTTCTGTGATCACATAACTGGGGACTGGCGTTGCGAGAGGAGAGCCTGCTTTACCAGTTATGACACAGTAGCGTGCCTCTGACTTAAAGTTCAATTTTTAAAAATATGGATATGATCATAGCAAATAATTCCAGGATATGTGTTATAAATTAGCAGACACTATAATAAACTGTCTGGACCGTTTTGTCTCAGTCATGTCATTTTATATTATTTAGTTTCAAAACTAGTAATCAGTCTGTTCGACATGTCAACTTTAGCCACACAGAATGGGAAAAATTTGTTTTGACAGTATGTCACGTGAAAAATGACAAAATGAATGGGACAGGCTATAGAAGTATATTGCAGGCTTAATATTGGTCCATTGTGTGCACGGCTGTCAAAAGAAGCTAACAAAACATAAGGCTGAAGAATTGAAGTAATGAACGCAACAAAGAAAGTAACAATCCCATTGTACTCTATGCAAATCAGACCCTATCTGATGTGTAAAGCTGATTTCTGAGAGTCACTTTTCAAAAGAAACATTGATGAGTGAAAGTGCTTTCAGAATAAATGCTCCTGAAAGTTTGCACTAGGAAAGATGAAGAAAGGGAAGACATTTCTTATGTATCATGGGAGAATTAGAGAAATATTTGTCTTTGAATATTTTAGGCAATATTATGTAGCAAAAGAATTAGATTTATTTTGGTTTCCTGAACTAGTTAGTACAAAAGCAAAAATATCTTAGTTACCACCAATGCGTAAAGGGCCCTGCCAAGTATATATAAAAATAAAAACAATAACTTACAGGGATTGCCAACTCTGGTGAAAATAATTTCTTTACTTTTCACTCCACACACCCTTTTCTTCAAGAAACCTTGTGTGTAACTTTTAAAGGGAGAGTGCAAAAAGTTTCCTCATCAATAGAGTTTATAAAGAAAGTTTTAAAGGGATGAAATAGTTTGGGATAAAGATTCTTTTGAAAATACTAAATATGATAATGAAGATAAAATTCATAAACAGATTTTGCCACGAAGTTATCCATGTACATGCACAAAAGTTTTATTCAATAAAGTTACCAATTAATTAGAAAAGCACTCTTTTTTATAAAACTCTGTGTAACTGTAATTTCAAGCAACATGGAACTGTATGCAAAATGGCAAATGAATATGCTTTTGTCTGATCCAAGAAATCTGAGGCTCAGTCCTGACAGTAAAACAGGGTTAAATAAAAGACAAGGGCTTGGAGGTAGGAACAAGTAGAAGATTCTTTACCCAAAGGAAACACATATAAGAGCATTAAAGATCAAATGTGGCTGCCCAGTGTGATGTGTGCCTGTAGTCCCTGCTATTGAGGAGGTGGAGGTGGGAGGATGGCTTGAGCCCAGGAGTTTGAGACTCAATCAATGCACTATGATTATAGATGCACTGTGATGCACCTGTGAGTACCCACTGCATTCCAGCCTGGGCAACATAGTGACACTCTGTCTTTTCTTAAAGAAAAAAAAAAAATGAAGAGTGGCCATCCAAGCAGGGAGAAGCCTTTCAACAGCAGAGGTATAATATCAGCTCTTCCTTGAGGTAAACAGGCCCAGAAAGTTCCAGCTGAACACAGGGAAGGTGGAATGAGAAGACATAAAATAGTGGTGGAAAGGAAAACTGGTGAATGCACAGAACACTTTATCCCATCATAGGCCTATGAACAAGGGGAGCTTGAGTTCAAGTATGAAGCCTAAAATGTAGTGTGAATGAACCTGTGGGGAAAACGTTGTGATTTCTAGTTTTAGAGGCATGTCACAGGCACCACTGCCGCCTTTGAGGTATGGTAGTAGCAGAATAATTACAGGTGATGCTGAAGCTGGTACTTGTGAGTTTTACATACTTAGGCACTAGGCACTGATGGCCCACATACCCGACCAGCTGCCTTGCTCTGCTTTCAATAGGGTACAACTAAGGAGGTGGGGTCAGATCCATGGCCTTCTGGAGTGACAGTTTCACAGGTCTCAGGTGACAAGCTATAGGAAGTGATTGCAGGCTCAATATTGGTCTATTGTGTGCATGGCTACCAAAAGAAGCTAATAAAATATTAGGCTGAAGAGGCAACAAGGAGTAATAATCCCATCGTACTCTGCAAATTGGACCCTGTCTGATGTATAATGCTGATTTCTGAGAGTCACTTTTCAAAAGTAACGCTGATGAGTTAAAGTGCTTTCAGAATAAAGTAAATGCTCCTGAAATTTGCACTAAGGAAAGGGAGAATGTTCTTTATTTTTTTAAAGAATATATATATATATATATATATATATATATATATATAAATAATTTATAAAATAATACTTTTTACTTTTTCTAAAGACATTATTTTCACCAGAGTTGGCAGTCCCTGTACATCCTGTTCATTTGGGTATCAGGCACCCAGGCCCATAGGTAGCAGGTCTAGTTGTTAAAAAAGTAGAATGCTTGTAATCCCAGCACTTTGGGAGACTGAGGCAGGTGGATCATGAGGTCAAGAGATCAAGACCATCCTGGTCAACATGATGAAACCCTGTCTCTACTAAAAATACAAAAAATCAGCTGGGCCTGGTGGTGCGTGCCTGTAATCCCAGCTACTCAGGAGGCTGAGGCAGGAGAATCGCCTGAACCCAGGAGGCAGAGGTTGCGGTGAGCCGAGATCGCGCCATTGCACTCCAGCCTGGGTAACAAGAGCGAAACTCCGTCTCAAAAAAAAAAAAAAAAAAAAAAAAACCAGTAGAATGACGGGACATCTTATTAATGTTTTTATGCAAGTACACACAGAAAAAAGTTCACTACAATTATTACAAAATTGAAGCTAAAGGGAAATAGAAATCTCTCGTGCCCAGGCAGAGATATCTTTCTACCTAGAATCCAAAAATGAAACTCAAGGCTAAATGAACTAGTTAAAAACAAATATCCAAAGTCAAAAGAGGGGCAGAGAACGGAATTGAAAAGAAAATAGGATGTTGTTAGAGTACAAGGGAAAGAAAATTTACCTGAGGAGAATGTTCAAGAACATTAAGGGCAGGTCAGACAGATTTTTTAAGGGAAAAGAAATTACGTATCTTGATAAAAGAAGAACTTCAGCCAAATTAAATTTAAAGGCATTGAATTGATAAATAAACGATTTGTGAATTGGGTAGTCATCATAATCACAGCAGATTCACAGACTCCAGGGCAGCTGTGTCGTGGAAGAAGATTTATAGACAAAGGGAAATGATGTGCAGAAATGATTCATGAGGTACAGAAACAGCTGGACTGGTTACACGTTGGCGTTTGCCTTATTTGAACACAGTTTGAACACTTAACGATCTATGAATGGTTGAAATATGGCCACTTGGATTGGCCAAGACTCAGCTATTGTTACAGGTGCAAACTCCTAGGTTAGGTTTTCAATCTTGTCTTGTCTACTATTAATCCAGATTACAGTTCACCCACAAGGACTCAAATATAGAAGTACGGATTCCTTCTCAGGCCATATTTAGTTTGCCTTAACAACTTCCTGACAACTTTTAAAGTAGCCTGGTCCTGGACTAAGAAAGTTACCCCACTCGGAGAGAGAGAGGAATGTGAACAAAATTTATTTGCAAAATAAAGTTCACTCTGGCAAACCCAGAATACAACAACTTTATGTCTCTTCCTTAGGGACACCGTCAAAGGACTGAGTCTGGGCAGAAATGTTCACAGATACAATTTCAGGATCAAGAAGCCAAAAAGGAATAATGAAGAAATGACTATGAGCAAAGCAGTATCATAAGGCAAAGGAGAAATGGACCAAATTAAGCAGCAGGTAATAAAATCAAACAAACAAACATGAAACCAACCATAATATTCCATGGTGTATATGTACCACATTTTCCCTATCCAGTCTATCATCGTTGGGCATTTGGGTTGGTTCCAGGTCTTTGCTATTGTAAACAGTGCTGCAATGAACATTATGCAGCCATCAAAAACGATGAGTTCACGTCCTTTATAGGGACATGGATGAACCTGGAAACCATCATTCTCAGCAAACTGACACAAGAGCAGAAAATCAAACACCGTATATTCTCGCTCATAGGCGGGTGTTGAACAATGAGAACACATGGACACAGGGAGGGGAGCACTACACACTGGGGTCTGTTGGGGGGAAATGGGGGAGGGGCGGGGGGTGGGGAGGTGGGAGGAGATAGCATGGGGAGAAATGACACATACAGGTGAGGGGACGGAAGGCAGCAAAGTACACTGCCATGTGTGTACCTATGCAACAATCTTGCATGTTCATCACATGTACCCCAAAACCTAAAATGCAATAAAAAAAAAAAGAAAAAAAAAAAAAAGAATTAATATATGTAAAATTAAAAAAAAAAAAAAAAAAAGAAAATAAGGCAAACACCTTGATTGTAGCCAGTGAACTTCCTTCTGTTCAGCCTATAAAAACTCACTGTTCAGGCAGGTGGAGTGGAGCTTTCTGGACTTCTGGTTATGGATACTGCCTGATTCATGAATCATTCTTTGTACAAATAAACTGTTAGATTTAAAAAAAAAAAAAAAAAAAAAAAAAAAAAAGAAACCAACCAAGCAAATCCAGCTGAGTCTATTAGAAAGGAAACAGAACTCCAGAGGCAAACCCCTCACTACAAGGACAACTATTGTAAACAGGACTGATCTCCAAGCCTGGAATATTCAAGGTTTGGGTCCTTCAGGGCATCAACACATGACTGAGTTCAAGCATGGCAGATGACTCTAATGCTGAGGGCCTGGGAGGAAGCACCCCCAGGACACAGGACTCTTGGAACTCCAGAATTTCAGATCAGGAATACAGCAGCCATTTAGCACTGGACTAAAAGTATCAGAGGGTCTTGCTGGGAGTGGGGAAATACAGAGAGAAGAGCAGAGTTTGGGATTGACCCTTCAGTCACTCATTACAGAAATATTAATGAGAGCCAGGCAGTGTTCATGATAGAACTGGTTAGTTCTGATTCTGAAGGAATAAGAGAGGCAGAAACCTCTGCCTTTACAGGACTCACATTCTCAGGAAGGTTACAGAAAATAAGCAAGACAAATGAGGGAAATGATTTTGTTAGGGAGGATCTTATAAGAAAAAAGGTAAACAGAGAAGAATATGAAATATTGGGATTGAGGGCTGAAATACAGTGGCCAGGGAAAGAGATGACTTTTTAATAAAAATTGGGGGAGTGAACCACATGGATATTTGGGAATCTATCCCCTTCAGACTCAAGAGCAGGACAAATTCGAGGCCATGGACAGTTGTCTGTTAAAAGAGAGGGTACCCTGATTAACAAAGACAGAGGAGGCTGCCTCAGTACACATATCACCTTGGGGGTAATGAGAAGAAAGTAAGCATTTTACAGGCATGTGTTAAGAATTAAGGCAAAGAGAGAAACTGAGTCAGGTCAGGAGAATAAAGGTGGCAACTTGACAAATGTTAAATTTTGCAATAAGGCAGGCGAAGTTTAACTTCCACTCTATGAGAAAGTAGCACTGTGCATTGGGGATTTTCTCTAAGGATATGGGAGGCACAGTGTCACAATTAATCTTTTAATCGAAAAATTCTCCCAAAGGAATTTCAATTAACAAATCACAGACACCAGAAACTTGGAAAGAACTGATGAGAACCATGCAAATGCCAGAAGCAAGAGTATTTTAGCTTTTCCTTCATGGCTGTTTAATGTTTATTTCTTCAAAGAACTCAAAAGCTCTACCCAGTTCCATGGTTGGTATCTGAAGGGCAGCTCCGGTTAATAATATATATTAATTCAAGTGTATATAAATTTTCCGTGATGACTGCTCTAGGCCCTGAGGATTTGGGTGTGTTTTTGCAGTTTTGTGAGTGAGCCTGGCTGTGCCATGTTTTCATGTGTTTCACAGCTCTCGGGGATGGGGGGGGAGCAGAGAAGGAGGGGGACGGGAGGGGAAAGAGAAAGAGAGAGACACATGCATATTTTAGGGGTTAGAGTCACTTCAACATAGGGCATACTAGTCTTTGGTGTAATTGGAATTTGATTTGCATTCAGGTTTCATTTTTAACTTTAATTTCTTTGGGGGTGGATAAAATGATGCTAGAGGGAGGGAGGTCTGTCTTCTAATGTGGGGAGTCAGATGTGGAGGCTGGGTAGTTTGGCCTCTGTTCTGTCATGTGGCGCCCATTGTAAAACTTCTGTCTTACTCTACTGTGATAAGTGTCTGGGTAAATGTGAAAATGAAAATGGAATAACAGATAAATCTTCAGCCCATGACATGAAGTGTTCTTGGAGATGACTAAACTGTTGTCCTGAGGCAATTTTCGGAGCCTTCTGAGGGCAAGTTACTCACTCTTCCAGGAACAAAGAAGGACCCACTGAATGAAAATAGGGGCAGATTTTTCTTTTGTGCCATTGTTCTTGTGTGTCTAGGGTGGAAGGGACGGCTATGACAGCATTCCGCAAAGGGTGAGCCATTCTCTACCTATGTTTGCAGCAGTAACCAGGAAGATGTACAGAAAAGTAAGTGACGAATTGGAAAATCTTGTGTGGCCAGAGACGAGCATGTGTTGGCAGTTTTCTATTTTCTGAAGAATGACAGGAGTTGTTTGAAATCAGAAAAATAACACATGATAAAAGTACTGCTGAAAATATGGTCAAAATCACAGATTGTTCCACAAATTCTGACTGTGTCAACTCTTCCAACATCTGTGTGAATGCCCAGGTAGCCAAATTTGATTCCCTAACTGTTATAATGTTCCCCATAAAGATTTTCAATGGAGGTGGTAGGATAGTAGTAGGAGTGGAGGTATTTCCTTCAACAGATTTTAAAAGAAACAAAACATTTTTTTCATGAAAATTTAAATGAAAACTTAATTAGAAAGCAAAATGAAGAAATGAGTAAACCTAATATTAATGTTTAAATTTTAAATTTTAAAGGTGGGAATGCATCTGTCCTAGAATTATGAGTTTAAATCCCTCTTAGTCATTCCTGCACTTAGAAACAACTGTACTTATTTTGAAACCTAGCTTTTGCATAAGTATAGGAACTCTGTACACTAAATGGTATAAATCATTTACGCACCCAATTATAGCATTCATGTATTAAGAGAACTTTTCTGTCTCCTTTCAATTTTTATCTTTGAGATTCTTCATCTTTTGCAAAACATATTCTGTTTTTCTTTGTTTGTTCTTACCTAACATTCTATGTAAGAAAGGAAATAAAGTCAGAAGTTATTTTACAGAAATGCATTTGGTAAATTTTGTATATTTCATTCCCCCTGCAAAGCCAAGCTTTCAAACACAGTAGTTTGAATTGCTGTTAGATATTTACTGTCTCTGTGCTTGTCACCAGAAAGATGAATGTGACCATTTCAAATCTTGCAAAAAACACTTTTTACTTGTTACCATTTATATACTAGGTATTGCACATGCTTTCCAAAATCAATAGAAAAACAGAATAAGCATCAGGAGAAAGACTATCAAAAACAACTCAAGTGAGAACGCATTCTGTAGGTGCAATTTAAAGAATATGGGTGTAAAACAGAGAATGAAACAATGAAACATTCTATAAAGCTTTTATGTTAGTTGAGATAATCTGTAAAATCTAACCGTCAGTCCTTCTACTTCAGTTACCAAGAGACAACAGTTTTGTGCACCTACAGGGCAATGAAAGGCAACGTGGACCCCCTAACAGCAAGGCAGGCAACTGCTCTTAAGGGCACAGACAGAAGGTGCACAGTCAGTCTGTCTCAAGTCATCTTTTAGAATTCACTTTTTCAGTGTCCCGATGGTGAAGATCCAAATTGCTGATTAAAGTTCAATAACGGTAAAACAAGAAAAGGCCATATGCTTGAGCCGTGAATCAATGATTATTCAGATTTTTTGGGGTTACAGTTTACAGTATTTTGTTTTAATATCAAGTTATGAGTATTGTAAAGGGAGGGACAAATAAAAATTTTCTAAAAAACATGAAAAGGAAAAGCAAACTGACATGAGGTGTATCTGATGAACACTTTCAATCTGTAATGAACTTTTGACCATCCTGACATGAAGTGTCCTGTAGGATGTTTTGATATTTATTTGTGAGAATAACAAAATGAACATTTGATAATACTAACTGAAATGTAGCTGAATATTATTAATCTTTTTAAAAATCAGAAGCATAGTAATGGGAGGAATAGGAAGACCTGAGAATCCAGGTTTTATTTTCATACAAATATTTCCTGTTAGTTCAAGATGGTGGATGTTGAAAATATAAGGAATCTAATTGGAATATTTATATTACATGTGATGATATTAATGATGACATCTGGGCTTCCTGCTCTTGGTGCAGCTCAGACAGATAATATAAATGGAAACTGTAATACAGACTGAGAAGATGTCAAGATTCATTAGAAAATGAGTGGAAGGCCTTTGTACAAGTAAGTACAGAGCTACTGACATTTCTCTGGTTTTGTCCAGAGAGGGGTAACCCTGAGCCACCATGGCTCTTCCTGCTTGGTGTTATGGTGTTATGTATACAATTGCGGTCTTTATCACAGAACATTACTAAATATTGACTCAATTAAATATTAAGCAAACTGTTTATAGAATTTTCCACAACAAGATAGCCCAGTGAAAGCTATCTTTCCAAATTCCAATTCTTATCAGATATGCTATACATACATATGGCAGTTTTTTAAATAATAAATTTTGGATTATTTTATACATACATACATATACATATTTTTAATATCACCAGTAGGTCTCGGTTATTACAATAAAGTAGGTACAGTTGTAGCTGCTATGAGAAATATGATTCTTTGTAAACTTTATGTCTCATTATTAATTTATATTGTGTTTATTGTTAAAATCTCAGCTGGCAAAGGAAGCCTATGATCTACTAAGGTGCCAATCCTATACACACTTACACATTTAATGAATATTGATCATTATAAATGTGAGAAAAAGTATGAAGCATTGATCTTGAAGAAAGAGCACTATAAAAGCAAAAAAGTCGAATTTCATAGAAAGATAGAAAGGGAAACTGTCTTGTTAAATCTGCCTATAGACTAAAAGTTACAAATTTGGGTTCTACATTATAATTGTCTGGGGCACTGTTTACATGTTTCAGATTCTCATATACAAACCGTGAGTCAGTAGATGCCTGAAAACTATTTTTAACCAGAATTCCAGCAATATACAGAAATTGCTGCTAGATGACTTTCATTTAAAACATTATAAATAGATATTTTCCATCTGTATTCTGCCATTAATGAACTCAATTGTTCAGAATTGAATAGCATAAGCAATATGGAATTGCCCTTATTAGGTAGAGTTAGCAACCATAAAAATGGTCCAGAGTAGTAAAAAGTCCTGTTTACAAAAAATATTCAAACTTTATCATTGTTTAATTTTTTAATTATATAAGCAAAATATAGCAATTTTTGGAACCAGAGATAAAAGCAAAAAGTGGATAGAATCAGCCATAATAAAAATCTTCCCTGATTGTCACAGCTACCAATTTATTTTTTACATTTGAAAATATGTATATTTTAAAGTCAGATTACCAGACTGTCTTTGGCAAGATTTTTATGTAGTAACATATTATGAGAATTTTCAACATTGTTGGATAATCTCTTAAAACATTACATTTAAATGTTTATCTTTGCTCATGCTGTAATATACTTTATGTTTTATTATTTGAGAAATTAGAACAAAATTATCTATTATAAAGATTGCTCTTTAATTATGTCTTTGAAATACATAATCTCTACATCTTTAAAACACTGTATTTCCAGAAATGTGGCTTGAAGGTTAAATACATGCACACACAAACAACTGTATATTACTTTTCTTGCAACTAAAAATTAGGCCAGACAGAATTTCAAGGGTAGTCTTTTCTCTCCACTGGGAGATAGAAATCAGACAGGAGAAAGAAGTTAGAAAGTTGGCAAGAAACATATGAGATAGGACCAAACACCTTCTCAAAGAAGCTGAATACAAAATCAATATCTGATTGATACCCAGCTGATCCCTGTCTCAATCCTCCTAGGAACTGCCAACAACATGAGTGAGCAGAGAAGATCCATTGTAGTTCACTTGAGGATTTATTTATAGGTGGTAACTTTGAAAGGTTAACAATTACTTACCTATTTAGCTAAGGCTGTGATCACAGCACACACAGTGTTCCAAAGAACACAAGGAAATGGAGATGGAATCACTGAAGTTCAAGGAGCTGTTTAAGGACAAAGGTGATTATGATTCTTATGTCTGGAAATGACCACAGAACTGTCTGCCTTCTCTCACAGAGCAAGAAGATAGAAGCAAATTAATAAAGGTGGGGTCTTGTTCCAATAATAAAGAATGCGATGATGACACATCTACCATTCTGGAACACAGAAAAGACTACCTGCAGCAGTATCTCTAAAAATTATCTGTGGCAGACTCAGTGGATGGTCAAGTTTGCTCTGAAACCAGTCTCTTCATTTCTCAAAGGATAGATCCAGTTTATGTGATTAATTCAATGATATTAATAGAGATCATAGAGATACCATGATCAAAATAAGAACATTGCTTTTTGTAAAATCAGATTAAACTGCACTCCAAAAGAATACTGAATCATGTAAAAGCAGAAATTCCTCTCAGAGATTTCTGTATGCAAAGACAAAACAATTAGGTCACAGGATACCAAGTTCTTGAGACTGTATGTCCTTATTAAGTCTCATTTTCATTCAGATATGTACAAGAACATTTGACATTTGGTAAAAAGGTTATGTTTATCTGTGTTTTCCTAAATATAGAATCAGTATCTTTGTGAGAAAAAGCTTTAGCTAAGAAGAATCCTTACAGCATTTAAAATAATTAGTAGCTATAATGCATAATGTATAATTCCAGAGGTTTCTGTAGCCCATTTCCCATCTACCCTGTCCCTGTCTCCATCCTCCTTCCTCACCTCCACCCAAACCCCGTCAAAGAGATAATTAAGCTTTTCAGAATGAGATGGATCACTTCAAAGTAATATATTTCTACTTTATTTCCTTAATCCATGTTTAGACTTTCCTACTTGTCAAAAACTTTATGTCATTTAAACTTGGTATTCTTCTATTTCTTTGTCCCTACCCTATTTTCTCCCATCTCAAAATATAAGCAAATCAATGTGTGAGAAGTTCCAATGGGTTTAACTGGACAGAAAGTTGGGGTATCTCATACCCTCTCCTTTTTTTTTTCTTTTGGGACATAACTTTTGTTTCCCACTCGAGACTCAAGAATCTATCTGGGCATGATTCAATCCCTTTTATCAGCTGGTTCTAAACAACTTTCACCACCATATTGCCTCCCCATTCTTCCGAAAATACACTATTTTCTAGTCAGGCTGAACTATACATCCTTCCCAGAACTGACCACATTTGTTGTGTTATATTCCCAGCTAAAATGCCTTCCCTGATATTTACTACTTATTCTTCTAGATACAACCCCAATGTCTCGACCTCCCTGAGAACACTCCGGATTCCACAGGGTAAGAGTCAGGGTGGTGTGGGAAGACCACACATGTCCTCTGTAATCATTTAGAGGTGGGTATAAGTGAAATGGGAGAGTTCCCCGGTTCCCCTCACAGGATATGTAAAAATGGTGTGGCTCTCTTTTCGGTTGCTACGGGCTTAAAGCCCTTATGAGAGGGGGAGTATGCAGACAGGCAGGTGTAGGAACCAGAGTGAACGCTTTTGGGCTCTGGCCCCACAGCAGTCTAGGGGTGAGTGTCTGTGACTCTCAAAGCCCAAGTGGGCACATGGTACAGTGTGCTCTTTTATGTTGCCATCCACAACAGTTTAAGTGTTAACTAGCTTAGTGGACCCTCTGCCTTTTTGCAAGGGCAGAGGGCCAATGTGACAGCTTTCTGTATGCTGAGCTCTTGTCCAGCATCCAGGAAGAATCATGGCACACACAAACTTGAAGGATAAATGTGGGAGTTTCACTGAGTGGTGGAGGTGTACTCAGCAGGATGGATGGGGAGCTGGACAGGGGATGGAGTGGGAAGATCATCTGCCCCTGAAGTCTGGCCATCCACTGGCTGATTCTCTGACAGTCCCCATCTATACTTCTTCTGACAGTCCTTTTCTTCTCTCCTTTTCTCCTGTATTATTCTGCCATTCAATTCGCTTGTCTCTGTGTTTTCTTGTCTACTCATCTGCTCCTGGAGCCTGAGATTCGGAGTTTATATGGGTACAGGACAGGGTGTGTGGTGGGTCAAAAGGTGACTTTTTGGGCATGAAAACAGGAATGCTTATTCTGTATCCAAGCTTGAGGGTGGAGCCTTTGCTGGGGAACTGCCCTCTTCTATCCCGTATTTCTATCTCCTTCCCATATCATAAAGATGCGAGGCACACAGTTGGTGCAGATATGAAAACATCTGTTTCTTTATGTTTTCTCTTTTGTCCATATTTGCCTGCATTCTAGTGCTCACCACACGACTGTGGGGTATTTGATTATATGTCTCTTTCTCCAGTAGACTAATGGTGTTCCCTGTGCAGGATTTTTAGATGGGCCTCAATAAATTTTGGTTGAGGTGCACTGAATTGTGTTTCTAAAGTAGGTATCATGTCTTATTTCCTTCAGGGCACAATATCGAGCACTTAGAAGCTCAAAAAAAAAAGATTGTAAGATACTAAATGAATAGATAAACAAAAAAACTCATTTTTATAGCAGTGTTCGGGGATGGGAACAGAACAGTAAAACAAATACACTCAAAAATACATGGAGATCAAGGACCTATAGCACTAAATGAGCTACCATCATTTCATCTGCCTCTGCTACTTCCTAGCTATGCAAACTGAGACAAATCACATATATTCTTTGATCTTCTATTTTATTATCTGTAAAGTAGACACAAAAATAATACCTAGCTCTTAGCACTGTTCATAAAATCAAATAAAAGTAAGTAAAGTGCTTAGCAGACTGTGTAAAACACAAATTTGTGCTCCATAAGTGTTAGTTGTTATCATCTTATTGTTTTCTGAAAGGCCTCCAGCTACACTTGTTAAGAAAGGCTTTTATTAATTGTATTTAAAGATACTCATGATTAAAGTAATGAGAGTCAACAGAGTCAATATTTATTGAGTGCCTACTATGAGCCAGTCATCTATTCTCACTGTATTATACCATTGTAACATCAAGGAAAGAGTTTTAAAGGGATATGATCAGCACAAGCTTACTAAGGAGAAAGCATCAACACTGTGATAGTCACACATTATGGCCCCACCACTCTGCCTCTTAATTTTGTTAGGACTTGCCTTATTAAATTAGACACATTGCCTTCCTTTACCTTCTAGTAAATAGTACATTTTTTGAAGACTGAGATTATGTAACTCACCTTTATAACTCTCGCAACCGGAAGCTGTTATACATACAGGTGCACACACACACAGAAACACACACATGTACTAATAAAGAGGAGAAGTGACAAACTAGATCCACACTGTTGGAAAAGACAAAGCAAGTTAAAGGAAGGCTACTCTCAAAAACATATTAGTAATGAACAGAGAAACTAGACCACTCAAATGAGCCACATGCTTGTATTCACAGTGTTATACCTATACAATTTGTTGAATTTCTAAAATCTGTAATTCAGTTAGTTCATCCTCCTTCAGCCTTCAGTCATTATATAGTTTAATTCCAGTTGTCCATCTCTCCTAAATCCTGTAGTTAAAACCACTTCCCTCTTGGCTGTCTTGATTAACGTCTACATTCTCTGGTAGATAAAATATTTTTTGTTCCAAAGTAATTCTGTACCTCTAGATGCTGGCAATTTCAAAATCAAGATAATAAATAACCATCTGAAACTATATTCCTGAGGCCAAGCTATTGCCATCAGAAAGTTTATTTTCCTATCTTTTCCCATCACCTGTGCAGTGGAAGACAGAGTGGGTGGCATCTGACCAAGCAGCTACCCTAAGCCTGGAAAAGTATCTACTTCCTGTGCAGGCAATGGAGGGCTTTAAACTTCCAATATCTTTAATCACCAAGTAGCACTTCTCCAGAAGTGGTGCATAATCAGAAGTTATTTTTCTGGTAACGGCACTTGAACCTGTCAGGTACTTCACCTACATTAAGAGTGGAACAGGCCTGTGCATTAGTTTGGGTTATCAGAGGAACTGTGACTGTTACACACTCCATAATAACTGTAATTATAATTTTTGAATACCTATTATATAGTAGATGCTATACAAAATGCTAGATAAATATTATTTTTATCTTCAACAACAGTATAAGGAAGGTATGCCAATTTTATAAATGAGGAACCTGGAGATCAAAGAGATTTAGGTAAGGATTAGTATCAAGGTAAGGCACCAACAAGAGGCAGAGAAGGGAGTCCTATAAAGCGAATCTGAGGACCTCCTCTCTTCCCACCACACTGAGCCATGACCATTGAAAATATATCAGTGTCTGGTGATGCGTAGGAAGCTCCATGCCATGGGCAAAAAATTTATTGGTGTATAATATGCACGTGGAAAAATCAACAAAACTTTTTGTCTGAAACTTATTCATGAAGAGATAATGGTAATGATACTTAGAAATTTAAAATAGCTGACACTGTAACATATCCTCTATACCCATTGTTAGGAAACAATTATCCCTGGTTATTTTATTATCTTTTGTTATTTTAACACTTCAGTATGATTCTGAGCCTTCTGAGCAAAGGGTACTTGCAAGGATGTTTGCTTAACAGACAGCCTTAAAAGCCAGAGACTAGTGTCTCCATTAAGATAGACAGCATGGGAGAGATTTGGAGACAAAGCTCTCTCCTTCCTATTCTCCAGATGAGATTTGCTTACATTTCAGTATAATGGATAATTAATCTTTCTCTCTCTCTCTTTCTCTCTCTCTCTCTCTTTCTCTCTCTCTCTCTCTCTCTCTGTATTTCTGTTGCTTTTTCTCAAGGAAGGCAGAGGGGCTAGCAGCCAATAAAAATTTAGTCTCTTCTAATTTGGGGGTTCCTTTCCCATGATGCAAACCTAACGCAAATGCAGGTAAACTTTTGACTCTTACAGTATGGCCATGTAAAAACTGGGGTGCAGGGAACTGGAACCACAAGAAACACGGAAGACAGTTCTCTGGATGCTGTTTTGCTGTGAGTCGTAAGGCTCTGTGTCTCTGCCCTGGGCTCTGGTGTCTTCTGTCAGCATATGCATAAAACTGTGCAAGGCTAACCTTAGCTTGTAAGCAGAGTTCAGTTCTATGTGGGCGATTGGCTCCATGACCCTCACCCATATCAAAATCTGTGCATACCTAAGTCCCACAGTCTGCCTTAAGGAACCCAAATATAAAAGTCAGCCCTTCCTAGATGTGAGGTTTGCATCCCACACAAATGAATACTGCAGTTTCAATCTGTGTTTGGTTGGAAGAAAATTTGCATACACACAGATCTGTGCAGTTCAGACCCATGTTGCTTGAGGGTCAACTGTAATCTGAATCCCTCCTCAGTTTCTAAACTAACATCAAAAGTTCTCAAAGAGTGCTTCCACACCAGCCCTGGGTATTAAGTAAGGAACCAAATTCTTGGGCCCCAGCTCAGATCCACTGAATCTAAAGCTCTGGGGTGGAGCTCAGCAATTTATGCTTTAATAAGCCATCCATGTAATTCTGGTGCACACCAAGACTTACAAACCACAAAATATACTCTGTTCATGTATTTCTAGTAACAGTAGCTCTATAAACTCATAACAAATTCATTTTGAAAGATCACTCAAGAGATCTATCTCTAAAAGAATTAAGATTTCTTGGAAGAAATCACTTTCATGTGTTGGAGCTTTTCTTGTAATTCAAGTATTTAATAGTAGTACAAACTCTGCACCCTTGACCATAATTTAGTGTAAATAATAATTTCCTCAATTTCAAATAGTGTATTACTTGGTAGAGCCCAAAATAATCATCTGTACTGTGCATCTATGAAAATAAATAGGCCATTTTGTCACTAAGTAGAAATAGCTTGCTTTTTCAAATTGTGCTTACTCATCATAGAAATTACTCAGCAAATTTTAAAAAGAGTGAAAAAATTAAGTTATTGATAAATGTTCTGTATTCTTCCCTGCAAGATTTTATTTAAACACACACACACACACACACACACACACACACACACACTCAAAAATACTAGAAGGGTACCTTAGCACAGTATCAAATACTGGGTCTTAATGGCTCTAAAGTAGTCCCATAAACTATAATTTCTGTAGCCAATTCATCCTCTACAGTATGATATATAAAAGTTTATATTTTTAACTATTTATCATAATAAAAAGTTACACAGCACTCTAAGGAATTCCCTAGAATGAAATCAATTGGAAAATTATTAAAACTAATAAGAAATCTGTAAATTCATACTTTTAAATAATCAGTAGCTTTGCTATGTACCAGCAAAATCTATTTAGAATATCCAAAGAAAAAAGAAATCTCATCTGTACTAACAAATTTTATGTTTCGTTTGTGTGATAAAGCTTTGCCCACATCTTTATTTGCAAATAGTGTGTCATTTGGAGCACTTTATACAAAAGCATATAGATAAATACTGCTTCTTGAATCACTTTAAGAGTGTTGTATTTTAGTAAAAGAATTTAATCCACAATGATAATCCATGACAATAACAATATTTAATCTTATTTTATCTCATTTAATAACCTGTGATTATGGTTTTATTACATATTTTGTCTCATTTTGATAAAATGATAGTTTTTAAAAGTTTTTCTGCCACTGATAAACTATGCACACAAAATATATTCTACTATGGTTTATCCTTAGATCATAAAATATTTGAATCTCTAGTAATACAAAATGTTGAGCAAAATTTCACTGATCACTTTGCCCTAATACCTATGCCCACCCTATGTATAGACACATCCACAAACTCATTCTCCCAGCAAACACAAATAGACGCCCCTTTTGATTTTACAATTAAAAAAAACTCTTGCAATACTCCAGAATGGTTTTTATATTTGTATTAAGGCTTGCAGCCAAACTAACAGCAATAATAGTTTAGACTTGATTCTGGGCTCTCCTGGTATTACTGATCATCCCTCTTTCTGTTCTTAAAATGTCTTCCCTTTCTGAGAATGTTTAGATGGCAGTTTCTCCAGTGCCTTTTTCATGGTTTTATATGTACATGGTTATACACTTGGAGATCTCATATGTTAAAACATTTTTGTGTCATTGCCTCCAGAACGATAGGTTTATTATTGACTTGTAAGAGTTGGTTATATATTCTTGCACATCAGGGGCTTTCTGCCATTCTCCTTTAAGAAAACTCTCTCCCCTACTTCCAGTGTTAAGGTTTTTATGTCATTCAATTCTTAGATCAAAGGTTATCTCCTTTGCAAATAACCAATCCAAAAATACTGACTTGAATTCTAATCATTTTATCTTTAATTTTTTAGTTAAAAATTTATTATAAATTGACAAATTATATTTGTATATCTTTATGGAATACAAAGTGATATTGTGGTATATGAATACAATGTAGAATGATTAAATCAGACCAATTAACATATCTATCAACTCAAATTCTGATGATTTTTCATGGTGAGAATATTTGAAATTCACTTCCTTAGTGATTTTGAAATGTACAATACATTATTATTAATCATATCCACCATGCTGTGCAATAAATCTAAAAAAAAAAACCCATATTCCTCTGATCTAACTGAGGCTTTCTGCCCTTTGACCATCCCATTTCCCCATTCCACTACCTCTTGGCCTCTAGTAACCAACCGTCATTCCACTCTCTACTTCTGTAAGTTAGACTGTTTTGGATTCCACACAAAGTGAGAACATGCAGTATTTGTGTTGTTTCTGACTTATTTCACTTAACATAATGTTCTCCAGTTCTTTTTAAAATTGAATACTACTCCACTCTAAGTATATGTGTATGTGTGTGTGTGTGTGTGTGTGTGTGTATACACACACACATACACCGCATCTATATATACCACAAATATATATATAATATAATAAATATATATATAAATATTTAATATATATATAAATGATAAATATATATATATCACTTCTCTATCTATCTATCTATCTATCTATCTATCTATCTATCTATCTGTCTATTTATCATCTCTTTGTCCGTTGGTGGACACACAGATTGATTCCATAATTTGGCTATTGCGAATAATGCTGCAGTGAACATGGATATACAGATAATCCCTTTGACACACTGATTTCAAATCTTCTGGGTCAATATCAAAAAGTGAGATTGCTGGATCATACAATAATTCTATTTTTAAATTTTTTGAGGAACCTACATCTAGTTTGGTTAGACTAATTTACAATCCCACTAACAGTACAAGGGTTCCCTTTTCTCCACATCCTTGCCAGCACTTGTTACCTTTGGTCTTTTTGATAATATCCATTTTAACACATGTGAGGTGATAGCTCACCGTGGTTTTGATTTCATTTCCCTAATGATTAATGATATTGAGTATATTTTTTCATTTATATGTTGGTCATTTCTATGACTTCTTTTGAGAAATGTCTATTCAGGTTCCTTGCCTACTTTTTAGGCAGGTCATTTGTTTTCTTGCAACTGAGTTGTTTGAGTTTCTTATATATTTTGGCTATTAAACATGTATCAGATATGTGTCTTACAAATATTTTCTCCCAGTCTCTATGTTGTCCCCTCACTTTGAAAACTGTTTCATTTTGATGTGCAGAAGCTGTTTAGTTTGATGCAGTTCCATTTGCCTACTTTTTGCTTTTGTTGACTACATTTTTGGGGACAAATACAAGAAAAATCATGGTCCAGATCAAGGTTGTGTAGTTTTCCCCCAATGTTTTCTTCTAGTAGTTTTACAGTTTGGGGTCTTATGTTTAAGTCTTTAATCCATTTTGAGTTGATTTTTCGTATATGCTGTGAGATAAGGGTCCAATTTCATTGTTCTGCATGTGGATATCCAGTTTTCCCAACATCATTTATTGAAGAGACTGTTCTTTTTCCATTGCGTGTTGTTAGCACCTTTGTTGAAAATCAACATACATAACGTGGATTTATATTGGGACCTCTATTCTGTTCCGTTGGCCAATGTGTCTGGTTTTACGTCAGAATCATGCTTTTACAATTAGTATTTGTAGTATAATTTGGAATCAGGTAGTGTGATACCTCCAGCTTTGATCTTTTGGCTTATGATTACCTGGACTATTTGGGGATTTTTGTGGTTCCATCTGAATTTGAGAAACTTTTCTAATTTCTATGAAAAATGACATGACATTAACATTTTGATAGAGACTGTACTGAATCTATAGATCACATTGGGTAGCACAAACATTTTAACAATATTAATTCTTCCAATCCATGAACACAGGCTATATTTCCATTTATTTATGTCTTTTTCGATTTCTTTCCCTAATATTTTAGAGTTTCCAGTGTTTAGTTCTTTTACTGTTTTTGTTTAACTTCATTCCTAAGTATTTTAATTGTTGTAGTTCTTGTAGATGGGATTGTCTGTGTAATTTTCTTTGTGGCACTTTCCTTTTACTAGTTTATTTCCTTCCACTAATACTTAAGCAGATTGCTGAGTTCCCAGTTCCCAGAATAGTGACCGGCACGTAGAAGCCACTAAAACAATTATTGATCAAATGAATGAATCAATAATTGTTTGAATGAATGAATGAAATCTAGTTAGTCTGATACTGATAGCTTGGCTGAGCTCTGGAAAAAAAGGTGTGGCTTCTGTTCATTTCTTTTTTTCTGAGTCCCCCAAAAAGAAAGGTATTATTCTATTTTTTTTCATTGGCAATGCTGGGAGTCCAGGTTAATGTGGAAAAAGAACCCAAATGTTGGCAGCTCAACACAGCTGCAATTCAGCACCTCCATTTATGAGGGCAGCTGATCTCCCTTGTGTGCAGTAGCAGCCACAGCTCAGAGTGGAACGTGACAAGAAGCAGCCCCCACAAACCACCCTCTGGCAGTCAGGCTGGCCTCTCTCAGAGCAGTGAGGGCCCCGGGATTAGTCCACAAGAACAGCAGTGCCATGTGAGAAGCTGGAGCTCCATCAGATTTTTACGGCATTGGCAATTCAATTTTTTTTTCTCCAAACTGGCCACTGTTAATTTAAAAGAAGTGGCATAAGAAGGCTGGGATTCTTCCCTTACTCAGCGTCTCAGTTCTTCCAGGGAATGAGCCCTGGTGTGGCACCCACTTCATTTCCTTCCATAACTCGAATAAATTTCAATTATGCAAAGAGCAATGTTCCCTGATTTTTGTGCCTTCTAGAGAAATGATCCTTATTATTTTAGTTGGGTCTATCTGAAGTGTATTAGAAGAAAGAGAAATGCAAATGGGCTTACGATACCTTATTGATCGTGAAAATGCTAGTTTCTTTTTAATTCTCTTCTTGGCTGATTGCTAGAACTGGTTTTGAAAAATGCTCAAGAGAAGATGACTTAATATCGACAAAAAAAGAAAAACCCATGTGTTATTCCTAAGCAAAATTACAAATATTTTAACTATTTTCCAATTGGGGACTTAACCTTTTCGTAGTCAGATATACTTGTGAATACATAGTAAGCAGTTGTTGATCTTGGCATGTACTTTTTTTTTTTTTTTAGATGGAGTCCTGCTCTGTTGCCAGGCTGGAGTGCAGTAATGTGATCTTGGCTCACTGCAACCTCTGCATCCTGGGTTCAAGCAATTCTGCCTCAGCCTTCCTAGCACAGGGAACTACAGGCACGCGCCACCATGCCCAGCTAATTTTTGTGTTTTTAGTAGACACAGGGTTCCACCATGTTGGCCAGGATGGTCTCGATCTTTTGACCTTGTGATCTGCCCACCCCGGCTTCTCAAAGTGCTGGGATTATAGGTGTGAGTCACCAAGCCCAGCTAGCATGTACATTTTTTAGTTTGAATTAATAAAACTGTGCAGAAATGAAAAGCTGGTTATGAGAATGTCGTTGAGAAGTTAGTGTTTAGTAGGTACAGATTTTAAGCTGGAGAAGAGAAAAAGTTCTGGAGATTGATGGTGGTAATGTAGAACAATATGAATGTCCTTAATACTATAGAACTGTACACTTTAAAACTGTTAAATAGTAAATTTTATGTTATGTATACTTTACCAAAATAAAAGAAATGGTGAGCCCAGTGCCTACCTTTGATAGGGAACCCTCAATAATTAGAAACCATTACTGAAAAATTTTTCAAACACCTATTTGTTCTTATTCATATTAATGTTTGCAGTTGTTAGTATTATACATATAATTCAATTCCACTTGAAAAACAATTGCTGGCTGATTCTGTAGACACTTTTTGGAAAGATGTAATTAACCAATGATGTCTTATCACTATTGGAGATTTTATACACCATTAATATTGCAGAAGCTTCTCTAAGAAAATATATTCTAAAGATACTATCTTAGTATTTAAAATAACACTAAAATGTAGTTAGTATTCATTAAAAGTATTCATTATTCATTAAAAGTCATTCCTAACATTATATGTTACTCTCCTCACCCACTCCTTTTGTCCTGACACTATTAGATCATCCATTCATTCATGGAATTAATTCAATTAATATTTCTGTTCCTATCATGTGCCAGGCCCTGCGGTGAGGACACAGAAAAAGGAACAGATTCTGAGTTCAAAACTCCTGATCCGGGTGTGCATATATGGTGGAGAAAGAGTAGGGATACAAAAGGAAAGGAAGACAAAACATTATGACAATGAGAATGAACCATAAGAAGAAAAACTGGCTGAGTGTGGTGGCTTACACCTGTAATCCCAGTATTTTGGGAGGCTGAGGCTGACGGATCACCTCGGAAGTTCGAGACCAGCCTGACCAACATGGCAAAACCCTGTCTCTAATAAAAATACAAAATTAGTTGGGCATGGTGGCACTCTTCAGGAGGCTGAGGCAGGATAATCACTTGAACTCGGGAAGCAGAGGCTGCAGTGAGAGGAGATCGTGCCATTGCACTCCAGCCTGGGCAAAAACAGCGAAACTCCGTCTAAAAACAAATCAACAAACAAAACCCCAGAAAAACCACAGGTCGCAATGAATCCATGAAAACACAAGCTTTACATGCATGCTCTTTCAGATGATCCTTCCGGCAATTTTCTAAGTAAAGTATTACTGTTATTTCACCTTTACAAATGATAAAGTCATGTTCAGAGAGTCTGTTCAATACCATACTCAATATCAGAAAATTAGTAATTTGAGGTATCTGTCTCTGGTCTTTTTTATTTCAAAGCCCACGTTTTAAATCACGTTATGATATTACCTATCCCTTCTAATGCTAAAACAAAACAAGAAAATCTATGCAAGGTGAAAGAAGATAGTGAGTGAAACCTGGGAAAACAGTACAAGAAAGTTTGGTATGATTATTATTATTTTTTTGTCACAGAAATTTTAGGTTTTCATTTTAGGGAAGTTATTGAGTAGAATGCTATTAGTATCATTTATAAAACAACTCCCAAAACATTACACACACACACATACACACACACACACACACACACACACACACACAGAGAGAGAGAGAGAGAGAGAGAGAGAGAGAGAGAGAGAGAAAGAGAGAGAGAGAGAGAAATTAAAGAACAGCAGATAGATGACAGCAATAAAATTTGAATCTGGAAAACTGATGGATAATGAATAACTGCTTAGCCAGATTCCAGGAAGGTAATTGCCTGAGCTCTGAATGAAGAAAGCTTACTGGCAAGTTGATTCATGTGTCACATCTTCCACATTGCTAGGAAAGTTGACTACAAAGGGGGCACAATAGAGGGATTGATAGAAAGCCTGTATTAGAGCATGAAGACGCATGCTTTACTTTGTCAAACTATCATACTGCTGTCCCTCCAAAAAGTTCAATAAGATTATATTAGAAGGATATGAGAATAAAAAGAAGACAAAGTAAGAGTCTGTGTGTGTGTGTGTGTGTGTGTGTGTGTGTGTGTGTGTGTGTGATATAGAGAGAGAGAGGGAGAGAGAGAGAGAGAAGAAAAGAAAGGAGAAGGGAGAGAAAGGGGAAGGAGTGGAGAGGAGGTCAGAGGAGGAGAGGAAAACAGAAGCCCTGTAAAACTGTTATGCTTTAAACTCTTTCTTCTACATCTGACACGTGAATCAACTTGCCAGTAAGCTTTCTAATTTTAAAAGGTATTATAGCTTATTATTGCATTTTATAATAAATTTCCCAAATTATAGAGAAGTTTTAGACTACTACTTTTAGGGATTGAGTTAACTGACATTCTCTTCTAAAGCCTCTCTGAGGGATGTGATATGCCTGTTTCAAATTACATTTGCTACCTTAAAACCTGGGACTCAAGCTATCTATTCAAAGGCAAGTTGAGTAATTTTCACAAGAATTTATTAAGTCTATTAACCTTGTTTATTCCAGTGCAGCGGGTCATTTATGTTCTTAGATTATAGGTAAATGGTATAAAAATTCTTCAGAGAATCAATTAGCTTTTGTTTGTCCTTTTCAACAGCACATTAATTTTAACTGTAAAAGGCATACAATTTGATTTCATAATTGAATCACAAGAAACACAAATACAAAGCTCTCAAAAGTTTGGAGCTAATAAATAAATCACCCAAATTCATAGCTGGGAAATTTTAGATTTTACATAGTGAGGCTTTCTTTGAGCACCAAAGTCCCCTTAGAATGTATAAACATGCTATAGGAGAAGGTGCTGTTTGTATCCAGGTTGTCCTGAAAGAAATGCTTCCCTAAAGACAAACTTAATCCAATAGAGTTGAGAGTCATAGCACTGAAGAGTGAAGAGACACATATTTAAGACTTTCCAGAAGGTTCTTTTTCCTTCTGCTTGGATACTCACTGCTAGGTGACAAACTTCCCCCTCTTTCAATGTCACCTCAACCAAAAACTGTCCCATCAGAGCCTCTCAAATGCCACCTCTGGTTTCCACCTTTGAAATGCATTGATTCATTGATTTGGTAAATATTTTTTTCACACAAACTCACACAGCTACCATCTGTCAGAATCATGCTAACTGCCACACAATATTCTAGATGCTTTACTTAAATTATTTTATGCATCTGTAACAATACTCCAATGTAACATGATCGCTTTCAACAGAGGAAGAAACTAAGGCTTAGAGAAATGGTGCACCAGTCACAGAAACAGTCTCAGTACTCTACCCCCAAGCACTCTGTCCCCCAGGTAGTAAACTTGAGGATTTAATTTTTTTTTTCTTTTTGCAGCAGAGTCTCTCTGTCACCCAGGATAGAGTGCAGTGGCACAATCTTGCCTCACTGCAATCTCCATCTCCTGGGTTCAGCATACCACCACGCCTGGCTAATTTTGTATTTTTAGTAGAGACAGTGTTTCACCATGTTGGCCAGGCTGATCTCGAACTTCTGACCTCAGGTGACCTTGCCCACCTGGTCTTCCAAAGTGCTGGGATTCAGGTGTGAGTCACCACGCCCAGCCGAGGGTTTACTTTTTACCTGCCCCTGTACTACACTTCACACCTGACATCCCATCTGAATGTTAACAGAAACTGATGAGCAAGGCACTATTGTTATTCACCTATGCACAAGAGGAAACTGAGGCTCATAGAGACTAACTCAAGGAAGACTGCTTGTCTGATCATTGGTGACTGTGTGACCCAAAGACTGTCCTGCCATGGAGGCCAAGCTTCTACTCACTGCTCTCTGCTGCCTTTGCTCTACCAAATATCTGCAGCCATGCGGAGGTACTCTATAACTGTACTGACTTCCACCAGTACTTAATAAACAGAAATGTATTTTGAGCTACATAAAAAATGTCTAATAAGTATGCTAGAATCATGAAATAATGATCAAGACTACTGCATCTAATGGCTGCTCTTTAAAATAATTTGTGTATTACAAGCTGTAGTAGTTAGCTCTAGTGACATTTTCAACTTTATGGAAGATAAATTGAACTAGAAAACTCCAATTATGGAAATAATTCTCTATTTTTGTGCCATATACATAACTTTGAACATCCAATTTTATTCAGATACAGGAAAATCATAAAACCTCTCCATCGGACTAATGATAAAAACACAAGGACTTCCCTCAAACTCACCTGACAAAGAATCATCAGGCTGTGGTCACAAATTAAAAGGTTTAAATTTGTACAAATAGTAGTAGGTCTATGATTGAGACTCAAGTAGGAAAGGGGTGGGGGAAGAAAAAAAACGAAACAACTTCAATTTCTATGTGAAGAGCTAGCAGCAAATCTAATTAACAGAACACAAAGCCTCAGGCGAAGAAGCTGCTATTCTACCCTTTGCCAAATAAAATGAACTTCATCTTTTAAAACCTCCAGCCAAGCTAAAATAAGTTACTAAATCGTAAGACTTGTGAAATCCAAGCCCTTTAAAGATACAGAGGCCAGAATAACAAATGCAATTATTTCATTCATTAACACGTGGATTGAAAAGTAAACACCTTGAAGTCATCATAACAACAAAGTCATATAAATATATTTGATGCAATATAAAATAAAATAATACATATGGAAACACTCCATACACTGTAGATATCTACATTTATCAGGTAAGATGTAGGTAGGTAGGTAAGATGTGATAATACACATGGCTTTGTTTTCAACTCAAGACTTGGTTACCTGTATAGCTTCTGGTGATATCATCCACTGAGAATATAGGCTTTGTTCAGCATTGCGCTTTGAGGTTCAAGGGATAAATTTTCAGTATAATACATGTACTACAGGCCTTCAAACCACTTGGGGAACTGTAAAGAGTGTGCATAGCAATAATACTAAATATATGGTGGAATATAATACTAAATATATGGTGAATTTTATGGGTCAGGGGAGAAAAGTTTTAAAACGCTGAGGGAGGTTTCAAAGGCAAGAAAGTGCAAGAGAATTTGCAGAGTTTGCAGATTGGATGGGATTTGGAACAGTAGAAGGAGGGGGCATGGATGAGGAGGTCAGCTCTGGAAGGCTGAGTCAGGACGAACTAAACACTAAGAACAGCCTCTATCTTTCCCAAAACTTTAATCACAGAAACTGAAATACGAAGAAAAATTAAATTGTTTAGCTCATTTTTTTCTTCCTTAGTCCAATGCCCACTGCCAGTGGAAACGGAAAGATGCTGTAATTATGAAAGTCAAGGAAGCAACATGATGTCTTAGAGAAAAGGTAACAGCTATGGACGTCTAGGAATGAGGTCAAATTCTCACTCTAGAGTTTCCTACCCTTGTGACTTAGGACAACTTGTTTAGCATTGCTAAACCCCAGTTTTCTTATGTTTCATATGGGGGCATTAAGAGTCAAAGAGTCAAAAAGACTCTACAGCCTTTTTGAAAATGAAATTTATATGCAATAATGTTTAGTTTCTTTCTCTTATACCATTTCTTCTCCTCATCTAGAGAAGGAGGGCCTGAGTATCTGCTCTGGTTCAATATGAGTGGCTTCCTTAACACCGGTGATAACACAAAATCATTTTTCCTCCTTTTAAGCTAAACTTGAGGACTAAATATTGTCATATAGCCATAATTTTGCATCTAATTCAATTGCAGGAGAAATGGGAAAGGTCAGTCTATGCATTTTGCCATCCTTGCTAGAATATCTAGGTTCTGACCTCACCAGGAGACACTTCTCTGAAGGATTTGTACCAGGATTTGGTTGGGTTAGAATTGTTCCAGTGGGAAATGAGACTCCTCATTCAGAATATACTTTCCATTTTCTTGGCTGTGAGTTTTTTTTAATTGCATTAGATTACACATTTTTCTTTTTTTGTTGTTGTTTTTACTCTCTTTTTAACATTAGTCTGCTTGCATGTGTGCATATTCTCAATACATGCGTGTGTTGTTCTGAAACACAAAGCAACAGAAATTTCTTTCTTTTTTTTTTTTTTTTGAGACGGAGTTTCGCTCTTGTTACCCAGGCTGGAGTGCAATGGCGCGATCTCGGCTCACCGCAACCTCCGCCTCCTGGGTTCAGGCAATTCTCCTGCCTCAGCCTCCTGAGTAGCCAGGATTACAGGCACGCACCACCATGCCCAGCTAATTTTTTTGTATTTTTAGTAGAGACGGGGTTTCACCATGTTGACCAGGATGGTCTCGATCTCTTGACCTTGTGATCCACCTGCCTTGGCCTCCCAAAGTGCTGGGATTACAGGCTTGAGCCACCTCGCCCGGCCCAGCAACAGAAATTTCAATGGCCGTATTCTCCAGGGAGTTTCCCACTTCATTCTAAAGAATAAAGGTGAGTTCAATTTCCATTTCTGCAGGAAGGCTGGAATCATCCGCTGCTTCCCTGATTTACTCCTCTCCTCCTGTTAGGTTAGGTACCTTTTTTAATGTGATTTTTTTACAATCTTGGACACATCTTTAGCACTGTGTGTTGTCATAGTGCACATGTTTTCATAAACTTTCTGACTCTAGGCTGTGAGTTCTTTGGGAACGAGAACTCTCTTATTCCTCTTTGTAGCCTGTGTTTAGTTGTCTGGCATATAATGATGCACTCAGTAGGTAAGAACACAAGATACTTATCCAAAAGCAACAAAAATGTCACCTTCTTCCTTCCCATTCAAATAGTAAATATTATTCTGTATGCCAAAAGGTTCATTCATTCTTGCTTCAATGCTTCTTCACATTATTCTCATGTATAAGACACAGCCTCCTGTGGCGGTGAGCCGAGAATGCACTATTGCACTCCAGCCTAGGCAGTAAGAGCAAACTTCCATAGAAAAAAAAAAAAAGACTAGCCCAGTATTTTTCTTTTTGAGATGGAGTTTCACTCTTGTTGCTCAGGCTGGAGTACAATGGCACAATCTTGGCTCACTGCAGTCTCCTGGGTGCAAGCAATTCTTGTGCCTTAGCCTCTTCTGAGTAGCTGGGATTACAGGCTCCCACCATGATGCCCAGCTAATCTTCGTATTTTTAGTAGAGACCGTGTTTCACCGTGTTGGCCAGGCTGGTCTCGAACTGCCAAACTCAGATGATCCACTCACCTCAGCCTCCCAAAGCGCTGGGATTACAGGCGTGAGCCACTGTGCCTGGCCCCAGCCCAGTTCTTTATATCATCTTAGCAATTCTCTGATTGTTTAGATAGCCTTACAGAACACCTTAGGTGCCTCACAGGGCACTTTAGTAATTCTCTCTGCTGGGTTTGATTTTTCCAGATTCTTAGCCCACTAAATGCACATTTACTGTATGCTTGCATGTAAAGGATGCTGACTTATTTTTCCTTTCAAAGCACAGGTCTAAAGAGAAAACAATTAAAAAATTCTGCAGCATTATATGAAGTGAGCCCAGGCATTTAGTCAAAGTCCAATTCCAACACCTTAGGCCTACTTGATAAGATGTGTTCTCCCTTAGGGCAAAATTCATCTGTAATCAGTGCTACTGGACACTGCCTTGAGCAGAACTATAAACACTATATTGCAGACAGGTTGACTTGACAAAGGCAAAATCTTTTTACCCTCTGATTCATAAGGCCTCCTCCTTTACTCATTAGCCTTACTTTTAGGAGTGCCCACTGGGATAATTACAGTGGTTGTTTCACTCATGCCAGCTTTATTTAGAGAATAAGCTCAAAAGGCCAGGGATGCCTTAGCAGTTTCTATCTTTAGCACTGAATACAATATATAAGGATAACATTTGTGAAATGGTAATACCAGGTTTTTAATATCTTTTAGTAACAAATCCTTTTGAATTGTCTAGGGGCTATATTGGAGTCAAGTTTCATTTATTTTCTTCTTGAGATTTCTATATTGCTTCCAATGCTATAAGTTAGAAGCCATTAGTGCATCATTGAGCATTTTCTCTTCTTTAACATTTTCAGTAGTACAGCATTGCCACTTAATTCTAAATTTAGTCTAGATATGTCTTCCTCTAGATCCAGTGCCAATAATTTTTTTTTTTTTTTTTTTTTTGAGATGGAGTCTCACTCTGTGGCACGCTCTTGGCTCCCTACAACCTCTGCCTCCTGGGTTCAAGCAGTTCTCCTGCCTCAGACTCCCAAGCAGCTAGGATTACAATTACAGGTGTCCGCCACCACACCAAGCTAATTTTTGTATTTTTAGTAGAGACAGGGTTTCACCATGTGGGCCAGGCTGATCTCAAACTCATAAGTTCAAGTGATCGACCAGCCTTAGCCTCCCAAAATATTGGGATTACAGGTGTGAGCCACCATGCCTGGCTAATTTTTGTATTTGTCGTAGAGATGGGATTTGCCAGGTTGGCCAGGCTAGCCTCAAGTGATCCACCCACCTCAGCCTTCCAAAATTCTAGGACTATAGGCATGAGCCACTGTGCCCAGCCCATTGACAATAATTTCATTAAAAATTCTCTAAAGGATAACTAGGTAATAAGAGTTTGCTGTGCACTGTTCTCAGTGATTATATATACATAAAAATTGAGAAGTATTTCAAAACTTATTCAGTGTCTCACAACCAAGAAGCAATGTCTGCAATTTATACACAGGTTTAGAATTTGAGAGAGGTCTTACTGCTACATCCTACACCAAGATTATCCAACACTAAATAAGGTGGTACAGATGGTCCCCAATTTATGATGATTCCACTTACAATTTTTCAATTTTATGACGGGTTTATCAGGACAGAATCACATTATAACTAAAGGAGCATCTGGACTAATAATAATTAAAGATAATTTTTAATTTTACTATGAGTTTGTCAGGGTATGAAATGTCTTTTTGACTGACATTTTTGACCAATTTATTAGGATGTGACCCCACTGCAAATAGAGGGGCATCTGTACTTCAATTTGCAAACACTGACTTGAATCACAAAATTTCTGATAAAAACTATTAAACATAATTGTAGCATTTTAGCATTACATTTATCTGTCAGTTTTATTTTACTGTATTTTACTTCTAATATTATATTCATTGAATAATTTTATGATATAATCATTTCTGTGCCAATGTACAGAAATAACAGATTTTGGTTATTTCTAAGTTTTACTAGAACTTAAATGCTTTTAAAATAGAATCATAGCATTAGAAAATTTGTTTAGGGAAAAAGAAAGTCATTTATTAACTCTCTATGGTAATATCTTAGTGTTAGTTGTGCAAACATACGTGCCTCTGCAAGCACAGACAAATTCATTGAAGCTTTGCCTTTCCACATTGTGCCCTCATTTTACTTACTTCTTAGCCTATCAAGACTAACAGAAAGCGACCCACATTTTCCTCTCCTAAAGAATTATGATTGTAATGTTTTCTGCAAGTCATATTCAGTCATCTAACAAATATTTATTGTTTACAATGTTTACGGTGCTTGGTATATATCCGTAAACAAACAGAAAAACATGTCTGCATGAAGCTTATATCAGAAGACAGACAATAAATAATAGATGCACTAAATAAGGAACTTTTATAGTAGGTTAGAAGATGATATGTGCTACGGAATGAAGAAAAAATAGATGTGGGTTGGGTGGCTAGACAGACCTGGGTAATGGGAGTAGAGGTAGTTGTATCCTTAAATCGGGTAGACCTGGTTGGTACCATTGAGAAATAGCTATCTGTGCAAGGAGAATAGAATAGATGGAGTTGGCCATGCAGCTATATGAGGGGAATGCATCCTGGTCAGTCAAGAATATTTTTATTACTTAAAACTGCTTTTAAATGCTTATTCTTATAAATAGAAAGACCCAAATGTGGTGTTAGACAAGACTTTGACAGTTCACCGAGGGTGAAAATGAACTGCAAAGGGCTAGATTGGCAATGAACAAACGCAGGACACTCATTGTTTCTGTCCTGCAGACAGACTCTGGCTTAGCAGCATTTCCAAGACAAAAAACAAAAATTCCCCTGGATATCCTCTGAACAGAAAGGCAACCTTCTGAAATGATGTTGTTTACTATAGTAATACATTGGAAAAGAATAAATAACAAGTTGAACTTCACCAAAGATTAGGAACTAAAAAAATGGTAGTAAGCATGCTATAGAAGCAATGAATAAAGAAATTGTTAACAAAGAAGTGACTAGAACTGACCCAGATCAGTGCTCAACAAGACTTTGATGGGTAAAGCTGGGACTCTTAGCTAAGTGCAGTTCAGGAGAAATGTCTGGAGGTCAGATGGAGAATTAGCCTCTTGTGGCATAGGGACAAGGGGAAGCACAGGAGTTTCAGAAGCAAAAATCAGAGACCTTTGACTGAAAATATTGAAGCGCCACAGGAGTGGAGAGAGGAGAGCATCTCTGTGAGGTAAAGAAAGACCCCCTTCCTCATGCAGATGTAAATGCGGCAAAGCCGAGGGAGGGACTTACATCTAGAAAAAACAATTTGGAAGCCCATTGGCTGAATGATTGAGCTTTATCTATCTTCTGAGCAACTTGGCAGCACACTGATTCACAGCTGGGTAAGCAGATTCTGAAGTCTAGAAGCTTCCACAGGAGCACACCAGCTGCTACTTTCTCACCCCATGAGCTGAGAAAGTATGGAAATATAAACCAAGCAACAACTGCTCTGAAGACTCAGTAAGATTTTGTGAACCTCTGTAATTTCCCTAATCACACATTTGTAATTTTTGTTATTCTTATTTATTCCTTGACTTAAATATTACTTCCTCAAAGAAGCCTTCTCAAACCCCCTACTATGTAAAGTTGCTTGGCTTTACAAGCTCATAGGATTTCTACAATGATAATTAAAATATAATTATATTATATTGCATAATTATATAATAGAATATATAATTAATTCTATAATAGTGACTTAGAGCATGTATCTCTCTACAATATATTTTATAAGAAAGGTAAGAACCAGGTTTGTTGGTCTTATTGTTGATTGCTTCCCCAACACCTAGCCAATGCCTAAAAGAGTCACACAACAAACATTCCCCTAAAGAGTCAGTGAAGACATCCAGAAAGCAGGGTCTTGAGAGGGATTATGACATAAAATATACTCATGTACTCAAGTTATTTCCATAGGATAGCACATAAGGGTGTGGTGAACACTAAAAAAAAAAAAACAAAAAGTCTAATTGGTAGAAAGGCAGTTGACAAGAAAAGATAAATGAAATACCCAGAGTCTACAGATACAGAGAATATGTGCTGACTTCAAGAATTTAAAGCACTATTATTGCTCCTAGGTTTACCGAGGGACAATATGAGAAACATTTATCTAAAGAATTTTTATGTTTTTCCCCAAATTAAATTTTGGAACTTATGAAATTTTTCACCTAGAATACTAAAACATTATCTATCATATAATCATTAACACAGAACTTAACGGAGGCTTTGTGAATACAGACCCTGGAGTCAAACTGCTAGGGTGGCCTCCCAGTTCTGTCCCTTGCTAGGCGGGTAAGATGCTTAACCTCCATTTCCTTGTCGCCAAACTGGGAAAACAACTGCAAAGTAAGCCCTAGGGTTGAAAGAAGGCGATTACACAATATATTTAAAGTGCTTATAACAGTGCCTAGCATATGGCAAGTGGGATATAAGTTGATTATTACTGTTATTACCAATTCCATGCACTTTTAACTGATAATATGGACTATACAGGCTGCCATGTTATTACCTAGATATTTTGTAAAGAATTAAATGCTTACTTGCCACAGGTAAGTAACATTCCTGGGTACCTGGCAATTCCCTTTCTCCTGCTAATTAGCTTTTGATTTATCTTTTAACCACTCTCTAATTATATTGACTTATACAAGTTTTAAAATTGTAAATTAATTCGATTGCTTTCTAGAAGTAGACAAGTAAAAAGTTCCAATCTTTTAAATATTATACATTGGATACAATTTATTATGCTTATAATTACCAAATTCATTACAATTATCCTTTCTAAATTAGTCTGAAGGTCAACTAATTTTAAAATTAAGTGTTTTGCAAACTTAAACTAATGAAAGCTAATTCAGCTCAGGCATCAGATATTTTAAAGACTAGTAAAATTACACAAATCTTTGAAATATACTTCATAAATATTCAGATTATTTGCCTCTAACATTTGCATGATACATCATAGTAACTTTTTGACTCTGAAGCAGGAATGAGTGAAAAAGCACAATAATTCAGCACATAGTAAATGTTCAAAAGATACCGATTGAATGAATGGCTGAACTGATGGTATTTCCTATGAGATGGGCTAAGGAGTTCATAAAAGGGTTGGGTTTTATTACTGTTAAAAATGTTATCAAAAACTGTACCATGGGTTCTTGCTATAAACACAAGGAAAAGCGTAACATATAAGCACAAACAGAACTGATATAAGAATGAATAATTTTTTTCCAATCTTTTTCCATTGCTATCTAGGCCTTCTTTAACGACTAGTTGAAAATATGAAGGATTAAAAGGGAAACTGGAAGAAGCATATTTCTCAAGCCCAACTGGATCCATCAAAAAATTCTTCCCTAAATCTTTCTCATTAACGTTGGGCTGCTAATACCTATTTATTCGTGTGTTACATGGTATCGTGTAGGCTTAAAGTAATGAGAGTAATAGTCTTGCATGAGCATTATACAAAACAAATATTGACTGTTTAAATTCTATATTGGATATGAAAATGCTGTAAGTTCTTGTTGTCATGCACAGGCCTACACTACAGAAAACCAGCGGGTCTTACCTCTACTCTCCATCCTGTAGCAAAGTGCTGTCACATGTTTGATGTGGAAGATGGGAATCAGGCAGGGCTGGGTGGCACAGTGGTAGTTGGCAAGCCTGCTTCAACGAAACTGCCACTCTGACACAGTTTTACTCAGAGATGTCCCAGAAAACCACAGTCCTCTCCTACACCTTCACCTGTGCCCTGGAGGGACATGTAAGAGTAGAGGGGACCCGAAGCACAGAAGACAACAATAATGGAGGCCGCTGAGGAACAGTGTTGGCCTCTGGACAGTTTCCTGCCACTGCACGTTCTCTTTTTGCACAGTTGCAGCCATATCCTATGTGCAAGAAGGATTTAAGGCTCTCTAGCTGAATGCTTGATGCTTTATATTAAGTTCTCACACTGCACTGTGCCCAGGATATAATTAAATTAGCAGGATCAATCTCTTCCTGAGACCAGTTACTGATATTATGCCACAATTTGACCACTAGATTTATGATTTTTTCCCATGTCCATATCTCTGCTGAGCTCTCCAGCTTATTTAGGATAGGGGCATCAATTTGTGGTTGGCACCCCCTTACAGGAATTTAGGGGCTTTTTTGGCTTTTTCTACCAGAAGTCCCTCCTGTACTTCTGCCTTCCTTCCCTCATGACCTACACCCAGGTCTACTGGAGAGGTCCCTGCTGGAGATGAGATACCATCAGCAGAGATGTCACTTGCCTATTTTGAAATCAGGCCCGGTTTTAGTGTTTCCATGCAAAATTTGAAAGTGTAGGGGGAAAGGAGACCTCCATATGCCTTCCTATTTCACATCCATGTTCACAGTCCTACTGATGACCTTAGATTCCTCAGTGCATGTCTTTGCCACCTGTTGGGACACCTCTTCATGTCTTGCTGTCACATCCTTATTACTGACACATTCCCTAGCTTATATAATTTATCTATTACCATCTTTTTCAAATGATATGTTCTGCTCACTGACCTGGACTTAAAACATGTTTGCTGCCCTGGTAGCTCTAGACAGGTCATGATATAGAAAAAAAAACAAACAAACTCAAATCCATGATAATTTTAAGGTATCATGACATAGAATTACCTTTGAAATTCTATTCTATGTAGTTTCTTGTACATTGTCACAATAAAGGAGTTTACTTCTTGCTCTATTTTCTGTTTCTGAAGTTAGCAGTGAAAGGAATGAAGGAAAAATATGTTTTCCAGGGCTTATAGTCAGTCTTTCATGAAAAATTCTTTCACTGAATTCACTAATATTAAAAAGTCTCAAAACTAACAAGCTCAAAAAAAAAAAAAAAAAAAAACAATCCCCACTCTACTCCTTATTCACCCAGAAACTTGTTTCTATTTAAGTATCTCTTTTGTTTGCCTCCTAAATCTCCAGTGCAGATATAGGATGGGGGAGAAAGTCACAGAGCTGAAGCATAATTGGAACCTTATCCCGAAGATGATCAAACACAAATCTTAACAGCTGTTGCCATTGGGCAGGTATAGAATAACAAGTAAAATCTATAAAAAGAGCTAAAAGTTTTCCTTTTCTTTCTTTCTCTCTCTCTCTCTCTCTCTCTTTATTTTTATTTTTTGAGACAGAACCTCACTCTGTCGCCCAGACTGGAATGCAATGGTGCGGTCTCAGCTCACTGCAACCTCCGCCTTCTGGGTTCAAGCAATTCTCCCGCCTCAGCCTCCTGAGAAGCTGGGATTACAGGCACATGCCACCATGGCCAGCTAAGTTTTGTATTTTTAGTAGAGATGGGGATTCACCATGTTGGCAAGGCCTGCCTTAGCTTCCCAAAATGCTGGGATTATAGGCATGAGCTACCACACCCAGCCAAAGAAGCTTTCCTTTGAAAAAAATATTTCTCAGTTATGAGAAAGTGATATTACAAAAGAAAGACATACCATGATACCCAAATATGGTAAATGGCTCAAATACTTCAGGATTTTTTTTATTTCCAATATCATTAAAACATTTCCTCTGTGGCTTCACCAGTCATAACTTGAAAGAAGATTCAGTGCATTTCTATTGCTTGACACAGCAAAATTTACAAATATTTATAGAGAATAAGAATTATTAAGATGTGAGCTATTGAACCATAAAGGTGCCCTGCTTGAAAAATGGTAGGAAATTTGAAAATTGTAACATGGTATAAAAATCAGAGACCAATTCAAGTGCAGGCTGAATCTAGAACAATGTGTTAAACTTTTTTTTTGTTTTGTTTTGTTTTTTTACAATCAAACTCTTGCATTTTATTTCTGTAAAAGCTCCAGCTCTACCTTCCCCTGATCCCAAGTCCAGGGATACCGGAAGGTAGAGAAGCTCTGGGTGCCAGTGCCAGAGGCATACGGCACACCCCGAGAGCGAATCTGCAGGGTATGGAAGGTGAGGGGTGGGTTGGGGCCTGAGGAGCCTGGGTTCAGGGACTCGGTGTGAGGCTCCATGACAGTCACAGGGACTGCATAGGACAGCACCTGGGGCCGGTCATCAGGGCGTGTGTTAAACTTTGCTTGCAATGTGGACCTATTTGAAATCCCTTTTAATGCATGAAAGAATAGATCAGGGTAAGTATTGGTAGGATATACACACAAAGGCTTTTCTGGAGATGACACAGGAGTTCCACTCTGAGAAAAAGAAAATCAGGAATAGTAAGGTCTCCTTGATTTATATTTCAAAAAACATCATTTTCTATTTGCAAGTCCATTAAGAATGTGTGTCATCACCTATGTTCATCTCAGCACTGTTTACAATAGCAAAGACCTGGAACCCATCAATGATAGACGCCCATCAATGATAGACTGGACAAAGAAAATGTGGCACATATACACCATGGAACACTATGCATTCATAAAAAGCCATGAGTTCATGTCCTTTGTAGGAACATGATTGAATCTGGAAACCATTATTCTCAGCCAACTGACACAAGAACAGAAAATCAAACACCACATGTTCTCATTCATAGGCAGGTGTTGAACAATGAGAACACATGGACACAGGGAGGGGAGCATCACACACTGGGGTATGTTGGGGGGATGGGAGAAGGACAGCAGGGGGTAAGAAGTGTGCAGAAGGATAACATGGGAGAAATGCCAGATATAGGTGACAGGGGGATGGAGGCAGCAAACCACCTTGCCATGTATGTACCTATGCAGCAATCCTGCATGTTCTGCACATGTACCCCATAACCTAAAGTACAATTTAAAAAAAAAGAAAGCATGTCATATGCCACCATATTTCAATAAAATATGTCTAAATAAGGGCATTACACTGAAAACAATCTTTTAGATTCAAGTACTGAAGTTGTCTTATGTTTATCATTATTAATACCAAAAACATTTTACAGGGCTTCTGATTAAGATAATGTAAATGGTTTCATCTAAAGACACAAACCTTCAGTTGGATAGAATGAATAAGTTCAAAAGATCTATTGTGCAACATGGTGACTATTGTTCATAACAATGCTTTATATACCTAAATACTGTTAAGAGAGTAGATTTTTAAATATTCTGATAACACAAAAATTATAACAATGTGAGGTAATGGATATTTTAATTAGCTTGATTTAGCCATTCCACAATGTATACATATATCAAAGCATCACGTTTCACAACATAAATAAACACAATTGTTATCTGTGTGGTAAAAAAACAAATTAGCTTAAAAAACTATATCTATGACTTTTTTAAAACAAAATTTCTAGCATCTGCTTGTTTAATTAATAGCTACCTCTGTGGTAGCAGTTAAAAAATTTATAAACGTTTATCATCTCTGGATCAAATGAACAGTAACACTATCTTATGTAGCCCTTCATGCTTTTTTTGAATTTTAATGTGATGATTATATTCTTGTAAATTATTTTCTTCTGTATATTCTGATTTAAACATTTAGTACATGTCTAACTATGCTAAAGAACATGAGGGCTGAACAAAGGAGTGTTCAGTCTATATTGGGGATCAAGCAAATAAAACCAACATAGGAGATAAGCTCCATTAGGGTCATATTAATAATCAGAAGGATGATCCTGGAGAAGTGAACTTTAACTCTTGAAGGTGATTATTGTGGAATGATACAGAAAGGTGAAGACATTTTAAGTGGATCCAAAAGATTTTCATAAAAATTGACAGGAACAGAGGCAGGGAAGGAGATTCTTGAGAATGCTCAAATTTACTTAGTGTGCCCAGGATTCAGCATTTCAAGGGGCAGTGTTAAAGTGAGCATGAAAAAGTAGTAAGAGATGAGACTGATTGGTATTTTGTGTCATTAAATCCCCATTTGGCTTAGGCAATAGTCATTGAAAGTTTCTAAACAGAAAAATCACATTTGAATTTTAAGAATAGAACTCAGCAATATTAGAGGAAATTTCAGCCTCCCTCATTCCTCCATGTACACATTTGCCTTTTCTCTCCTCAATTCTGAGGCCTCTCCTCTGCTCATGCTGGGGTCTCAGCCCTCCCACAGTGGAGGGAACTCCATCCATCACTTGTCTCACCTCCGTTCTCCCTTTGACTTTGTCTTTGCTGTTACAACCTTCTTGTGAGAATTTAATAATCCAATGTTAATTAAATTTCAGAATAATTCCATTCAGAAATGTAATGAGAGCAGAATAGAAGGTCCTGGGGCATTTCCCCACTAAACTTCATGCTTTGAAAGGAGGCAATTATGAGAAAGATAGTGAAATACTATTTAACTGCTCCTTCCCTGTTTCTTCCTCCCATGATTTTCACAGCTGCTTGCATCATTTTCACTGGTGGGTGAAGGGAAGTGACCATAACAACTCCAAATATGGAAAAAGATGCCTATTTGATGAGCTCCCTTTCTCTTTCTAGATGCATTCAAGCTGAACAGGTAAATTGGAGTTACTTTTTAAAGTTATTTGAATTAAATACATTTATTTTTTATTATAGAGTCATAAATAATGTATCTGTCATTGTCTCATGAGTTTTAATTCTCTTGTTCTCTTTAACACACCCCCACAGTACACTGTGACTCTCTTCTTAGCCAAAGCAGTAGCAAAACTGACTAGGAGACAAACACAGAAAGCCAACAGGCGAGATGTGAAATGTGGAATTGTATAATCAATGTGCCTGAGTTCCCTCATTCACTCTCCTGTAAACACAATCAAAAGCCCTGATTTTAATTCATTCTTGCCCTCATGCATAAGGAATTAAAGTTGCCCTTTCCAAGCTTTAAAACATCTGTGGTGGAAACCCTAATTATAATTTTATACACATACACATAATACCAATGCAAAAAGAAAACCCGTAAGATTAAAAAAGAATAACTCATGAGTCTGAGATGTTTAATGAAAATGAAAAATTATCAAAGGCCAATGTTGCCCTAGTATTTATTGTGTATTGTGAAATTTAATAAAGCCTCTCTGGGCACTGACATTAAAATAACCTCCATAACACTTTTAATTCCAGAATTTCAGGATGGAAAAATAAACATTTTTGAGTTAATATCTCTAAGTACAAGTAAAAAATATTTTATTAACTTTGTCATCATTCATAAAAGAAAATACTTTGAAAAGTACTGTTATTAATCCTCTTTTTTCATCTCTTAGTTTGAGGACTTTGCAGTCTCATGCAGGTAACAGAAACATCATTTTCCATAGGCAGAACTGAGATGAGAGACTCCTGGATATTGTCAGGACCTAATAGTCACTATAAATTTATAAATATATAAGATTAATGTTACATAAAATGAGTTGGTGGAAATGATTTACACAGGATCAATCTGAGTTAGCCATAAAACATTAATTACAAGTATTATGACACATCATCATTATTATTTTACCTGTTACTAGATTTTATGATCATAGTGAAAGTACTCAATCATTGACAAAGAATGTAACTACAGAAAATTACTCAACAGCTTCAAGTTTGAGCATGAGGGAAATTTGTCATTTATTCTTTACTACAGTGAAAAACAGCAGAGTGGCTTCACATTATACAGGAAAGTTTATCTCTAACAATTTCCAACTTAAAAGTAGTTCCCACCCATAGATCTCATTTGCATTAAACTCCAACTATAAGAACACCATTGATTTCCAGAGTTCAAGTATTCATACAGATACTGAAAGCAGCCTTTGAACATTAGTAGAGAATTCAGAGCAGACCATCTGAAACAAATACTAAACCAATTTGGTTAAATAATGTAAAATAATAAGAATTCAGATATGGTTATAAGAATTTACTATATTTTATCAGTTAAGACATTTCTTGTTTCTAGGTATCATGTAGCAAATTAAGTGTACATCTTGAAACAATTTTTATAAATATTTTCTTTTTGCGTGAGGCCCAGTACAAAAAGAACACTGCCTTCTTGACTTCAAAATATTTTACAGACTGGGTGCAGTGGCTAACGCCTGTAAACTCAGTCTGGGAGGTCTAGGAGGGTGGGTAACATGAGGTCAGGAGTTCAAGACCAGCTTGGTCAATGTGGTGAAACCCTGTCTCTATTAAAAATACAAAAGTTATCCAGGTGTGGTGGTGGGCACCAGTAATGCCAGCTACATGGGAGGCTGAGGCAGGAGAATGGCTTGAGCCCAGGAGGGTGAGGTTGCAGTGAACCAAGACCACGGCCCTGCACTCCAGCCCAGGCAACAGAGCAAGACTCCATCTCAAAAAAGAAAAAGAAAAAGAATTACAAAACTATAATAATAAAACCAGCATAGTACTCGCATAAAAAGAGAACCATCAACAAATGGAGCAGAATAAGGGAGGCCAGAAATAAACTCACACATTTACAGTTAATTGCTTTTCAACAAGGGTGCCAAGAATACATAATGAAAAAAGGTCAGTCTTTTCACTTAATGATGTTGGGAACCCAAGTAGATATCCACATGCAGAGGAATAAAACCGGACTCTTTATCTATCCCATATGCAAAAATAAACTAAAATGGATTAAATACTTAAGACCTGAAACTATAGAACAACTAGAAGAAAACATGGCAGAGAGGAAAAGCTCCACAACAGAAATCTGAGCAATTATATTTAGATATCACTCTCTGAAAGTACAAGCATCAAAAATAAAACTAGACAAATAGGATTGTATCAAACTAAAAAGCTACTGCACAGAAAAGGAAACAAGAGACTGCAGAAACGACTCACAGATTGAGAGAAAATATTTGCAAACCACACATCTGATAAAAGGTTTATAACCAAAATACATAAGGAACTTAACTCAATAGCAAGCAATCAAATAATCCTATTAAAAATTGAGGAAAGGATTTGAAAAGACAATTATCAAAGAAGATATTCCTATGGCCAACAGATATATGAAGACATGTTCATCATCACTCTCATCAGGAAGAGGCTAATTAAACCACATATCACCTTACACTTGTAAAAATGGATAGTATCTAAAGAGGAAAGATAAATGTGAGAAATAACATAAGGAAAAGGGAACCCTTGCACACCATTAGAATAAAAATTATATATCCTGTTTGCAGATAACATGATTATACTATCCCTGTTTGCAGATAACATGATTCTTTATCTAGAAAAACCCATAGTCTTGGCCCAACAGCTCCTTGATCTGATATACAACTTGAGCGAAGTTTCAGGAAATAAAATATAATATATATATATCATAGTATGGAGGTTCCTATAAAGATAAAAATAGAATTAATATATAATCCAACATTCCCACTTCTGGCTATATAGCTTAAAAGAATTAAAATCAGTGTGATGAAGATGCATTTGTATCCTCATGTTCTTTGCAGCATTATTCACAATAGCTAAGGCAAGGAATCTGGAATCAAATTTATTGTCCATCAACAAATAAATTAATAGAGAAAATGTGGTTCATGGCACATAAGTCAAAATCAACCATACAATGAGACATAAAACAGGACTCAGCAAATTAAAAACAAACAAAGAAGAAAACCAAAATAATACCAACCACACTTTTGAACTATGGCAAAACAAAAATAAAAACCAATACTTAAAAACAATCACTCAAAACCATAAAATTACATGGAAATTAAACAAGCTGCTCCTGAATGACTTTTGGGTTAACAATGAAATTAAGTCAGGAATCAAGAAATTTTTCTGAATCTAATGAGAAGAAAGATACAACATAACAGAATCTCTGGGACACAGCTAAGGCAGTGTTAACAGCGAAGTTTGTAGCACCTCAAAAAAAGTAGATAAGTCCGAAATTAACAACCGAACATAACAACTTGAAGAACTAGAGAAGCAAGAGCAAACCAACTCCAAAGGAAGCAGAAGACAAGAAATACAAAATCAGAGTGAAACTGAAGGAAATTAAGATTGAAAAACCACACAAAAGATCAATGGATTTTTTGTGTGAGTCAGTTCTTTGAAAAAATTAGTAAGATAGATGACTAGCTAGACTTATAAAGAAAAACAAGAAAGGATCCAAGTAAACACAATTAGAAATGACAAAGAAGATGTTACCACTGACCACACAGAAATAACACCAACAATCAGAGCCTACTATAAACACCTTTGTGCACAGCAACTAGAAAATTTAGAAAAAATGGACAAATTCCTGGACACATATAACCTCATGAGACGGAACCAAGAAAAAAATTGAATACTTGAATAGACCATTAACAAGTTCTGAAATTGAATCAGTCATAAAAATCCTACCAATCAAAAAAAAAAAAAAAAAAAAAAAAAAGAAGCCCAATGCCAGATGGATTCACAGCCAACTTCTGTCTGATATATAAAGAGGAGCTGGTACCATTCCTACTTAAGTGATTCAAAAAAATTGAGAAGCAGGGACTTTTCCCAAACTCATTCTATGAGGCCAGTGTCATCCAGATACTAAAACTTGGCAGAAACACAACAACAACAAAAACACTTCAGGCAATAACTCTGATGAACATAGATGCAAAAATCCTCAAAAAAATACTAGCAAACCAAATCCAGCAGCACATCAAAAAGCTAATCCACCGTAATCAAGTAGGCATTGTCCCTTGGAAGCAAGGTTGGTTCAACATACGCAAATCAATAAATGTGATTAATCACATAAACAACTGAAAACAAAAACCACATGGTTTTAGTCGATGCAGAGAAAGCTTTTGATAAAATTCAGCATCCTTTCATGTTAAAACCATCAATAAACTAGGCATTGAAGGAATATATTTCAAAATATTAAGAGCCCTCTATTACGAACCCATAGACAACATCATACTGAATGGACAAAAGCTGGAAGCATTCTTTTTGAATACTGGCACAAGGTAAGGATGCCCTTTCTTTCCATTCCATTCAACATGGTATTGGAAGTCCTGGCAAATACAATCAGGCAAGAGAAAGAAAATCAATCCAGATAGAAATAGAGAGAGTCAAACTACCCCTGTTTGCAGATAACATGATTCTTTATCTAGAAAAACCCATAGTCTTGGCCCAACAGCTCCTTGATCTGATATACAACTTGAGCAAAGTTTCAGGAAATAAAATCAATCTACAAAAATCACTAGCATTCCTATACACCAACAGCCAAGCTGAGAGCCAAACCAGGAACATAATCCCATTTATAATTGCCACAAAATGAATAAAATACCTAATACAACATCTATCCATGGAGATGAAAGATATATATGGTGAGAATTATAAAATACTGCTGAAAGAAATCAGAGATGATGCAAACAAATGAAAGAGCATCCCATGCTCATGAACAGGAAGAATCAATATCATTAAAATGGCCATATGGTCAAAAGCAATTTGCAGATTCAATGCTATTCTTATCAAATTACCAATGACATTCTTCATATAACTAGAAAGAAACTATTTAAAAATTCATATGAAACAAACAAGCAAAAAGCACAAATAGCCAAGGCAATCCTAAGCAAACTAAACAAAGCTGGAGGTATCATACCACACAGCTTTAAACTATACTCCAGGGTTAGAGTAACTGCAACAGCATGGTACTGGTACATAAACAGACACACAGACCAACGGAACAGAATAGGGAGCACAGAAATAATGCCACACACCCACAAGTAACTGATCTTTGACAAAGCTGACAAAAGCAATGGGGAAAGGACTCTCTATTCAACAAAATATTGGGATAACTGGCTGGTCATATGCATTAGATTGAAACTGGACCCCTACCCTTTACCACATACCAAAATAAATGCAAGATGGATTAAAGACTTAAATGTAAAACTGCAAACTATAAAAACCCTGGAAGACAACCTAGGAAATACCATTCTAGGCATAGAACTTGGCAAAAATTTCATGATGAAGGTGACAAAAGCAATTGCAACAAAAAATTGATAAATGGGATTCAATTAAACTAAAGAGCTTCTACGTTACAAAAGAAACTATCAGTCTAATTTACAGGGGCCCAGCCAATGAACTAAAGAAAAAGGAATTTTTTTCTTTCACTACATCTTTTTTCACTTAGTAAAATGATTTTGAAATGCATCCATGTTGTCATATGAGTCAGTAATCTGTCCCTTTTCATAATGGATAGCATTCCACTGTGTTTGTATTTCATAATTTGCTTGCCTATTCATCAGTTGATGGGCGCTTAAGAGTTGTTTTCAGTTTTTGACTATTATAAACAAAGCTTGCAAGAACAATTGAAAACAAGTCTTTGTATATATTATGTTTTCATTTCTCTCGAGAGATACCTAGTAGTGAGATTGCAGGGCCACATAGGGTTTAGTTTCTTTATTAAAAAACTGCAAAACTATTTCCAAAAAGTTGTACCATTGTGCATTTCTACCAGTAATTGGAATTGCTTTGCAACCTCACCAGCATTTATTATTGCCAGAGTTTTTCATTTTAATCACCCCAGAAAGTGTGAAGTGGTGTCTCATTGTGATTTCCATTTGCATTTATTCTAATTACTAATGATGTTGAGCATCTATTTAGGCACTTATTTGGCATTCACGTATCTTCTCTGGTGAAGTCTCTCTTCAGATAATGTCCACGTATATTTAATAAAAATCAGGTTGTCTTATTAAGTCATAAGAGTTCTTATATCTACTGGATATAAATTTCTTATCATATAAGCTCTTCAAATATATTCTCCCAGTCTGTGGCTTGTCTTTTGATTTTGTGAGTAGTATATTGTGAGGAGCAAATATTTTAACTTTAAAATGTTCAATGTATCAACATTTTCTTTTATGACTTGTGCTTTTTGCCTCACCAAAAGTCACAAAGATATTCTTTTTTTCCTTCTACATTGTATAGTTCACTGTTCTCTATGTAGTTTATAGTTCTATAAACCAGTTTGAAATTTTTTTGTGTGAAGGATGTGAGGTTGAGGTTTATTTCTTCTACATGGATTTCAAATTGTTCCAGCATCATTTGTTGAAAAAAAAATGAGCATTTCTGCATTGAATTACCTTAGGTCCCTTGTTAAAAGCCAATTAACCATATTCCTGAATTATTCTTAATTTTTTCCAACTATTTAATGCGTATTATTATTTCAATATCACACTGTCTTGACTATTATAGCAGTATAGTATGACTTGAAATTCAAGTATTGTAAATTCTCCAACTTTGTTTTCTATTTAAAATTTGTTTAATTATTGTTTTTTGCAGTCTCATGCACTTCTTAGAATTAACTGGTCACTCTACTAAAATGTTTTATGAGATTTTCACTAGGATTACATTGAAACTATCAATCACCTTGAAAATAGTAAAATCTTAACACAATTGAGTTATCTAATCTGTGAAAGGAAATATCCTCCATCATTGAGTTCTTTTTAAATTTCTCGGTTGTTTTCAGTCTACAGATTTTGGAAACATGGATTAAATTTATTTGTGTTTAATATTTTTATGCTATTATAAATTGCATTGTTAAAATTTCAGGTTTTAATGATTGGTGTTAGCATAGCAATTAATATTCATGAAAGTTTTTTTTTTTTAGTTTTCTTGTCTTTTGTTTTTGGTAGCAGGATATTGCTGGCCCCATAAAATGAGGTTCAGAGAATTACCTCTTTCATTTTCTGGAAGGGTTCCTAAAGTATGAGAAACACTTTTTGCCTGAGTTTTTCACAGAAATCATCAGTGAAGCCACCTGGGTTTGAAAATTTTTTTTGTAGGGAGATTTTAAACAATAGATTCAAACACCACTTCCTTCTTCACAGAGCTTTGATAGTTTGTGTTTTTCAAAAGAATTTTGCTTTACATTTTAGTTGTCAAATTTATTGGATTAAATACGCCCATCTTCTTTACCATCTTTTCATTTCTGTAGAATCTGTAATGATACTCATGATTTTCTTGATATTAGTAATTTGTATTCTCGATTTTCTGATGGGTCTGGCTAAGGATTTGTCAATTTTATGAATGTTTTCCAAGAACTGCCCTTTGTTTTCTTTAAATCTATTTTTTACTGTTCTTCTGTTTCTATTTAATTAAGTTCTTGATTTATACTATTTCCTTTTTTCTGTTTGCTTTGGTTTTCAAATTTTCTCTTTTTGCCATGTAGTCTCTTTAGGTATAACCCTAGACCATTAATTTGATACTTTCCTCTTTTCTAACGTAAGCCATAGGTGCAAAAATATTTCTCTAATTATTGTTTAGCTGTTTTTTAGCCACTTTTTTCTGTGGTGATTTTATTTTCAGTCAGTTCAAAGGATTTTCTAATTTCCCTCGTGATTTCTTCTTTGAAATATGGGTTATACGTAAATGTGTTGTTTCATTTTTAAATAGTTGCCAAATTTCCAGATATTCGTTTGTTACTGATTCATAGTTTAATTTATTGGTGGTCAGAGATTATTCTTAACATGGTTTCAATCCTCTTTAATTAATTCAGATTTGTCTTATGGCTTAGCATGTGGTCTTTTCTGGTTTATGTTCTGGGTGTGTTATTTTCTGTTGATGAGAGAAATATTCAAGCAAATCATGTTACATGATAGTTTGTTCAAGTCTTCTATACTCTTTCCAATTTTCTCTACTTGCTCTATCACAGTTACTGGGAGTAGAGGGTTGAAATCTCTAACTATACTTGTGGACTTGTCTCTTTTTCCTTGCAGAGATCTATCACGTTTTGCTTCTTATGATGTGAGGCTCTGTCACTGGGTGCAGACACTTTTAGGACTGTAATGTCCTCTTGATAAAGTGATCTTTTTATCATTACAAAATGTCCCTATTTTCTCCAGTAATAATCTTTGCCTAAGATCTACTTCATTTGACATTAACGAAGTCATTCCAGCTTTCTTTTGATTAGTGCTTGTGTGGCACATTGATTTTCATCTTTTTACTTTTAATGTCTTGTTTAAATGGTATCTCGGGACTGTGCCTTCTCCATTCCTCCACCAGTGTATCCCTCCCATCTCACGTTCTCTATGTGTCAGTGAATGAGACATGAGACACACAGTGCTCAGGACAGAAACCTAAAAAATAACTCCATTCCTCATTTTTCCTACCCATCTAGGGCAGCCTAATGATTCTCCAGAAAACATTGAAAAAAACTAATTTTCTTGTCTCCATATCCACAGTACAAACCTAAAAGAGATGAAGATCTTCATGACTCGAGAGCTCTTGACCTACCTCCTAGCTCCCTCTGTAGCCCACCTCCTTGCCATTTCCTGTACCAGCAGCAAGGGTGATCTTAACATATATGACATCATGACCCTGCTTCAAGTCCTCTGGTATCTTCCCATTTGCACTTAGAACAAAATGCAAATTATTTCCCAAGACCAAGAAGGCCATAAATGATTGGTACCCTACTTCCTCTCTAAGCCTGTTTCTCCTTGTGGGCCATCGCACTTTGCTTCCTCTTGGTCTTTCTGTGTCTCGATTCTGTTAAATGCTTTCTCATCTAGAGCTTCAGCTATTGCTTCTGCCTGGAATAAATTTACCTGAGAACTTTCCACTGCTAGCATTTAAACTGAGACTGCAAGCATGCAAAAGTGTTATCACCTTATTCATTCATTCTCTGAACAAATATGTGTTCAGTGCACACAAGATGTCAGACACAGCTTCATGCTGAGAATGAAATGGTGAGCCTAAAGATATTTGGTCCTTGCTCTCAAGGAGCTTACAATTCGATGGGGAAGACAGATATCACTCCAGGAAAGTGCAAATATGCACTAAAAGAAGTCACATGAAGAAAGTGAGGTCAGCTCTACGGAAACCAATAGTAAAATTGAAATTGACTGAGGCTGTAAATAAGGATTTCTTGAAGATAGATTATTTTATCATGATTGGAACGGGGAGTAGGAGTTAACCAGCATACTGTGAATCCAGTAGTGAGAAAAATCATACTAATTGAAACTTCAGTTCATATACATGTACAGTTAACAAGATATAGTATGACAATTTTGATTAGACAAATCATGATTAGTAATTAGTTACAATATCCTCAATTCGGCTCAATCTTGTCATATTATCTAAAAGTAAGCTTATGGGTTTGTTGTTTCAGTAAAAATGAATAATAATTTGTGCATTATGAGATAGAAAAGATTTTTTAAAGAGTGATAGCAAGTTTTTTTTAAATAAACTTGATTCCTAACTAGTAAATTTAATAAAATAAAAACACATGTTAAGATAGTAAAGATTAATTTAGTAAAAATAAGAAATAACTTGCATTTCCAAAACTGCATTACTCAGGCCTCATCCAAAGATGCCAAACAATTCAACTCTTCTTTTGATGTGGACTTAAAGCTAGAGGGAAAGTGGACCAATATAAAGGACAGACACATTTGAGTATTTCACATTTGTTTCTGGGGTTGACACCGCAAATGGCTGGGGTTGGAGGTAAAGTTAGTCATCTACTCTATCAGCTGGTGCCATGCTTCACATCACTTGACATATTCCTCCAAACTGACTTCAAAATGTGATTTTACATTTAAGCCCCATTTTTCTTCTGGCTTCTGAGCTGTGTTGAAATTACTATCTTCCTTACCTATAAATGTTATTTCTGCCTGCCTGTAATTTAGCCAAATTCTGTTTATTTTAAAAAATTGAGCTTAAAACTAAACTCTTCTTCAATTCTCATCTTTTTAAAAGTTTCTCTGTCAGCAAGTTCTGGTAATCTAATCTTGGTGATATTTAGCTATATATTGTCCTGCTTTCCTATGTAACTGTTTTATAGGTGCACTACTTCACTCTCTCGAATCAGTTAACCATTGATGTTTAATAAATGTCCAAAATTCAATGGCTAAATACTACAACCATTTATTTACCTCACGATTATGCTGAGCAGTTTGTTGGCTCTGGTTGGTTTCTGCTGATCTCGGATAGGTCAGCTTATGCATTTGAAGTTAGTTTGAGAGTCAGCCAGGGGCTGCTCATCCTAGATGGCCTCACTCTTGGGTCTAGCAGTTGGCTCATGACTGGGTCATGCTCTGTTCAGCATCTAGCAGGCTCGCCTGTGCTTCTTCCCATGCGTACTGGGTACTAAAAGCATCCAAAGGGTAAACTCCACTATGCAAGTGCTTTTCAAGATTCTACTCAAATCATTTTAGCAACTGTCTCATTGCTTTTGGATAGGAAGACCTATAATGTCACTATCAATACAGAGGAAAATAATTCTTGGTCACTTTTTATAATGAACCATATCTTTAGATTAAAGAAAAGAAGCATTTCTTTGGAACTGTATTTCAATGCCATGCATATGAAAGGCACTCAACATATATTTTTTACTGAATACTTAACTAAATGAATAGGTGGCTAACAGACCCTCATCTCAGGCCAGGCGTGGTGGCTCACACCTGTAATCCCAGAACTTTGGGAGGCTGAGGTGGGTGGATCACCTGAGGTTGGGAATTTGAGACCAACCTGACAAACGTGGAGAAACCCTGTCTCTACTAAAAATACAAACTTAGCAGGGCGTGGTGGTGCATGTTTGTAATCCCAGCTATTCGGGAAGCTGAGGCAGGTGAATTGCTTGAACCCTGAAGGTGGAGGTTGCAGTGAGCTGAGATCGTGCTATCGCACTCCAGCCTAGGCAACGAGAGTGAAACCTTGTTTCAAAAAAAAAAAAAAAAAAAAGACCCTCACTTTAGTTCATATCATATGTTAGTCTAGTCTCTATGACAAAGTTAGTACTTTGACTTCTTTGTGGTAATACTTTAGTGTCATTTGCATACATATTGGTCAAAAGAAATGGGATAACTCAAGTTCTTGACTGGGCAACATGAAATCTGTAAATTAGCATGAATTTCCTTCCTCGCCCTGCAGAAGTGTCTTCCTATTGCCATAACAAACTGAAATCCTACAGTCTAATGATGGCTGGAAGATTCGTGACTTCAATTTGCAAAAGTATTTGTAAAAATGTCCTAGTCTGAGCTCAGGGAGAGGCCATGTGTCTTCAGCAGCCACATGTCATGCAAATGAATTTTTGCATTGTACTGCGGGATTGACTGTGCAGAAATATAAAACGCAAGAGAGAAGAGAGGTTTCCAGTCTCCTTAGGGAAGGGTGGGAAGAGGTTTGAAACCACAGTGGCGACTACCACACTAATACCACTCCTACCCTAAACCTGCCTCCATGTGCATCTTGATTTTAAGAATGCTTTTCCTTTGAGTTTGGCTTTATTTAAATTACAGAAATCATGTCTGTAGTAATATACCCTAATGCTTCTTAAAGTCTTTGGAGAAAATAAAAGGTACAAAGAAGAAAGCCAAGAGAAATCTTTACAAGCTTAGTAATGTTTACATTTGGCTTTGGACAATGGTTAACACTGAATGTGAATTTATACATCTTTTCATACAATAGATGTATTGAGATGCTAATACTATTAAAAACGAATTGTTGGTTCAAGAATCTCTCTCTTTATCAATTATAAGCCAAATGGCTGCAGAAAGACACAATAAGGCAGCGAGCAGTTAATTCATCATAATTAACAAACATTTGACTGAAGAATAAAGAATTATCCCAATAGGAGCAAATTTCTGATGGGTGAGAATGTCCAGAATAGAAATAAAGACATTTATGTGGTTGGCATCAAAGCCAACCGAAAGAGTAAGTGGAAACAGTGGACTAAATGATAAAAGTATAGTCAATCATAAAGCTGTTTTTAATCTCTCCTCAACCTTCCACAGCATGATCCATTACACGAGAGAAAAGACAAGGATCATTTCTAGGTCTTCCAGAATTAACTCAGTGTCTAGCACAATGTAAGCAATAAAAAATTGTTGAATGCATAATTTAATAGTTGAAAAAGCCAAGAAACCTCATCATACTGCTTAAGCTTGTCTTATCAGGACTTGAATTTTTAGGTTGACAGGTCAGTTGAAAATTCAGATTACTTTAAGTGCAATGGTAAGTCCTGTGGTTTCACCTGGCTCCGGAAAAGGAAGGAAACATAAGACAGTTTTATCTGGAGGAAACAAGGTCCTCTTTCAGAGCAATGTGGCTAACTCCGGGGCTGCACATCAAAGCTTATGCACTAAACCTGAGAATGTAAAAAAGAAAAGTAAAATTATATATATCCTGTTTTAAGTCCTTAACAATCAAATATTCTAAAATGTTTGGTGCAAAATGTGTTTTAAAGGAGCAATCAGCAATGTCACAGAATTGAAAGACTGTGTTAGAAAAAAAATTGTGCACTCTTGGGCTTTTGAAATTGAAAATTCTATCAGCAATTTAGCATATTCAAGTATTTAACATGTGCATATGAAATACAAGCCACGATTTGTGACATTTTTATGATTTAGAAATACAAGACTACTGGTTGATTACCATTGCCACTTGGGACACAAATTGATATATCAAAATATAAACTTCAATTTATCACACAAGAAGAAACAAAATATACTATCAATGGCAATCTGCCTGTTATCACTATTAGCAGACTATAATATGTCTGTTACAATGCATGTGCCAGTGATGCCCTCCTGAGCCACACGCCATTCATAGGTACTCCTGCTGCTCATTGGCACAGAAAAACTTACAGATCCACCATACAACTCCACTCCTCTAACTACTGCTTATTGGGCTATAAGTGAAAACTTCGAGGTTGACCAATCGTATTCTTTCCAGAAATCTAATGTGGTCCACAGAGATGGACTCTGTTAGCTCTGGACAGCTGATCTGGAAAGTCCGTGGAGGACAGCTGATCTGGAAAGCCCATGCATGGAAACAACACTTTGAGGACCACTGTGCTGTCCACATACAACTGTGGAAGAAGCAGGTCTGAAGGGAGAAAAATAGAGATGAGTGGATTCACAGAAAGAATGAAACAGAGGCAATGAGGCCCACAGATGCTGGCAGCTGAGGAGAGTAATGGTTACTTCTAGGCCAGGATGAATTCCTGTGACATACCTACATAGTATATAAGTGTGTCATCCCAGCAAATGCCCCTTCCAAAGCTTCTGTTCCTTCTATTAAAATGGTCCTGTGACATCTAATCTTATCTCATGTAAGGGGCTGGGTCAGTGGTTAATTCAAAGCCTAACATCCACTCTACTTTTATTAATAGGTAGCATTTTAATATTAACAGTTGATATGGACATGTATCGAACAAAGGGGCATCAATGAATAAAACTTTTCTAGTTTGTTGTAGAGGCTTATAGAATCAAGTCTTTCTCCTATTAGAGTGTAAACTCCTGGAGGATAAGATCCAATCTAATTCATGTTAGCATCATGGTACCTAAAAAGAGCAAAAGTAGTAGTAGGAGGAGGTCAGTTGATTTTTTTTTTTTTAATGGGGTCTCACTTTGACACCAGGTTGGAGTGCAGTGGCACAATCGTGGCTCACTGCAACCTCTGCCTCCCAGGTTCAGGTGATCCTCCCCAGTCAGCCTCCAGAGTAGCTGGGACTACAGGAGCATGCCACCACACCTGGCTAATTTTGCATACTATTTGTAGAGATGGGGTCACCATGTTGCTTAGGCTGGTCTCCAACTGAGCATAAGTGACTCACCTGCCTCAGCCTCTCGAAGTGATGGGATTATAGGTGTGAGCCACTGCACTCAGCAAAGAGATGGTTTTTTTAAAACCATTATAGTTCATATCCTTAAAAAAGATTGTAAGAATAACTTACAAATGTATGACATTTTAGAGAGAAATGTTTTAGCTCTAGTATTCTATAAAATCATACAAAGATTCTCAAGAGCTGTGTGTCAGGACCCAATTGTTAATTTTGATTAACTAGAAAAATAATTGACCAGTCCAAACCAAAAAATACATACGCAGATACATATATAAACAGAAAACTTTCTCATAAACATCACTGAGAACATTACTGGCAGTATTGAGATATTTAGGTCAAACTGCTACTCTTATACTAGAGACATTTAAGTTTTTTATTTCATGCTTTCATAGCTGAATCATTTCAGCTATTTCAGTGCTATATTTTACAATGTTCCTTTCACTGCCGTCTTTGTCAGTGGTCATTTTTTTTTTCATACTGTCTCAACATTTCCCTTTCCTTCTGTGTTTTGCTTTTAAAAATTACCAGTGGCATTTAAAATACCACATATTGTAAAACAGAGTGAATCATAGTTTTTATCTCTCTGCTGTATTTCTTAAGATAATAATGGATGTTGAGTAGAAACTAATCTTACCACTATTTTTAGCATCCATTAAAAAATTCTAATCAGTCTCAGTTTGTAGATCTTTGAGTATTTTGTGAAATTGTACAGCTATTTTCCATTGTCAAGGCAATCCATTTTCAAATCATGATCACAGATAATTTCTTGGAAAGAAACTATGTTTTTATTTTTAAAGGATTTAAAAGTTTGGCCAGGCGCAGTTTTATCAGCTGGAATGTAAGATTCCTAAAAGTAGAATTTTTTTTGTCAGTTTTGTTTATTGAGCTATCTCCAGAATCCAGAAAAGTGCTGAGCACATAGTACATGTCCAATAATACTCCTGGAGTGAATAAATCAACCATAGCATGTGTCAGTAGGTGGGAAATTTTAAAAAGCCTTTTAGTATCCATCATAACATAGGTTTGTTAAATGACCCGGAGCATGTACCTGATTATATTGATCCTTTGGACATTCATTTCCTAAATATTTATTGAATGCCTATTATTTATCAGGAACTGTAGCTGCGAGAAAGGATACTAAGAGGAATAGACTACAGGCAATTCTCTCTAGGAGTTCACAATGGAAAGGCAAACTGAAGAGTGTACATTCTTTGTATGGCAAGATGATAAATATGACAAAGTTTGAATGAAAAAGATATTAAATAAATTCACAGCAAGGAGCTGCTTATTTCTTAATACATAGATTGAGAAGTATAACTGCAGATTCCATCATGCAAATAAACTATTTCCCCTATGTAATCATCTATGAATCATTCTAGAGGTCACCAAGGCACTGATCAGGACATTAAAAGAGGCATTTATTAGATGAAAATGGCCTGTTATTATAGTGAGCCTTCAAAAAATACCTTATTTGCTCATATATTAAAAATTTCCTTTGAAAATAACTTATTATATAAGTGCTTTACAATTTATCTGGCTCCGGGTGTGTGTCCAACTGATGGGGGCAAAATAGTCATTTAACATACAGCAGATCAATGATTTAATTTAGAATATGTATGTGGAAGGTTAGTTACGTGCTAAAGAATACTGACTTTGGACTCAGACAAAACTGGGTTTTGACTCCATCCCCATGAATTATCGACTCTTTCAGTCTACTATGTTAAGTCAGGACCAAGTTTTCACCTCTATGTATAAACTTTCTGCTGGTGTCAAAAATTACAGTTCATTAGAAAACCAAACACCACATGTTCTTACTTATAAGTGGGAGCTGAACAATGAGAACACATGGACACAGAGTGGGGGAATAACACACACTGGAGCCCGTCAGGAAGGTGGAGGCAGGGAGATCATCAAGATAAATAGCTAATGCATGTCAGTCTTTTTTTTCTTTTTTTTTAACGACTGGGTTTCACCATGTTGGTCAGGCTGTTCTTAAAACTCCCGACCTCAGGCGATCCGCCCGCCTTGGCCTCCAAAGTGCTTGGATTACAGACGTGAGCTATGACACCCGGTCGCATGTGAGTCTTAATATCTAGGTGACGGGTGGATAGATGCAGCAAACCACCATGGCACATGTTTACCTGTGTAAACCTGCACATCCTAAACATGTATCCTGGAACTTAGAATAAAATAAAATATAATTAAAATTTAAAAATACAGTTCATACAGATAAACTGATGTTTCTTATCAATTACTTGTATTTCCCGATCACATAATAATGAGCTCAGTCCAGCTTCCAATTATATTATGAAATATACAAAATTTTAATTGACCTCATCAGAACTGCCAAAATTATAGACTCTATTATTCCTTACTTAAAATTTCTCTGAAACCAATGCCAAGGAACTCTGAATCTTCAAAACTCATTAATCCAAGATGGATTTAATATTTAACAAAAATACAATATTGAAGGTCAATACTTATCATTTACTCTGAATGTACAAGTCCTGCCAACAAAAAAGTGTGAATTCTTGCACACAAAATGAAAAGACATTATGCTTTGACATAGGAAATAAGAAATACAACGTCAAGTCTTCTGAAGATGCTTAACTTCATTAAGCATTATTTTTATATAGATTTAGAGTTCAAAAACACATCCACAAAACACTACCACATTTAATGTCCACAACAACCCAGTAAGTTGTTATTGTTAAGAAAGCAAAAAATATAAAAACAAAACAAAACAAAAAACCACTATGGTTTAAGAGACCAAGAAATTGAGTTGCCTAAAATCACAGTTAGTAACTTGGTTCTCTGCCCTTAAGTCCAGCACCCTTTCTCTCTCACAGATTTTGTTTTAGGATGAATATACGAATGTGGAAGATATTTGTGCACACACTTAAGTTTTCTTGCTTGACAAGCAACCCTGCTTCAAGATGATGAATGTTCACTTTCAGGTTTGGACACACCTACACAGCTCTCTTTGAGTAAATGTGCCAAGAAATGTACTAAAAATACTTCTATTACTAAATAATAGACTTTTACAAAAACAATGAGGAAAATTCACTAGACTTCAATCTTCTCAATTATATTACAGAAACTTAAATAAGAGATTACATTAAAAAATGCCGGTTTTGCTATTATTTAAGAATTAAGGAGCCCTTAAGTGTCTCACAAATGTAATCTAGTTAATATTAGACCTGAGTGAAATTCCATAGTCTTTCCTCTCAATTCACATTAACAACTATGAATTACTGCTATTTTATCTATCTGCTTTCAGAATAGAGGAATAGAAATAAAATAAGAAAAATGTGAAGAAGGGGAGAAAGTATCTGTTTTCTTATGAAACAAAAACAGGATTAAATAGAAACATTAGGTACTAATAATACACTATGCACTTTAGAAAACAAAAAATCGCTTATGTACTAAGAGATTTTTGTTTCTGAAGCCCTCTTAATCCCCTTAACAAAGTAATAAAACAAGACAATCGAATTATCAATGAGCACCATGTAATAAATACAAAAATGATTAGGTATTGATCTAATAAAAGGACATAATGTATCAGTGGACCTTAAAATTTCATTAACCACTAATATCAATACAAAATGTTTAATTTCCTTCAGGACAGGGGAGAAGTGATAGAATAGTTATTTCCAGGAGCTGCCCTGAGGTACACTAAGAGTATACTCAGACATCTGGGGTTTCTCTTTTGTCTCCTGCTTCTATAAACCTATTCCCACCCTACTCCTGCCTTTCTTAAGAAACAAAAAAAAAGTCCATAGAGACTATCAGGAAATAGAACTAATAGTCTAGAATTTTTTAATGGTAATTGATATACTGGATATTGTACATTTTTATCAGATATCAAATATAAGAGGGATTCATTTTAGCTCTTACTTGAAAGAATTTTTTGTTCTCAAAGCATCTTTGAAAGAACAGTGAAGTGAAAAGCATGATAACATGAGCATGAAAAGCATGATAACATTTAAACATAATTTTATAGCTACATAAGGTAGCTTTAAAATTAAACTGATGTGAATTGAACTGATATCTCTCTCTCTGCATTTCTTGGTGGCGTGACTTTGAGCAAATTGCTGAAATTCCTTGAATCTCATTTTATCCACAAGTAAAAACGGATAGCTGAACCTGCCTCAGAAGATCATCTTCAGAATTTCTGAGCAGATAAAGTCCTTGGCATGTGGTGAGCACTAAATAAATGTTACTTCCCTTCCCAAGTCAGTAGAATTTTAAAAGACACATGATTCAATACCTGACAATATGCAATAGACCCAAAGTGGCAGTCTCTTCTGACACCTAGTTTGGCAGTGGGGTATTTCTAGAAATGGTAACACTAGGATCACCTAAAACAGAGCCCCTGAACTTGATTCTGCTTGCATTTTAATGATAGGCAAGGATTTTTCGTATTAGATGTTATATTTTTGAACTATACAATATTATGCTTACGAATATAAATAGAGTATGTTAAGTGGATAAACACTCCCAAATAGCTTACATTTTAAAAATTAGAAAAGAAATATCTTACACTACTAAGACTAAATGGTTTTAAAACTTCGCTTTCTTTTCAATAAGAGCCATTTCTAACTTCAATCAGATGGACTAATGTTACTTCATTGCCCACTTTGAATGACCATATGTTGCATTTACTTGTAAATCCTTCAATGAAATAATTTAATTACATCATTCTTGTCAAGAATCTGGCTTAGTCTGAGTTAAATAAAGAGGTAAAATGCTGTATTGAAAATGTATTTGTTTTGCTTAATACTACAAATGCCATAAATCTTTAGATGTATGTTGAAAGATCTGACATATCATTTTCATACTTGCTTGCTTATACAATTAAGTTATTTTAAAAGATATGGGAAATAACCCCCCCCCAAAATGAAGAATATTTAATAGAGAGAAAAACCTTAAAATTTTTTTGATTTAATTGTTTACAATAATTCATAGAGAACATTATCAACCCTTGTAAATAGCTTTGCATAAACAATATCAGCTCTGAATATTAGAGATGGAGCCAAAATTTTTGGCTTCCTAAAACTCACAGATTATTTATGATCCAGGATTATACTGGGGTAAATATAATCTAAATGAGTGTTGAGCATTAAGTTTGGGTTATGGAACCAGGTTCTAAGCATGCAGAACCGTGGAGATAAGCCTGAGTACAGATCCAGACAAGTTATACAGAGTGACTCATGGATAGTGGTAGTATCCTGATTACTTAATATTTATTTTATATTTTTATGATTTATCGGATTGGGTCAGCAGTTTAAGGTTATAAATAAGGGTAAAGCAGCCAAACTCTGATATTAAAAATCAGCAAAGTATAAAGCTTGGTATATGGTGAGCACTACCTAAATGTTACTTTCCTTTCTAAATTAAAATGTTACTTCCATTTTAATTTAAAATAAAGTTTAACTTAAAAATGGAAGTTATAAAATTTCCTCTGGAAAGGATGAAGTCTGGGAATTTTATAAAAGAAGTTGTTCTTCGAGATAATTTGTAACCTCATGACATGAGATCTGTGCTTAAGCTAAATAAACTATATTATAAGGATACAAAATGATGATGCTCAATTGTGGTTTCAAAAGTAAAAAGGTGTCCTGAGATTCTGAATATATTAACATTTATTTAAAATTCTATAAAGAGTCCTGTTTCAAATTCCACAATTTAAAGGCAAACAATATCAGCAATCATACCAGAGGTAGTTATGAATGCATTTAAGAAGAATACTTACAATGATGACAGTAGCTATAATGTTAGCAGTAGCTAATATATATTGGGTACTTCTGTGTCATGCAGTATGCATTATATTATTTAATCTTCACAATAATTCTGACAGATACTCTATTGTTCCCATTTCAAAGATGAGGAGATTGAGAAACGTTAGGTATCTACCCCATATCACGATGCTAGAAAGTGGCATATGTGAGATGATAAAATTTAAAATATCAACTATTTTCAGAAATATAACATGCTAGACTTAAAGAAAAAAAATCTACTTTTGAAAAATAATAGTGAAGTCATCTCAACTATAATTTGCTATGTGAGATTATGGAAAATCAACATAGTAGGAGAATTTACAAATGAGAAATTTAAGTCTTCCTAGAGAAACTGAGAAAATTATTAAGGTCAAGGTCACTGGAGAGACTACAAAGTCTTTAAAAATATTTGTACAATCACTTAATATAAAGTACCTATTTATTGAATATGTATTATGTGCCAGGTCTGGTCCTAAGCACTCTACAAATTAGATATCTAATTTTCCCAACTACCCCAGGAGTCATGACCAAAAGGTGGTAGAGTCAGGATTCAGACCAGAGAAACCCATCTGTCCCCAGAGCCTATGTTCTCAGCCATTGTGTTATGACCCAGGGCATTTATCCACCTTCAATCTGTCCAGTTTTCATTAAACAAGGCTTGTTTACTAGGACATTTTTGAGATACCTTTTCCCACACAGGACACAAAACACTACAAAAGTTGTTACACATTGTAGGTAAGTGCATTTCAAGAGACTTAGTCCTCCATGTTAATATTCAATATCTCTCTGATTTATGTCTCAGAGATACTGACTCATTCTTGAATCTCAGGGCTTTGAGAAGCAGAATAATCAGTGTGCTTGAGAGGGAAAACTTTGTATGACTTTTATTTTTCAACATCTCTCTACCCAAGATAAGTCCATGCAATGGCCCCAGGCACTAATTTACGCCCCTTAGCTTCTGCTCTCATAGAAGTCACTGGAATGCACTTCTAAGATACATAAAGTCTTCTTAGTCTCACAGCTCCCTTTGTTTTATCTCTCCCAAGGATTCCCCACAGTAACTATGCTTATTCTGCCATTCAATTCGACTCTACAGTCTTTCCTCAGCTCCAATTCTTTTTGATAATAATCCTGACTAGAGTAACTGCAATTTAATATCTTGGAACAGAAGACTTTTAAGTTTGAGAAAAGGATATGTGGAAGTAAACTTATATGCACTAGCAGTTCATGTAAGGGAACCTCACAATTAGGGAAGGATTCACATATAGATAATCACAATAAGCACACTTTTGTCAAAACCAATTTCAAGGAGTTAGCCTCTCCATTATATAGGTATTGGTTTTACAGTGGCAGAAGCAACACAAATTATGAAATAGGTTTCATAAAACTGTATTTCAGTTACTTTAAAAAATAAGAATACTTGTCATGAAATTCCACTTGCACTAAATCTTAGCTCCCTCTATATAAGTATTAAAAATGTCTTCAAACACATCAGCATATGCTTAGCTAATCATATATACCTCAATCGACGTCCAATGCCTTTTTGTGATAGCCTACTTTTTTCCCTTCTGATATGTGTCCAGTTAGTTAACATAGCTTTTCAATTTGCAAGAAAGCAGAAATATCTCAGATCAGGTCATAACATCAAATATCATCTGCAAACAGTAAATATATTTTTCAAACTCTTACCAGTCTTAGTGAGACAGGTGCAGTCTGCTTTGCAACAACTCCACTAATCTGGGATTATATCTAAGCAAAGTGGATCCAGGCTGGTCCTTTCAAGAAGGTGTCCCAGGGAAAGATCTAAGTAGTAATCACCCGAAGGGACTCGAGAGCACCACTCACGAATGTGCTGAAATTCAGAAGGGGACAAAGAAGGAAGGCAAGTCTGTTAGCATTGCTTCATGATTACTTTTGCAATGTTACTCATACGTGTTAAACCTTAGGAATAGCAGTCTTAATCTTTTAACTTACAGTTCAGAGGCAGGATAATCTAGCCATCAGAGTATGAACTTTATTTGTCAATTAAAATAAGTAAATGAAAGTACATCATGATTTTTTTTTTTTAAAAAAGGGCATGAGCTCCAAGTCAGTTGGATGGACTTCATACCACAATTTGGTCACTTACCCATCTTTAAGGGCAAGCTATGTACATCTTCTGCAGAAGACTGTGAATAAACAAAATAAGGTAATACTAACAAAATGCTTTTAACAATTCTCAATAAAAAGTAGTTATTTTATCCTTAACTCAGAAAAATAGAGAGAGGGCCCATTTATGGAGTATATAATATTAAGCCCTGGGTTGGTGTTTTTCAGAAATTATCTCACTTAATCCATTCACATGAGTTGTTATCTTTTCTGCTTTACAAATTAGGAAACTGATAATCAGGGAATTAGACATTTGCAGAAGTCAGACAAGAAAACAGTGGATTTGGAACTTAAGATATGTCTGTCTGATCTGGCCTTTTTCACATTTGAAGAGAATATAGTAAATTTTAGAATCAGTTGGTTAATTTTCACAAAATCATCGTTTGTGATACAATAGCATTGCATTATTTCCATAGATCATTTAAGTGCTTTTGTCAGAAGAAATGAAAGAATTAAAATAAAATACATTTCCAGCTAAATAATAATTCCATGTAGGAGGAAATAATAATGATTAAAGTAGAAATTAATGATCAGAGAATCAGAAAACAGTAACTCTATAAATAAATAACCTCAGTTTTTAAAAACTTTAACAAAATAAACAAAGCATTGGTAACCTTGACCAGAAAAAAAAGAAAGAAGGTAAAACTACACAAAATAAAAAATAACATGAAGAATTAGCAATTGAAAAAAGATGAAATAAGAAGCCTAAGTGACTACAAACATCTATGAATACAAGTTTGAAAATTTAGATGAAAGAAAAAATTTTCCAGGGAATCACATGTACTAAAACAGACCTCATTAATGGAGAAAGTTTAAAGAGATCAATTTCCATACAAGAAATAGCATTATTAAGAATAAATATCATAAAAAACAGCCAGATCCAGATAGTGTTGTGGTAAAAGTCTACAAAACACTTGAAGACCAAATAGTTTCAGTACTCTACAAATTGTTGCTAAACACTGGAAATAAGAGAGACAGTATTTCCTTTTATTGAGCCAGAATAACACTTACACCTAAACTTTAAAAACTCTCTTCAAAAGAAATCTATAGACCTATATTGCCCATGAATATCAATGCAGAAGTACTAAAAGAAATTTTGGCAAACACAGTATTATACATCATATTAAGAAAATAATGAATACAATTAAGTGTGATTTATTATAGGCATTCAAGGTTGGTTCATACTAGGAAATCTATTAGTATCATATGCAATATGATTTTTCCATATATGCTGAAAGGCCTTAATAAAATTCAACATTCACTCATTATAAGAATATTCAAGAAAATAAATGTGATTTTTAAAATATTAAAAAATATGTATTTCTCAATGGCAAAATTGGTATCTTAACTGAGCAACACTAGAAGCATTCCTATTCACAGCAGGAACAAAGAGAAGATGCTAATATTTCCATTATTATATATTATTTTATTTAAAGTGTTAACTGCAATTAGACAAAATAAAGCTATTAAAGGTATTAGAACTGGTACAGAAGAGTAAAATAATCCCTACTTATAGATGATATAATATCTGAAAAACACTTAATCAATAGTAATTAATATTCTTAATCCCCACATCATAAACTAAGTCAACAGGATATGAAATGAATATTTAGAAATTAAGACATTAATCTTTCACATATATTGCATTATAAATAAATAACCACAGTGAAGGGGATGGGAAAGAATAGAACTAAGCTAAATAACTTTCAGAAACAGTGTTTTGACTGCTTACTCCAAGTCTAAAGACAAGGAAAAGTATACACACGTACTGTACTCCAGTTAAAGAAGTGATATTTTAGAGTGGTATGAAATTGCAACTGTGAGACTACATTGTGCATACAGGAGGATTAAGTAAATAATTGAATAAATTGATGATACTGAGAGTAAAGTTTCTCAGTGTCAAAAAGAGGAGTTACAAGTAATGGAAGGGATTTGGCTGGAATGAACCCTGTGATGCTGTACTGTAATCAGATGCCTCAGCATGAACTCAGGAGTGAGTGTGTGTGTGTGTGTGTGTGTGTGCGTGTGCGTGTGTGTGTGTGTACACAAACGGACATATAGTAGAGATGTGTGCACATGTGTGATGTATATGTACACATATTTCCTAGCTCTGTCAGGTGACCTTGAAGCAATGGCAGAAGAGCAATGAGCACATCTAGTACTCAGATTTTGTTTTCCAAATACCTTTTGCTAAGAAAAGAGCCAAACATCCTTCATGAAAAGGCTGATTTTAGGAATTGGTGGAGATTAGCAAGATGAGGAAATGGAGCAAGATGAGCCAGCAAGATCTTATAGTGTCAGAGTAAGCATATGCTCAAAATTTCATGGCATCAGGGTTAACCTGAAGGAGCCCCCCAATGGCCAATTCTAGAATGAGACCAACAAACTAAATGATGATCACAAGAAGTTTAACTCATGGAATAAAATAAAGATCCTTGAGTCCATACCACCAATAAATAATTGAATGAATAGGTAAGGACAAAATCCTTACAGTGAAATTCAAATTCAAAATACAAAAGGAATGATAGATATAGAAAATCATCATCTCGCAAACAAAGTGGTAATCATTGTTTAGAAATAATAATCGTTGATGGAGGCTAAAATTTGTGGGCAAAAGTTTATGAGAAAACAGGACAATGGCAGAGTCTCAAACTCTCTTCCCACAAGATCCTTATTATCTATAAGGGAAAAAATAAAAATTTATAGTGGAGAAAATTGACAGACTCCACCTCAGTCAAGTGATCAAAATTAACATCTCCAGGAATGAGACGTGCTGACATCATGTATCTCCTGATATAATATATTGAGAAGGTCACAGCACAGCCTCTGCAGTATTCATGCCAAAAAAAAAAAAATTCTGAATTTAATCACGAAGCAATATCAGACAAACGAAAATTGAGGGACCTTCTCCAAAATGACTTGCCAGCACTCTTCAAAATTGTCAGTCATGAGAGATAAGGAAAGTCTAAGAAGGCCCCCAAATCAAAAGAGAGTAAAGAGATATGACAGGTAAATGCAGTGTGTGATCCTGGTTTGGATCTTGATTCAGAAAAATGACATTTGTGGCACAAACTCATAGTAGCAGAGGGTAGAATGGTGGCTACAAGGATCTGGGGGATAGGAGAAAGGGGAGATGTTAGTCAAAGGGCACAAGTAAAAGAATAAAAATTTAAAAAAACAACTATGGTATATTTACAAGATTTACTGTTCTACGTCAACAAAGCAGATCAAACTGTTATTACAAATTATACAACATGGATCAGGCCACAGAGATGATATTGAGGAAGAAAATCAAAAGAGAACATAGTGTGTCATTCCATTTATATGAAATTACAATAACTGATAACATGAACTTCTGGGGGTATTAATTAGGACAAGTAACATGAGAGACCTTTGGGTGGATGTATCATTCTATTTGTGGGGGTTATACATGTATATTAATCCATAACTTCACCAAGCTGTATACTTAAGATCCAGGTATTTTATTGTAAGTAGGTTTTAATTAGTGGATAATTATGAGAAAAATATTATTGAGTGTATTCTTTTGTCTCAGGTTTCATAGTTTAAATATGCCATTTTATCAGACAGAGCTTTCTAAAGGATACAATTAAAACTAAGTATTAACTTCAGAGAATGCGCTTCCTTATAAAACAATAGAAGAAAACCAGAATTGTTTTCCTTCTTCAATGCCTTTGTTGAAAAGATATGCTTTAGTTATCTGATTATCATTTTGGAGGATGAGAAAAGATAATATTCTGGTTTTTGCTATAAATACTAATTATTCCATGCATTCAAAGTGTTCATTTCTTCTTAAAAATGGACGGAAATATTAATTATTGGACACAATAAAGTTCAGCACCCTGAGATATCTTAGGAAAATATTTTTAATATATGTGTACCAAAACGGATTTTTTTAAAAAACCAAACAAATTTTAAATGAGACATTATATTTTCCTAAGCTATCAAAATGTCTTTAGCTATATAAAGGTGCTAATGCAAAACAATGCATTTCAATTTTCCACAACATTAAAAGTAAATATAATTACGTTTTCCCTTAATTGCAAAATTTCTAGAATTTTTCATCTATAGTAACTCGAAATTTGTTAACATTAATGAATTTGAAATCTCTCATATTGCTGCCCTCCATGAGTTTTTCCCTGAAAGTGCCACTTTTAAGCAAATATGTAATATACAGTCCCTTTCCTTGAGCATTTTACATCCTATTGGGGAAGACAAGATAATTACAATTTAACTAAATTTGTAATTAACATATGAAATGTGCGTACTAGTCACAGAAGTATTGGTTTCTACCAATAGAATGTGTGATGTTCAAGATCCCTATTAGGGCCTTTAATATATGTCTTGAACATAGTCAGATGTCAATATAAATAATATCTTTAAGAAAAAAAAGATTAAATTATGATCTGCATCTTTGGTTAAAAGAAGGCTAAAAAATAAATATACATTCAAATATTTTAAATAATAAATTAAGTTTGGCAGTGAGAATATGCTCCAGTTATCTAGAAAATTTACTTATTTAAGACTCTTCTGTTCACCAATATTACCAAGTAAAGTCATTTACAGATCTGGGAACAAATCTGGGTGCTGCAGTAGAACAATTTGGACAACCATATTTCCCCTAGAACTTTAATAGAATTTCATAGCATACATATATTTTTTGTCCATTATATTGTAGAGGTCTTTTTTTGATTTTTATTCTATTCTGTTCATACAATCAAGTTTTCTAGGTCCTCTGAGTTTAACTCTTCCTTCTGCTATTACCGATTTTTCAAATCGTAGGTTTGATCTAATTACAAAAGCATTATTAGAATCTAGGTAGAGGCATGTTATTAATGCTCTTCAGGAGACTTTGGAATTAACATAGGCCACTCTGCAGAAATAATGGCCACTGAAATAAGCGCCCCAGCACACACACACTGAAACAGCCACACTTAAAGAAGATTCATTTCTTTAGTAGTTTAGCAAAAATGGGGAGACTGACTAAAGTATTCTCCAGAAAGCATAAAAATTAAATTGGCTCGTAACTAAGAAAATGCTACCTTAGCTCTCATCCAGTTCTGCCTTTATGATTCTTTGACAGTGATGTAAGCACCATAGAAAGGAACATCAAGGTGGAATTACATAATCCTTTCTTCAACCAATTGTTAGCGTGTTTGCTGTGGATTTAAACACTGCCACAGGCTTCTAGTGGTTGGCAACTCACACTATGGAAAATGTCACTGGGCTTTGCTGCCTCACTAGCTGTGCTCCACAGAGCAGAAAATTAAGCTTGACATATTTGGAAGAGGAGTTTTCTGGTTTGTAAGAATTTATAAAAATAGCTACACTTATCTATTCTAGGGTCACATTTGTAAGTTATCAGTAGCTCTGAGATAAATAATTTAATTTTTTTAGTACATATGCTAAAATTTTAGATCATTCTGACTCAAAATCTAGCTAATTGTCTCTTAGGTGGTTTAATTTCTATTTCTAATTTAAAAGATAATTCAAAAGATACATACATACATGGGACTATAAAATATTTTTTAATCTATGGCACATAAAAGTCAGTATCTAAAACCATGTATTTCTGCTTCAGTTTATTCTGATTCCTTTCAAACATAGATTAATCTGAATAGCTAGTCATTTATCAATTATCAAAGTGTAACTTTCATCATGAATAGCTTAGATTTGTTGTGCAAATGCGGTGCCACAAATGGAATCATTAAGTCATATTAGGCTCAAATTTATTTTCTTTATTTTAGGCATTTTGTTTGAATTATGCTAAGATTTAAAATTAATAACCTTATTCTAGTAAGAAGCTCATTTAGGTATATTTCAAACATTTAAATGTGTTTTTTCTTTCTGTTAAAAGCAACCTGTAGTTTTCCCATAAGAATCATACCTCATGGATTGCCTCATCACATTTACTTTACAAATCCAGAATAAAACTGAGGTGCAACAAAATAAGATCGTCATGGAAGAAAATATTCACAGTATTATTTCTAGAAAAGCTCACACACACTTTCAAAATGGCATCAAGCCACCTGTTTGAATCACTCAGAGGCATCGGCCAACTTTACCAAAACAAGGACACACCTTTTTCTCTCCTGCCAGTTTTCTTTCTTCCCTTACTTTGACGGTTGTCTCATGCAACCTAAAAGAGAAGCATCAAAGCAGGCTTCTAGATTCTGTCTGCAGTATGATAGGTCAGTTTCATTACAGATGCTGAGAACTCCAGCCTTCAGAGAAAAATGCTCTCAAATCTCTCCCTCTCCTCAGTACTTTGCCTCTCATATGTTTATGTAGGTGGCATTCTCGTCAATACTGTTTCCTCTAACCATGGCTTGATAAGGCAACCCTTTGCCTACTTAAAGTCCTATCGATTAAGCTAATGACATTTGCTTAGCACCTGCTTAATACAAGTCACTGTTTTGCTCGTTGTGGGGGATACAGGTATACATAGGACATGAAATGGCTTTCCTTAAACAAAGATAAATGTCCTCTTGATTTGTTTGTTACATAAAGTAGCCTCTGATTCCCGAATTTCCTTCATCTTCTAGCAGTCAAACGATCCCACTTACCCACACTTGACAACTTGTCTTTTCCATTACGTTTCTGTTTGAATTAAGAAAAGCTAAGGTTGCCCCACCCAGGACCACCACAACGCAGAATTCTGTACTCACTCGTGACCAGTAGTTCATGGCAACGTCTTAGTGTTTATGCTTATTTGACTTAATGTTTCTCTATCAATGATTTTCTGTATGTGAATCTCCATTATGTTTGTAAATGTGGGAGGAGGGAACTGTTTGTAACTTGTGGATCACTAAGCACGTTTAAGCACTGGAGCCCTTGGGGAGTATGACAATCATCCACTTGGATACAGATGGCTCTCACTTCCGAAAAGTCTTCTGGGCAGAAATGCATGGCAAAAGGCTGTAGTCAAGTACAGTTACCAACGGCAAGAAAGTGCACGTTTGGGCAACAATCCTGGCTCAGTAAACCCTTCTCTTTAAAGAGATCGATCACAAGTCAGGAATTTATAGCATTTAAAATGCAAGCCCTCAGCCACCAAAGCTTTTTTGTCTTTAACTGTTCACTCTGCTTTCAGAACACTTGGCTGCTTATCTCCTGTTTTGTTTTATCTTGTTCTTCCTTTCTCTCTAGGTCCCAGGGGATAAATTGGCTCAGTAAAGGCTTTCCACTGAGTGTGGGGCAGCAAGTCACAATTCCTTGATGATCACCCACCCCAAGCTGACATATTTCAAATGACCTGAAGTAGCTACATCTGTTCAGTCAAGTTATTAAAAGGAGCTTCGAGAGTGAGCCACATTCTGAGCACACAACCATAACACGGGCTCCTTCCTGTCCCCAGGAGATTGCAACTTCCATGTTATTGGCAGTTTTAAGGTCTGGTTTTCTCTGTCACAAGATAATTTTCTCCTCATTGTAAAAGGCTCTCTGCAAACTTTTGCTTTTTGGCTATTTTTTATGATGAGTAAATTTGGTTTAGAGAAAACATTTTCAGACTGAGAAGGAAAAGGATTTTACACCTTAAAAACATGAAACCAGTGTAAAATATCTGAAAGGTTATATTTAAATATATGATATATTTAAAAAACACATGATATATAAGCATAATTTACGCATATATTAATATATGTGTAAATATACATTTTTTCCTCCACTTTGTTTTTCAAGGGTTTTCTTGGTCCTGAAGTTTAGTGTTGAGCTAATCAGTTAAATCAACTTTTAGGCACTTCGAAATCACTCCAACCCTCTGAAAAAAATCAATAGATAAACAAACAGAAGAACTGAAATTTATAATGCCTAAACTGCTGTGAACTACTGTAAATTTAACCCTAGGAGCTGAGTAGGTTTTGTGGCTAAATGTGTACAACTGAGATGAATGAGACTTTCAGACCAAGGGAAAACAGCGTGAACTAGCTGCTGTTATCGCCGTCCACAGGTAGGAGTCTCTGTGAGTGTTGCTGCTGGGGCTCGGAAAACGACACCCTGAGTTACCATGCTCAGTACTCTGAACTGCAGGACATGCAAGGGGCCTCAGAAGCAAAGCCTCTTTCTGGCCTTCTGCTGTTCTTTTTTTTTTCCTTTTTAAATATTTTTTATTGAACTTTCGGTTCTGGGGTACATGTGCAGATCATGCAGGATTGATGCATAGGTACATACATGGCAATGTGGCTGGCTGCCTCCATCCCCCCATCACCTATATCTGGCATTTCATGTTATTTTGCCCCAACCTCCCTACCTCCCGCTTCCCTCCCCTAGCCCCACCAACAGACCCCAGTGTTCGATGCTCCCCTCCCTGTGTCCATATGTTCTCATTGTTCAACGCCCGCCTATGAGTGAGAACATGCAGTGTTTGATTTTCTGTTCTTGTGACAGTTTGCTGAGAATGATGGCTTCCAGATTCATCCATGTCCCTACAAAGGACACGAACTCATCATTTTTTATGGCTGCATAGTATTCCATGGTGTATATGTGCCATATTTTCCCTGTCCAGTCTATCATCAATGGGCATTTGGGTTGGTTCCAGTTCTTTGCTATTGTAAACAGCGCCACAGTGAACATACGTGTGCATGTGTCTTTATAATAGATTGATTTATAATCCTTTGGATATGTACCAAATAATAGGATTGCTGGGTCAAATGGAATTTCTATTTCTAGGTCCTTGAGGAATTGCCACACTATCTTCCACATTCATTGAATTAATTTACACTCCCACCAACAGTGTAAAAGCATGTCTATTTCTCCACATCCTCTCTAGCATCTGTTGTCTCCTGATTTTTTAATGATCTCCATTCTAACTGACATCAGGTGGTATCACAATGTGGTTTTGATTTGCATTTCTCTAATGACTGCCCTTCTTTCTCCTACTCTCTTTTCTCCCACAAGGCAGGCCATAAAAACTAGAGTTTCTCTTCCCCAAGGTGAGTCACAGAAACTAGAAACCCTCTCCCCCAAAGCCAATCATAAAACCTAGAATGATTACTCTAACCTTCCTCCACCTTGCTGTGTAGAAGACGGTCATAGAGAAATTCTCTGACCTATCTCTTTCCAGAAGGTACCCTGCCCAAACCCAGGAGGAGGGAGTGCCACACAGAAAGACCAGGAGAATCTGGGCAGGCCTTGTAGAGTTCCTCTAGTTTATTACCCTTAGATGAATATCTTTTTGTCCAATCACATTTCTACACAGTTGTACATTCTTCATTGAACCTAAGCATAAAAATAGACAGTTTTCCTTAAATCTTCACCTCTTCATTTTCTGAGGGCTCCCATCTCACACAGAACTTAGATTAAATGCTATGCTTTTCTCTTGTTAACCCGTTTTTGTTATAGGGGTGTCAACTGTAACCTTCACAATAGGGAGGAGAGGTATCACATCATTTTGCCCCTATACTGCTCCTCATCTTCATGGATCAAGATGATCTCCACACCTTCATGTCTAAGACACACAATACCAATCTTTATATATACATGTCTCAACAGCCACTTGAAATTCTTAAATATGGGCTGGATTTTTAACAATATTCAAGCTACCTAAGAAGAAACTAGAGGTACAGGCAGCCTCCTGGCTCTTGCTGCAATTACATTCATCTAAAAAAAAATCCTCTCTACATACACATCAGAATGACTAAAAAAAAAAGCATCATGACAACACAAAATGCTCGCCAGGATGCAGAGACCCTGGGTCACTCACACATTGCTAGTGGAAATGTAAAACGAAATGGTACAGCTGCTCTGGGAAACAGTTTGGCAATGTCTTTTAAAACTAAACATACTCTTGACATATAACTCAGCAATGGTGCTCTTGGGCATTTGTCCCAGAGAAATGAAAATTTATGTTCACACAAGAACCTGTACAAAAATGTTCATGGCAGCTTTACTCATAATAGCCAGAAACTGGAAACAGCCCAGATGTCCATGAACTGGTACATCCATACCATGGACTATTACCTAGTCATAAAAGGGAGCAGTTGATACACACAACAGCTTGAAAGACTCTCGAGGCAATTATACTGAATGCTGAAAGTCAACCTTTCAAAGGTTACATATTATGTTATTTCATTTATGTAATATTCTTGGAATAACAAAATTATAGGGATGGAACAGAGATTAGTGGGTACCAGGGGTTAGCAATAAAGGATATGTGATTTTAAAGGAATATAACAAGGGTACCATGGAGTTATGGAAGGTCTGAATCTTGATTATGCTGGTGGTTATGCAGATCTACACATGTGATAAAATTAAACAGAACACACACTGACACACACTCACATAAACACAAGCACATGTGTAATTGTAGTGACTTCTGTAGATAATGCCCACATCCATTTCCTGGTTGTGATACTGCACTATAGTTACACAAGTTTGGAGAAAACTGGATTAAAGTTACATGGGACCATCCTGGATCTTTTTTTTTTTTTTCTTTTTCTGTGAATCCACAATTTCAAAATAAGAAGCACAAAAATAAAAAAAGAAAGAAATCTCTTGAGTTTCCTATACTAGACTAGCTGCTGCTCTCTGCTTCTTTTTCAGCTTTTGTTTTTAAAAAAGAAAACGTCTCAGAATTTACCTATTTGCTGCTTCTAAGACCTCTCCTATGCTATCTTGCATCTGCTCCAATCATAGCTCTGATTCTTTCACCAGCTTCCAGGAAACTGCCCTTGTCAGGATCGTCAGTGACATCTATGTTCCTGTCTAGAGGTCAGCTGTTCATCCCCTTGCACATCTGTCACTCCAGGCCCAATACCGCCTTGACAGCAGGAAGTGTACCCTAGTCAGTAGGACTCTGTCTTCAGGAGGACTTTGTCTTTCACTTCATGGACGCTCCTGGGTTTTTGGGGTTTTTTGTTAATGTTTGTTTTTGCCTTAGGAGTGGCTCCTTCTCAGTCTCATTTGGAGGTTCTTCTCTTTTTCCCAGAGAACCATTCCCTTGGTAAACTCATCTAGACCCCTAGGTTTAAATAGTTATCTATACACTGACAACTCCCAATTTTATGACTGTAGTCTAATCTCTTCCCTGAATCTTAGACTGGTATCTAACAACCACTGCAAATCTCTACACAGATTACTAATAGGCACCTTAAAATTGACATGACCAAACTGAACTCCAGATACTCCACAAACCTGCCCATCCCAGGTTTTTCCTACATCAACAATGGACAACTTTGCATTTCTAGCGACACAAGACAAAAATATTGATGTCATGAATTTCTCCTCTCATGCATCATGTCCAATCCATCAGAAAATCTTCTTGGCTCTATTTTCAAATACGTCCTCAATCTGAGCATTTCCCACCACCTTTACTGTCATCATTCTATTCTCCTTCACTATTATCTCTTGACTAGATTCTTGAAATAGTTTTCTTTGGATTCTTGAAATAGTTTTCTATGTTACTATCTGCCCTCGCTCCCTACATGCCTGCTCCATGCAGTAACCCAAGTGCTCCTTTTAAACCACGAGTTAGAGCATAACATTCCGCTGCCCAAAAAGACCCCATATATTTTGTCCTTTGCTACTTTTCTGGCTTCATCCCTTCTTATTACCACCTTTGTTTGCTCTGCTCTAGTCCACTGGCCTCCTTGCTCTCTCTAGGGCATGCCACATACATGTCAAAGGACCTTAGCCTCTGTTGTTCCTCCAGCATGGGTAGCTACAAAGACAGCACTCCCCCTTCTCCATTCAGGTGCCCACATGACACCTTTTTAGATGAACTTTTATCTTTCCACACCTTGCTGTTCTCCATAGGACTCATCATCCATCTGTGTGAGTCTGTCTCTCTCTCTCTCTCTCTCTCTCTCTCTGTGTATATATGTGTGTGTTCCTGTGTGTGTGTGTGTGTGTATATGTGTGTGTGTGAGATATATCATTTCTTTCTTTTTATTTGGTTTTGTTTTTTCTTTTTAAATTTTTTTTGAGACAGGCTCACTCTGTGACCCTGGCTGGAGTAAGTGGTGCCATCTTGGCTCACTACAACTTTCACCTCCCATATTCAAGTGATTCTCCTGCCTCAGACTTCCAAGTAGCTGAGATTATAGGTGTGTGCCACCACACCTGGCTAATTTTTGTATTTTTAGTATAGACAGGGTTTCACCATTTTGATTAGGCTGGTCTTGAACTCCTGACCTCGAATGATCCACTTTGCTCTTCCACCATTTGTTTCTTTATTCTCTGTGGATTCCTACTCAAAAGTATACTTCCTAAGACAGAATTTTTGTCTGTTTTTTTTTTTTCACTTCTGTATTCCTAGTGTCTAAATTTTGCCTAGCACACAGAAGATAGTCAATAAATAATTGTGGTCTGAATGAATTCTTTAACCAATTATGCAAGTAATTATCTATTTCCAAATAAGAGAAGAGGTGGAGTCGCTGGAGTAGCCTACACCTTGAGAATTCTGAAAAACCAGAGAGTAGTCCATCTGTTTCATTGACTGACATCTCTGGCAAGAGCAGCTGACACCGTCTCATTGCTGCAAGATCTGCCAGTCAGTGGGCCAAGTGCTTCGCAGCACCTCTCCCCTGAATAACAAATAGGGCCCGTTGGAGGGCAGGACCTATTTGCTGTCTTAGTCCTAGGGATTCCACAGCCCCGTGGCAGTGAGAAACGCAGCTGGCAGGAAGGTAGTTACCTATGCTCCTCACTGCTTCTCAACCCAGAAAATCTGAAACGTGAACCCCAGTGTAGTCAACACTGTGAGGCTGTAGATTACAAAAAATTACATATGTGTCTGCCCAAGGCTGGAGCTTAAAACTAAAGCGTTGACTGTTGGAAAAATCAGATGGAGTAACAGAGAGCGTAAAACGTTCACTCAACAAATCCTTACAAAAGGCCTACTGGCACAGGCCCTGTTCTAGACACTGGAGATAAACTAGGGAACAAAGCAGTCAGTAATCGTGATTCCATAAAGTCGGTATTTGAGAGTTGGCAGGAGCAAATAATATACATGCAAACAAATGAATGAACAATACAATGTCAGATGATTGGTTCGGTGAATCTAATAAAATAAGATGATAAATGACTGAAAGATTTCTTTGAAATTGGGTGATTATGTTATTACGCTGAGGTGACATTTGAGCACCAATGTGAATAATTAAAAAGAATTAGTCCTGAGGGCAGACAGTCCTTAAACAAGGAAAAGAATGTTAAAAGGCCTTCAGGGACTAGTGTGGCATGTTTGAGAAGCAAAGAAAGGAGCCTGATGTGTGTGCAGCTTAGGGAGTGACAGGGAGTTAGGAAAGATGAAGATGGAGAAGTTGACAATCCCAGTGACCTCTAGCAAGGAGTTCATGTTTTATTCCAAATGTAAAGACACTAGAGATGTAACTGAAGAATACTTACTAGCCCTTGTTTTCTTCATGTGGAGGGAAACCTGGGGCCTCCCTTTTGTTCTCATGCCTTTGATTGGTGAGTTTAGTAGGAAGAGCTGGGCATGAAAGGCTCAGTCCCTTCCTCTTGCCTGCAGAGAGCCAGGCTGTTGTCTGCTTTGGACCTAGGGCTAAGCTTTGTGGCCACAGCTTACCACTGTAGCACCTGCTGTGCAGGTATTCGGTGTTGCCTGTGACTTCTGGATCACTTAATCTAATTCCTGTGCAGCAGCAGGAAGCCAAGGGCTGGCACTTACTCTGCCACATTCTCTAAAAGCTCTGTTAGTAATAAACCCTACACTCCATTCTCCATGTATTTAACTCCTTTGTCTCCTCCTGCTTCATAATGCTGGTGGTGAGGAGGGAGTTATAATTAATAGCCTTCCCTCTCAAACTCCAAAAGGAAGTTTACATGATTTTCTTTATTGAATAAGAAATACAGTGATCTAATTTATGTTTTAAAAAGATCACTCACTGTAGCTTTTATTCAGGTACTGAATTACAGACAGAGAGAAATGAAAAGCAAAGATAGTGAGGAGTGATGGGGCTCAGGACATGCTACCCTAAAATATGGCACCTCGGTATTTGAAAACATGCAGAAGTAGCATGATTTCTCTGACTTCTTCCCTTTTCCTCTGAAATGAAAAGCAAAGATAGTGAGGAATGATGGGGTTCAGGACATGCTACCCTAAAATATGGCACCTCGGTATTTGAAAACATGCAGAAGTAGCATGATTTCTCTGACTTCTCCTTCCCTTTTCCGCTGAACCATTTTATAAAATCTAGAAACAATTTTCTTATCTTCTTCTGGAGTAGGTCATAAGACTCTGATGTGAGAGACGCCCTTTCTAAGCCTGATGGAAAGAAATGTTTTTATCTCTGAAGACATAGGGACAGGGAGAAGAATACAAACAAATACGCCTTGCAAATGATCATACCCCCTTTTCCAATCATACTTCTTCACAACTATACACCTCTTCATCAAACTTACTGTACAAGTACACAGGTTTTCCTGTTTCTTTGGATATTCATTTCTGAAGGCTGACGTGTCACATAAAACTCATATTAAATAAAGGTGTATGCTTTTCTTTTGCTAATCTCTTTTGTTACAAGGGCCTCAGCCATGAACCTAGCAATTGGTAAAAGATAAATATTCTTTCCCTTTTGCAGGAGACTACTATATTTATTTAGGATAGATACGGTGGTGGCTTGGGCTAGGATTGAAATGGCAGACAAAGAGAGAAGGATAAAGAATTGGAATATACATTTAAGCAGGCCCTGGAAGCAGGCCCTGTTCTAGACACTAGAGATAAAGTAGAGAACAAAATAGTCGATAATCTTGATTCCATGTAGTCTATATTTGAGAGTTGAAGGGAAGCAAACAATATATATGCAAACAAACAAGTGAACCAAAGGGATTTATAAACCTGATGTAAAGATCATCAAAACTTGGTATCAAATATGACTTCTAGGTTCTGTCTTGAGTAGCTGTGGGTGACGAATAGTAACATATCCAAATGCAGGTCTCAGGTAAGGAGTTGTGTAGACAATTATGGAGCCTGGTAGAGCGGTCTGGGAAAACAACATAAATTTGGGAGTTTTCAGATGGTGTTATAATCCACTTGGTACCCATGAAATTACTTAGGGAAAGAGTATAGACAGAAAATAGAGGATGACTGAGGACAGAGCTCCAAATAGTGCTAAAGTTTAATTTTGTGGCTTTAGACAGGGTGGAATTGGATATCTGTACTCAATTAAAATAGAAAATTATAAAACAGGAATTAATGCATTTCATTTTTGTAAGTTTACATTAGAAAAAGAACAAAAGTGAGACAAAGCAAAAGGAGAGTACACAACAGATGTACACAGCAGAAGGTGAGGCACTAGGATGTGAGAGTAAATGGAAATAGAAGAGAAATGTGAATTAAAAGATGGAACTCATGAAAATGAAAATGAAGAATTCCATCTTCCATGGAGTTATACAAATAAAATATTTTCACACACACATAAATGATGATAAACATAGATAAATAAAGCTAGTTTGAATAGGTTGGTAAGAAAAGTGAAGTCCATAATCTAGTGTTATGAATACAGCATTGTGTAGTCAAAGGAGTTTGCTGTAGGAAGTGAAAAGAAACAGAGAACGTTGATGGAATGAAAGGAGAATCAAAAAAGTGTGTTTAGGCTGGGTGCGGTGGGCTGAAGCCTGTAATCCCAGCACTTGGGAAGCCGAGGAGGGTGGATCACCTAAAGTCAGGAGTTCAAGACCAGCCTGGAAACATGGTGAAACCCTGTCTCTACTAAAATACAAAAAATTGGCCAGGTGTGGTGGTAGGCGACTGTAATCTCAGCTACTCAGAAGGCTGAGGCAGAAGAATCACTTGAACCCAGAAGGCGGAGGTTACAGTGAGCCGAGATTGTGCCACTGCATTCCAGCCTGGGTGATAGAGCAAAACTCCATCTCGGAAAAAAGAAAGAAAGAAAGAAAGAAAAAAGATCTAAAATTATAAAACCTTAGCGATAAAGCAAAAACTTCAGAACACTTAATTTGGCAACTATCTCTTTGATTAACACAAAGGCACAGGCAAAAAAAAATTGATAAATTTTTTTAAATTGTGTGTCAAAAGACAATGACAGCAGAGAAAGAAATTACAACACATAGAGCAGGAGAAAAGATTTACAAATCATATATTTGATAAGGGAATAATATCCAAAATGTATAGGGAAGGCCTAAAATTCAACAGCTAAAAACCAAAAGACCCAATTTAAAAGTATGCAAAGAACTTAGATAGACATTTCTCCAAAGAAGATATACATATAGCCAAAAAGCCATGAAAATATGCTCAGCATCACTAAACAGTAGGGAAATACAAACCAAAACTAAAGTGAGATACCATCTCACACCGATTAGGATGATTACTATAAAATAAAAGAACATAGCACATGATGGTGAGGATGCATAGAAACTGGAACCCTTGTACACTGTTGGTGGGAATGTAAAATGGTACGGCTACTATAAAAAGTAATATGCTAGTTCCTCAAAATATTAAAAATAGAATTCCTTTATTTTCCAGCAAGTCAACTTCTGGGTATATAGTCAAAAGAACTGAAACCAGGGTCTTGAAGTGATATTTGTATACCAATGTTCACAGCAGAATTACTCACAATAGCTTGAATGTGGAAGCAAACCAAGTGTCCACTGATCAATGAATGGATAAACAAACTGTGGGATGGACATATAAGGGAATATTATTCAGGCTTAAAAGGAAATAATATTCTGACAAAATGAGTGGACAGTGAGGATATTACACTAAGTGAAATAAGCCAGCCACAAAAAGATAAATGCTGTATGATTCCATTAATGTGATGTACTTATTCAAAAATCACAGAGACAGAAAGTAGAATGGTGGATTCGAGGGGCTGGTTAGATATGGGGAATGGAAAGTTACTGTTTAATAGGTACAGAGTTTCAGTTTTGCAAGAGGAAGAAAGCCCTGGAGATGGATGTTGGTAATGATTGCATGATAATACAAATGCACTCAATGCCATTGAACTGTAAATGGTAAAAATGTTTAAGATAGTAAATCATATGTTATGTATATTTTACCAGAATGAAAAGCACTGGATGAAAATGTTCACAAATAACCATTTCAGGACTCCGCAAATCAAACAAAGACATACAAGCAATTGAAAGGCATTTAATCAAGAAAAAATACTGATCTTTGGCTAAGAACAACAGGAGTCTCCGACAAGCCACAAAAACAGCAGTTTCACTGCTAGAGGGCCAACTTGACTTGGAGAAGAGCAAGGAAAATCCCAGTCCCTCCGGCATTACTGGAAGCAATGTCTATGGCAAACAAACCAGAAAAGCCAACATCGCAGCTAGCCTGAATTTGCAGTTTTAGTTGAGGTAAGCAACAGACTTGGCAGAATGACCTCAAATTTACAGGGAGATCCAAGAAAGGAGATGGCCATAGTGGCCTTGATAAACTCCCTGATATCCCTTGTAGCCTGGAAGTTTGCACAGATGGGCAAGGCTGCATGCACACGGGGAAGACCAGGAAGGGCCCAGGCTATCCACACATTCCCAACTGCATGTGAGGGGTTGCACGTACACAGGGGAGACACAGGAAATAAAAAGCTGGGACAGAATGTCACTAAACTTGATGTTACCCAAACTACACAGGGATCCCTGGGAAAAGGTGGAAGCCTCATTGGCTCAAGGTGTTTAAACATACACTATAATAATTCACAGGATAACTAAGCTGTTCTGACACAGTGAGTGGTAACTTCTAGGAAACCACACTTAAGATTTTTAAAGATGCACAGTCATCAATATGTATACGCTGGAGGTGATACAGACTTCACAGAATTAGCTCAGACACGAAATGAAACAAACAGTAATGACAATAAAACATGGGGTGGCAGCATTCAGAATCAAGTTGCCACCATATATTATTTAAAATGTGTAGTTTTTAAAAAATCCAGCTCCTAGATTTGTTGATATTTTGAATGGTTTTTTGTGTCTCAATCCCCTTCAGTTCAGCTCTGATTTTGGTTAGTTCGTGTCTTCTGCCAGCTTTGGGATTTATTTGCTCTTCATTTCCTAGTTCTTTTTGTTGTGACGTTAGTTTCTTGAAATCTTTCTAACTTTTTTATATGGGCTTTTAAAGCTATACGTTTCCCTCTTAACACTGCCTTAGCTGTGTCTCAGTGATTCTGGTATGTTGTATCTTTGTTCTTAATTCATTTCTAAAAACTTCTTGATTTCTGCCTTAATTTCATTATTTGCCTAAAAGTCATTGAGGAGCAAGTTATTCAATTTCCATGTAATTATATGGTCTTGAGTGAATTTCTTAGTCTTCATTTCTCATTTGATTGTGCTGTGGTCCAAGAGATTGGTGGTTATTATTTCATTTCTTTTGCATAACAAAACACTCCATAGGTCAAAGAAGAAATCACAATATTATTCATATTCTTCCTTGTGAATATTAAAAATAATATTCCTTGTGAATAGCCTATATTTCAAACTGAATGAAAATAAATGCACCGTGTATCAAAGCTTGTGAGATGCAGGTAAAAAAGGAACGCTAAGAAGAAAATTTACAGTTTTACACACGAATATTAGAAAAGAAGAACCTGAAATTGGTACCCTAAGCTTCCACCTTAAAAAACTGGAATCAGAAAGGTAAACTACACCCAAAGCCAACTTTTATAGAAAGTTTCAGAAAAGGCACATTTATTGTGACAGAAAGCAGATTACTGGTTGCCTAGGGCTTGGGGTGGGAAGGAAGACTGACTGTAAACAGGCTAAAGGAATCCTTTTGAAGTGATAGAAAATGTTCTGAAACTAAATTGGAGTGATGATTATGTAACCCTATAAATAAACTTAAAATCATTGAATTACATAACAAAAATGAATGAACTTAATTGTATGCAATTTATACCTCGATAAAGCTATTAAAATACAATGACCCAATTGGCAGTGGAAAATATGCATATGGATGTGTGTGTATACCACAAAATAAATTCAATATTATTAAATTGAGCTATCCAATGTTAAACACAGGCACGAATTTGAAAAGGAGAAAGAAATTTATTTAATCCTGTTCCTTAAAATTGTGTAGTCAATAAAATATTCTCTTCTAATTTTACTCATTAAAAATAAAATACTTAAATAAAATATCTATTGGCAACTTTTGAAATTAAAAGTTTTATTTAATAACTAAATGCTTTTTATCCCTAAAATATTAAGTCAAAAGCTGGCTCTATATTTCCACAATGATAAATAGCTTGGCAATTACTCATAAGTTTTTAAAATGTTACCAGTGCAAATATGCCTTGCCTCACCTCTTTAGCAATATACACTGATTTCAAGTGGAATTATATTAAGGTTGAAGTAAGTCACAGAAATTTTGGTGAATGATTTATGGACATACTGTATGTGCATTGTCAAAATGACTGAGATATATTTTCATCTTATATAGTCAGGGGCAACATTCTGCAATAAAACTGCTATAAATCTGAATTCCATTGGCCAAAATTTCAATGTAAAATGGATTTATTACCATTCTGAAACCCTGAAAACAATTCATCTGGGTCCTAAATACTCAATAATCTTTTAAAAATGTTTTTAGGTGTAAATAAATCTATGTTAAGTTAAATCATTTGGAATGGGAAATTCTGAATCATTATAAGAGAAGTTGGGGAATTGTGTTTTTCTTGGAAAATTAGGGTTCTGAGAAAAAGTAATCTGGATTCCTTCAATTTAAAAGCCCATTTCTAAATCGGATGGAAAAGATAAGAATAAAAAGAGCATGTCATGCACTCAATACAATAATTATTTCTTGCAGGGAATGAACAATCTTAGATATTATCATGATCTGTAGGCTTCTTAGGGCCAGAATACATAAACCGAATGTAGTATCCTGTGATATTAAAGTGTCACGGGGAAACAGTCAGGAAAAAAAAAAGTCTAAATAGAATCCTTAGTGGGATTCTACAGATAAATCAATTTATTTGGCTCTACCTCCCACCCTCCATTAAAAAAAATGTCATTATAAGTAGGAACCTGTGGGTTACCTTTACAAAACTGAACTCTTTCTACTCGATAATGTGAAATAACATTAAGAATACAAGAAACATTTCTACAGCATATCTAGAGGCTATATCCAAAAACTCAATAATGTTTCTCATCTTTGAGCCATAAATCAAATGAACACAATAATTATATATAGATAAATTAAAGTTATCTCACAGAAAAATTGATCTTTTGATTTTTACTTTCATAATACGTAAATTCCATATAAAAATTGAGTATACGGTTCTGTCAGTGGCCCCCCCCCCCAAAAAAAAAAAACCTTGTACTTTTCTTATCCTGCAGCTGCTGAATAAAAGCAGTGAAAACTGTGCTAATT